>NC_058102.1:30921590-31224621 GCF_020171115.1 Neogale vison | reverse complement strand
GGACTCCATCCCAGGACCCTGAGATCATGACCTGAGCCGAAGGCAGCGGCTTAACCCACTGAGCCACCCAGGCTCCCCGGGAAGTACACACATTTTAAAAACATTCTGCTAATCCATGAAATGGAATGCTTTTCCATTTCCTTGTGTCCTTTTCAATTTCTTTCATAAGTGTTCTATAGTTTGCAGAATACAGATCTTGTCTCTCTTTCCTTAGATTTATTCCTAAGTATCTTATGGTTTTTGGCACAATTGTGAATGGGATCAATTCCTTGATTTCCTTTTCTGCTGCTTCCTTTTTGTGTATATAGAAATGCAACAGATTTCTGTATATTGATTTTATAGCCTGTGTTTTTACTGAAATCATATATTTGTTCTAGCAATTTTTTGGTGGGATCTTTGAGTTTTCTATCATGTTGTCTGAAAATAGTGGAAGTCTTTCCACTTCCACTGAGTATCATGTTGTCTGAAAATAGTGGAAGTTTGACTTCTTCCTTGCCAATTTGGATGCCTTTTATTTCCTTTTTTTGTCCTATTGCTGAGGCTAAGACTTCCAATACTTTCAGTCCAATATGTTGAATAGTAATGGCGAGTAGACATCCTTCTCTTGTTCTTGAGTGTAGGAGAAAGGCTTTTTTCTCAGTTTTTCCTCATTGAGGATATTAGTTGTGGGTCTTTTGTAGATGGCCTTTATGAAGTTGAGGCATGTTCCCACTATCCCTACCTTGTTGAGGGTTTTTATTAACAATGGATGTTGTATTTTGTCAAATGATTTTTTTTACATCTATTGAGAGAATCATATGGTCCTTACCCTTTCTTTTATTAATATGGTGTCTCCTGTTGATATTTTTGTCAAAATCAAACCACACTTGCAACCCAGGAATATATTCCACTTGATTGTGGTGAATGATTCTTTAATGTGCTGTTGGATTCAATTTGCATCCATGTTCATCAGCAGTATTGGTCTGTAATTCTCCTTTGTAGTGGGGTCTTTGTCTGGTTTTGGAATCAATGTAATAATGATGGCCTTTGAGAATGAGTTCAGAAGTTTTCATTTATACTTTCTAGAACAGTTTGAGACTCTTTTTAAAATGTTTAGTAGAATTCTCCAGAGACACCATCTGGTCTGGGACTTTTGTTTGGAGATTTTTGATTACTAATTCACTTTCTTTGATGGTTATCCATGTGTTCAAGTTTTCTATTTCTTCCTGTTTTAGTTTTGGTAGTTTGTATGTTTCCAGGAATTTACCCATTCATTTCTTCTGGATTGCCCAATATGTTGGTATGTAAATTTTCATCATACTCTTATAATTGTTTGTATTTCCTTGGTGTTTGTTCTGATCTCTCTCTTTTCATTTGTGAATTTATTTATTTGGGTCCTTTCTCTTCTCTTTTTGATAAGTCTGGCTAGGTGGTTTATCGATTTTATCAATTCCTTCAAAGAACCAGCTCTTAGTTTTGATGATCTGTTCTAGTGGGTTTTTGGTTTGTTTCTCTATCATTAATTTCTGCTCTTATCTTCATTGTTTCCCTTCTTCTGCTGGCCTTCAGCTTCTAGCTCTGTTACGTGGAAGGTTAGGTTGTGTATTTGAGATGTTTTTGCTTCTTGAGGTAAGCCTGTAATACTGTATACTTCCCTCTTATGACAGCTTTGGTTGCAGCTCAAATGTCTTGGACAGTCATGTTTTCATTTTCATTTGCTTCCATATATTTTTGAAATTTCTTCTTTAATTTCCTGGGTGAACCATTCATTCTTTAGCAGGATGTGCTTTAACCTCTATGGATTAGTGATCTTTCCAAACTTTTTCTCGTGATGGACTCCAAGTTTCATAGCGTTGTGGTCAGAAACTATGCATGGCATGATCTCAGTCTATTTGTCCTTGTTGAAACCTGATTTGTGACTTCCCATGTGATCTGTTCTGGAGAATGTCCCATGTGCCCTCAAAAAGAGTATGTATTCTGCTGCCTGAGGATGAAATGTTTTGAATATATCTGTGGAGTCCACCTGGTTCAGTGCGTCATTCAAAGCCATTGTTTCCTTGTTGATTTTCTTTTTCTTTTTTTTTTTTTCCAATTTATTTATTTTCAGAAAAACAGTATTCATTATTTTTTCACCACACCCAGTGCTCCATGCAAGCTGTGCCCTCTATAATACCCACCACCTGGTACCCCAACCTCCCACCCCCCGCCACTTCAAACCCCTCAGATTGTTTTTCAGAGTCCATAGTCTCTCATGGTTCATCTCCCCTTCCAAGTTGATTTTCTGCTTAGATGATCTGTCCATTGCTGTAAGTGGGGATGTTAAAGTCCACCAGTATTACTGTATTGTCATTAATGGGTTTCTTTATGTCTGTTATTAATTGTGTCATATATTTGGGTGTTTGCAAGAAGGGGGCCTATATATTTGCAATTGTTAGATCTTCTTGTTGGATAGACCTCGTTTATTATGATGTAGTGTCCTTCTCATCCCTTGTTATAGTCTTTGGTTTAAAATCTAGTTTGTCTGATATAAGTATGGCTCCTCTGTCTTTCTTTTGATGTCCATTAGCATGATAACTGGTTCCCCATCCCCTCACTTTCAATCTGCAGGAGTCTTTATGTCTAAAATGAGTTTAAGCAGCATATGGATGGGTCTTTTTTTTTAATCCGTTTTGACTTCCTATGTGTTTTGATTGGGGCACTTCATCATTTTCATTGAGAGTGATTATTGATAGATATGAATTTTGCATCATTTTATGACCTGTAAATTTGTTGTTTCTGGAGATTTTCTCTGCTTCTTTCTAGTCTATTGCTTTTGGTCTTTTTTTTCCCACTCAGAGTCCCCTTTAGTATTTCTTGCAAACCTGGTTTTGTGGCTATGAGCTCCTTTAATTTTTGTTTGTCTGGGATTTTATTTTTTTTTTGAGAGACAGAGAGAAAACACAGGAGGGAGCAAGGTGTAGCAGAGGGAAGAGGAATTTAAGCAGGTTCCATGCCCAGTGTAGAACCCGGGACTGGCCTCAGTCTTACGACCCTAGGATCATGTCCCAAGTGGAAATCAGGAGTCAGACACTTAACCAATTGAGTCACCCAGGTATCCCTCTGGGAAAACTTTCATTTCTCCATCTATTCGAATACCAGCCTTGCTGGATAAAGTATTCTTAGCTGCATGTTTTTCCATTCAACATGTTGAGTATAGTATGGCATTCTCTTCCAGCCTGTTAAGTTTCTGTGGATGGATCTATCTTCCCTTTTAGTTCAGGGCTTTCTTTTCCCTTGCTACTTTCAGAACTTTTTCCTATCTCAGTATTTTGGAAATTTAACTATGATATGTCTTGGTGTTGGCCTGCTTCTGTTGATTGTGGTGGGAGTTCTCTGTGCCTCCTGGATTTGGATGTCTGTTTCTTTCCCCAGATTAGGGAATTTTTCAGGTATAATTTGCTGAAATAAACATTGTATCCCTTTTCCCTCTCTTCTTCTTCAGGGATTTATTTGATATGAATGCTATTACTCTTCATGGAGACATTGAGTTCCCCAAGTCTACCTTCATGATCCAATATTTTCCTTCCCTCTTCTTTTCAGCTTTGTTATTTTTCAAATTTTAATCTTCTATATCATTTATTAATTCCTGTGTTTCTTCCATCCTTGTAGTCATTACAACCAGTTATAATTTTGTATCTCATTTATAGCATTTTTTATTTCAGGTTGACTAATTTTTAGGTCTTTTTTCTCTGTGGTAAGGGGCTTCCTGGTGTTTTCTTTGCCTTTCACAAGCCCAGCTGGTATCCTTGTGATTGCTGCTTTAAATTCTGGATCAGTCATATTACTTACATATCTTTTGATTTGATACCTGGCCCTGACCTTTACTTGTTCCTTTTTGGGGATGAATTCCTTTGTCTTGGCATTTTGTCTCTGTTGTTGTCTTCTGTATGTCAGGAAAGCCTGGTATGTTTCCTCTTTTTGAGAGTAATGGCTCTATAAAGAAGAGGTCCTATACTGTCCAGGGCCTGGTGCTTCAGGAAGTGTTTCTGGAGTATGCTGAGTGCACTCTGTTGCTGTGTTTCAACTGCTCTTTCCTTCAGGTCCTCTCCAGAGTTTGCCTACAGTGGGGAGTGTTTGGACCTTTGCCAGTTTGTGGTGAGTTTCACAAGGTGTGTTTGGGTCTTGCTTGTTTCAAGAGGCTAGATCCTATTTCCACTAGAGCAAAGCTTCGCAGCGCTCTGCAGTCAGTAGACTCGGTGTGTGTGGGAGGTCTGTGCCGGTGTTCTCGGCGGGGTCCGGCTCTTGCTCTGCCTCTGAGGCACACCTGCCCTGGTAAATAAGCACCTGCAGATGCGGCCGGGGCTGGGTGTACACGGCTAAAGCCTCCGCTCAGTGCTCTGCCGCTCACTGAAATCCGTTGGTGCTGCTGGGTGGGGAAAAATGATGTCAGTCTGTTCTCTGGTCTGTGAGGCGGAGTTTGACCAGCGGCTGTTCAGGAAGCTGTCTCAGGAGAGTGAACAATCTCTCCTCATGTGCCCCACGCAGCCCTCACCCTGCCTTCCCCCTGTCTGTGTCCAGAGCGTCTTCCCACCTGGGGGCACAGTGCTCCTGTGTTTCATCTGAGGGGTATGGGTTTCACCAGCTGTGGCTGGTGCTGGCAGGCTCATGCTGCTTAGGGGTTCGTGGTAAAGTGCGGCAAAGTGCCGGTGTCCAGGTTAACTGTCCTCAGCTTGTTTTACTGCTCCTGTGCTACTGAATGGAGCAGCGCATTGGTATCCACCAGCTCTTTTGTCCCCAGAGAGACAGTGCCGCCTCTCCCAAATGTACTCCCAGATGGGGAACTCGCTCTCCTGTTGTGACCCAGGGGATCCTCAGACCACACAGCTGGCTCTGGGGCCTCTGTCCTCTTTCACAGGAGCACCTCTCTGCTCACCGGGCTCCACCCCAGCGACGAAGAGATGACTTCTGAAACTTCAGTGTTTTGTTTTTTTTTTTTAAGATTTTATTTATTTATTTGACAGAGATGACAAGTAGGCAGAGCATCAGGCAGAGAGAGGAGGAAGCAGGCTCCCCGCTGAGCAGAGAGCCTGATGTGGGGCTCGATCCCAGGACCCTGGGATCATGACCTGAGCCAAAGGCAGAGGCTTCAACCCACTGAGCCACCCAGGCGCCCCATGAAACTTCAGTCTTTGAGCTCCACTGCATGTCAAAACTTGAAATCATCATCCTCTCTCATTTTCCCAGTCAGTGGTTTTGGGGACATGTTTGTCTTGTGCAACCCCCTGTGCGCTGCCTCCACTCCCCCTCTCTCCTTTCCCCACGTCCCCCCATCACCCCCCATCATCAGGGCTCCATCCCCTTTGCGGCACTCACAAGTCTTTTCTCTCCCAAACTGTCTCCATACCTCCTACCTTCGACCTTTTTTCCCTTCTGGTTGTACAGTTTGTTCTCAGTCCTCAGATCAATTTCTTGGGTGTTCTGAGGGATTTGATCTTTATCTAGCTGTTGTCAGGGATGAGACAATCATAAGGTCCACCCACTATTCCACTATCTTAACTCACTCTACCGGCTTCTATTACAGACACCAAAACACAGAAATAAGCGAGCTGACAGAAGTCTCAGCCCTCCTGGAGCTTATTTTCTAGGGCGGCAAAACAGAAACTAACCACTAATGAAATGGTAAGGTGTAGAGTAATATAAAGTATTGTGGAGATAAATAAATCTCAGGAAAGGTGACGGGGAGTGCTAGGGAAAGACTATAATGTAAAAACAGCGTGGTCAGGGAAAGTCTCATTAAAAAGGTGAAATTTGAGCAAAGATTTAAAAGAGGTAAGAAAGTAGATGGATCTCTGTGGGGGGTGGGGTGGGGATTAAGGCAGCAATGTATTCAGCATGTTGTGTCATTGTGTCATTAAAGAATAAGTACACCAAGGAGCCAGGAGAGGAAGAAGGGTTGCAAATTAAAATGAGGGCCAGACCGTACAGACCTTTTAAGCTATTGACTCTGAATAAGGTGTTTGGGCAGAGAATTGCTAGGATCTATCTTCTCTCTTCTCCCCCACTTCTCTCTCTCTCTCTCTTCTCTTTCCAGTTACTATGTGTGTGGTTTCTTTTCTTTCTTTAATCAAAGTATAGTTGATACACAATGTTACATTTGTTTCAGGTGTACAACATAATAAATCAATACGTCTATACATTACACTATGCTCCCCACAGGTGTAGCTACCATACAATGCTATTACAATACCATTGACTATCTTCCATATGCTTTGCCTTTCATTTCCATGACTTGTTCATACTTCTCTTTATAAAGGATCATTCTGGTTGTTGGACTGAAATTAGAGTTTGGTTAAACATTATCACACCATATAATTACTACTTGTTTATTCATCTCAGATCTCTTCCCCCTTTGAGTACAGTTATATCTTGTTTATCTTACTACGCTTGTGACTTTTAAGTGTTTGAGAGACTTAACAGGTAATTGTATATCTGCTGAATTAGTTCCGTTGCTTTCATCAGGCATGAGAGAAATGTTTGTATTAAATTCAATCTGAAAAGATTACATTAAGCTTAATTTCATAGGAAAGCACCACTAAATCGATAAAGACAATAGAGTGTTAAAAGGGAAAAGAGAAGAAAATTAAACCTACATGTAGATAAATAAATATAGGGTGGAGTTTTAAAATAAGGAACAATTTATTTTTAGGTTTTTAAGTGGTTTAAGAGCTAAGGGAGTGCAGAATTCTAGCTTAATCAAATATATTAAGCAAACATCTAGAATGACACTAACTAGACTATCATGGTGTATGTCTCCATTAAAATCAAAGCATTGGTAAAATGTTGGAAAGTTAGTAATTTCTCGAATGGCTGTGTAACAGTAGCATAGACAGATCATCAGATAAGTATCTCACACTTAAACAAACTTGTCCCTCGAATCTAAATCAAATTATGTGTTTGAGCCATGTGTATTGCTTCCAAATACAAATTTGCAACTTCATTCAATTTTCAGACAATTCCTAGGTTTCACTAAATGTATTCTTTTGCACTGTCATTTGTCTAGTGTTTGAAAAGCCGTATTCACAAGTTCAGCTAGAAAATATTTATAAGCCCTATGGTGCCAGGCATTGGCAAATGTCCTCCCTGGACATGTGCTGAAGGGAACGAGCCATGCAACTGCTTCCCTCCCACATAATCCCTCTGGCTCATTGAAATTGGATGACCTTCCTGGGAACTCTTTACTGTGGCCTCTGTGGGTGCCAAAAGCCCAAGAAAGCTTGCTGGGTTGTTCTTATTCAAATACTGAGCTTGCTGGGTTCTCATTCAGGCATCTTTAGACACACTTCCTTCTTGCTCCACGACACTACTAATTGGCACGGGAAACATCCCAGCTTTGTCCATTTTCTATAGAAGTTGGAAATGCTTCTCCCTCCCTGTGCTGACAGAATTATATTTTCAATGGTATGAATGCCCCGGACATTTCAATGATAACTTTGGGAATAAAAATAAAACACATAATGCTGTTAGTTAGTCTTCCACAGCCTCATGCCACAGAATAAGGGGTTACAAGCCAGAGTCCTCAAAACTGTGAGCTAAAGAATTGTGTGCGTGCGATATAGTTATTTAACTTTGATAGAAGCTGTACCTAGTGACTTTGTGTTGCTGTGCTCTTTACCTTAATTGACCTATTTGCACAATTATACATTTAATCTGTTTGCCACTAGTTATAAATAAGAGGTTGTTGTGGTCTGTTTCCAAGGAATTTTTCCATCAGTTCAAGAAAGTGTGTTACATTGCCAAGAGTGAAGAAAATTGTCCTTGTATTTTTCTTTGGCTAGGAGCCTATGTCTTCCATATTTATAAATGGGGGGGCAAAACATCTCTAATCTGTATTTTTAGGTCTTTCCTGCTTGTAATGGACTTGTGTAGACTGATAGGCAGAAAGGAGATATAATTACTTGTGAGAGCGCTTGGGCTGGGTGTTGAAATTACTGAAACCTTTTTAAGCCAGTCTTAACATTTTGTAAGTTTGTTTATGTCAAATGGCCAAAGTTACCTTAAATTTTTTGCATATGTGTACGCATATAGGTCTTCTTTGAATTCAAATAGATGCATTGGTGCCTGGGTGGCTCAGTGGGTTAAGCCACTGCCTTCAGCTCAGGTCATGATCTCAGGGTCCTGGAATCGAGTCCCGTATCAGGCTCTCTGCTCAGTGGGGAGCCTGCTTCCTCCTCTCTGTCTGCCTCTCTGCCTACTTGTGATCTCTCTCTGTCAAGTAAATAATTAAAATCTTAAAAAAAAATGAATTCAAATAGATGCATGAAGGTTTTGTAGAGTTTTTTGAGGCTAATGATGCTCTTTAGTTGTGATATTTCACATTAAATATATTGATGGGAGCAAAATCCATTCAAAAATATTGTGGCTCGGTGGGTTGGGCCGCTGCCAACCCAACTCGGTGGGTTCGGCTCAGGTCATGGTCTCGGGGTCCTGGGATCGAGTCCCGCGTCAGGCTCTCTGCTCGGCGGGGAGCCTGCTTCCTCCTCTCTCTCTGCCTGCCTCTCCGTCTACTTGTGATTTCTCTCTGTCAAATAAATAAATAAAATCTTAAAAAAAAAAAAGATTAAAAAAAATATTGTTAAATAGATTATTAAGGTTTTGCTTTGTGTAATTGCATATAGTGAGGTTTTGGAATATTCAGTAAGAATAAGATAACAATTCATGACATCACCGTCCTTGTGTTTTAAAGATCATGACAGGGTGACTGACCAGGTTACTAGTCATACACAGAAAAATCCAGCCATTTCTGGTTTTTACTTCAAGTATAAGAAGTTCATGCATGCTGCCTTGTTTCTAGTGCTGGAAGGTATTTGATTCATTGAAATTCTATGTGCCCACAAAGTGTCTGGAACTCTGATAAATACTTGAATGGATAAAAAAAAGAAGTAGAAGTCTCCTGGAGAACTATTGTTTGGATCTTTGAATTATGATTTTTAATGCTTGCCAAGTTGTTTTGTTGGATTTAACTTTTAAAGGATAGTTTCAAATTTTCCAATTTTCTAATTTTTCCAAGTTTTCCAATTTTATTAATTCTTTCAAATATTTTATGCCTCCCCAGATTAAAGATCCACTAGTTTGTGAAACAAAACTAAAAACAATTTTCAAGATTATAGTAAGTCAAAGAGGCTGAGGCTTGACAAGGAACAAAATGATAAATAAAACAGAATTGACATTTCCAGAAATAGAGCCAAAATACACATAGGGATTTAGTGTGTGGCAATGTTGTTATTTCAAAGCAGTGGGGAAAGATCAATTATTTAATATACACTGTTGGGACTGCCAGCTAGCCATTTGGATGAAGATCAAGCTGGATCTCTATACAGGATCTCTAATAAATTTTTGGTAACATAATTTTTTAAAATAATAAGAACCCTAATAAACTGGGGAAAAATTGAATACAACTTTTTAAATTTATTTAGGATCATGAGATGGGCAAAGTGTATATAAACATGAAGTATCACTTAGAGACTATAAAGAAAAGGAAATGGCAGAATTGCTTATGTAAAATTTTAAACTATTTATGCAGAAAAATGTATCATCAAAATGTAAAAAAAAAAGGCAAACTGGGAAAAATATGCATTGAACATATAATAAGAAAAGGCTGATATTCTAGATATGCAAAAATACTCAAACCAACATAAAGATAACACCTGAAAGAAAACTGACAAAAATATAAACTGTTCACTGAAAAACAAATGATCAATAATCATTCATGTCAAAATCATGTGCTGAAAACCTATATGAGCCAGTATTATTCAATGTACTTATATCAAAGAACAAAAGAGACACAAATTCTCATGCTTGAGTTCATTCTATCATGAGGGATGGTGGTGAAGAGGACAATAAACAGTACACCAAAAAATAATTATTAGTTGGAGTCATGGTTCCCGAACTATGCACCAAGGCACCTTGAAGTACTGCAGCAAAATTACAGAGGTGATGCAAGTCATCTACATTTTTAAGGGACACATGGCAGCATCTATCAGAAAATATACAAATTTCTAGCTCAGGTAGCTCAGAGTTTCAACATCAATTCGTGCTGAATTTCAGTTGGTGACATCATATTTTTTTTCAGTGGTTGCTGTAATAACCAGCAAATCCTACACAAAATCGTTGTGTATCAGGAAATGAGGATGGTGTTGTCCTTTATGATTCCAAGTGTTGACAAGCCATTCAGGGTCCGACAGACACATACATCCTATTAAGTAACTAATTATGATGAATTAAGAAATAAATGTAAATATTATTATTTTTTAAATGGCTATTAAGTTGTTTAGACATCAGCACTATTTAGTTGTTTGGATCTGTTTAATGAATGGAGTTAGATATCTTTTGGCTAGAGGTGCTATGAACATTTTTTGAGAAACTAAGGGTACTGTGGACACCTCTATGTTAGAGGGTGATATGAAAAATGCAGAACTATGAAAAAATGCAGAACCCCCTTATTTTATTATAAGACACTCTCTTATAATTGTTTGTATTTCCTTGGTGTTTGTTCTGATCTCTCTCTTTTCATTTGTGCATTTATTTATTTGGGTCCTTTCTCTTCTCTTTTTGATAAGTCTGGCTAGGTGGTTTATCGATTTTATCAATTCCTTCAGAGAACCAGCTCTTAGTTTTGATGATCTGTTCTAGTGGGTTTTTGGTTTGTTTCTCTATCATTAATTTCTGCTCTTATCTTCATTGTTTCCCTTCTTCTGCTGGCCTTCGGCTTCTAGCTCTGTTAGGTGGAAGGTTAGGTTGTGTATTTGAGATGTTTTTGCTTCTTGAGTTAAGCCTGTAATACTGTATACTTCCCTCTTATGACAGCTTTGGTTGCAGCTCAAATGTCTTGGACAGTCATGTTTTCATTTTCATTTGCTTCCATACATTTTTGAAATTTCTTCTTTAATTTCCTGGCTGAACCATTCATTCTTTAGTAGGATGTGCTTTAACCTCTATGGATTAGTGATCTTTCCAAACTTTTTCTCATGATGGACTCCAAGTTTCATAGCGTTGTGGTCAGAAACTATGCATGGCATGATCTCAGTCTATTTGTCCTTGTTGAAACCTGATTTGTGACTTCCCATGTGATCTGTTCTGGAGAATGTCCCGTGTGCCCTCAAAAAGAGTATGTATTCTGCTGCCTGAGGATGAAATGTTTTGAATATATCTGTGGAGTCCACCTGGTTCAGTGCGTCATTCAAAGCCATTGTTTCCTTGTTGATTTTCTGCTTAGATGATCTGTCTATTGCTGTAAGTGGGGATGTTAAAGTCCACCACTGTTACTGTATTGTCATTAATGGGTTTCTTTATGTCTGTTATTAATTGTGTCATATATTTGGGTGTTTGCAAGAAGGGGGCCTATATATTTGCAATTGTTAGATCTTCTTGTTGGATAGACCTCGTTTATTATGATGTAGTGTCCTTCTTCATCCCTTGTTATAGTCTTTGGTTTAAAATCTAGTTTGTCTGATATAAGTATGGCTGCTGTGTCTTTCTTTTGATGTCCATTAGCATGATAACTGGTTCTCCATCCCTTCATTTTCAATCTGCAGTCACTTGTAGGCAACACATATATGGGTCTTTTTTTTTTTTTTTTTAGACCATTCTGACCCCCTCTATGTTATGATTGGAGCATTTAAGCCATTTGCATTTAGAATTTTTTTTAAAGATTTTATTTATTCATTTGACAGAGATCACAACTAGTCAGAGAGGCACACACACACAGAGAGGAAGCAGAGAGCCTGATGCGGGGCTCGATCCCAGGACCCTGGGATCACAACTGGAGCCAAAGACAGAGGCTTTAACCTATTGAGCCACCCAGGAGCCCCTAGAATGATTATTGATAGATATGAATTTAATGCCATAGATTACCTGTAAAGTCATTGTTTATGGAGATTTTCTCTGGTCCTTTCTAGAGCTTACTGCTTTTGGTCTTTTCTTTCCCACTCAAAGAGTCCTTTTTAATATTTCTTGTGGGGCTGGTTTAGTGGTCATGAACTCCTTTAGTTCTTTTGAGCAAAATCCTTTTTTTTTGAGAGAGAGAGCAAGAGCATGTGAAATTGGCGGTGGGGGTGGGGCAGAAGGAATGAGAATTTAAGCAGGCTCCATGCCAGGGCAGAGCTTGATATGGACCTCAACCTCATGACCCTGAGATCATGACCTGATCAAGGGTCTGACACTTGGCTGACTGAGTTTCCCAGGCACCCCTCTCTGGGAAACTCTTTATCTCTCTTATTTTGAATATTAGCTTTGCTGGACAAAGTATTCTTGGCTGCCTATTTTTCCCATTTCAGCATGTTGAATATATCATGCCACTGTCTTTTGGACTATCAATTCTGTGATAGATCTGCTAACCCTTCTTGTCTTCCCTTGTAAGTTGGGGATGTCTTTTCTTTGCTTCTGTAGGATTTTTTTCCTTATCTCTGTATTTTGCAAAGTTACCGTATGTTTTGATGTTGGCTTGCTTTTTGCTTCCCAGATTTGGATATCTGTTTCTTTTCCCATATTTGGGAAGTTTTGAACTATAATTCGCTCAAATAAACCTTCTGCTCTTTTATCCCCTCTCTTCTTCTTCTGGGACTCCTGTGATATGAATGTTATTATGCTTTATGGAATTGCTGAATTCCCTAAGTCTACCTTCATGATCCAATATTTTTCTCTCCCTCTTCTTTTTAGTTTCATTGCTTTTCATACTTTTATCTTCTATATCATTTATTCGTTCCTGTGTTTCTTCTGTTCTTGTGGTCATTACATCCATTTGGTTTTTTCATCTCAGTTTTAGCATTTTTTAATTTCAGCCTGACTAGTTTTTAGGTCTTTTAAGTCAATAGTAAAGGACTCCATGGTGTCTTCTCTGCTTCTCCCAAACCCAACTAGCAGCCTTATAATTGTTGCTTTAAATTTGGATCAGGCATATTTCTTATACCTCTTTTTTTTTTTTTTTTAATTTGACAGAGAGAGATCACAAGTAGACAGAGAGGCAGACAGAGAGAGAGGTAGAGGGAAGCAGGCTACCTGCTGAGCAAAGAGCCCGATGCGAGACTAGATCCCAGGACCCTGAGATCATGACCTGAGCCGAAGGCGCGGCTTAACCCACTGAGCCACCCAGGCGCCCCTATTTCTTATACCTCTTTTGACTAGATCCTTGGCCGTGACATTTTCTTGTTTTTGCAGGGGGGAGGGAGTTTGAATTCCTCTTTCTTGTTTATTTTATCTAGGTCTCTGTCTTCTTCTCTGTGTTAGGAAAGCCTGGTATATTTCCTGTTCCTAAGCATAATGGCTTTATAAAGAATAGGTCATATACTTCCTTCTCCACAGGAACACCGTAGTGCCCTCGGGGCTCCACCCTGGCCATGTTTCAGACCTCTAAAACTCCAGTCTTTGAGCCAACTGGTTGTAAAAAGACACAAATATCAGCCCCTCACATTTGCTTGTCCAATGGCTTTGGGGAAGTGTTTTCCTTGCCCAATCCCCTGTGCATTCCTCTCTCTCTCACTTCTCTCTGTGACCAGGCCTCACTCCCCACTCCCTCACCTGTGATTCATTTCTCCTCCAAACTATGTTTCTGTACCTCCTATCTTCTGCAATGTGACCTCTTCTCTCCCTTTACTTGTGCAATTTATTCTGTCAGTCCTCAGATTATTTATTGGGTATTTGGGATGATTTGGTATTTATCTGGTTGTGTTCAAGATAAAATGCAAACCTAGGGTCCTGCTCTTACTCCTTAGCTCCTCCCCCATATATAATTGATTTTATGCAACATCTGACTCTTGGTAAAACAGTCAGGTACATGAGGAGGTAAGACAATGAGATCAAAATTAAATGAAACATATGATGACACAATGAAATTATATCATGGATTTTATGTTTTTTATGTTACTCATTATGGAAAATTCCAAACATACATAAAAATAGAAAAATAGGGGTGACTGGATAGCTCAGTCAGTTATGTGTCTGACTCTTGATTTCAGCTCAGATCATGATCTCAAGGTCATGAGATTGAGCCCGTCATGGAGCCCCTCATTCCCTCTGTCCCTCCCCTCTATCTTTCACTCTCTAAAAAATAAAAAAATGAAAAAAATGAAAAAAAGACATGATAGAAAGGAAAAAGGAACACCTTTCTATCTATAACCCAGGGATAACAATCAACATTACCTATAAACCCTCTTTTGTTTCATCTCTCCAGCTCTCCCACCTTTGAATTATTCTAAGAAATTGTCATAATTTTTCACCTCTAAGTATGTCAGCATATATCATTAAAAGGTAAAGAATCTTATTTAAAATATGTCATGGACTAAGTGTGTCTCTCCAAAATTTATATGTTGAAGCTCTAAATTCTAACATGATGGTATTTGAGACGAGGACCCTGGGAAATATTTAGGGGTAGATGTGAGGAAATGAGGGTGCTGCATTCATGATGGGATTAGTGCCTTTCTAACAGGAGACACCAGGGAGCTTGCTCTCTTTCCAAACACAGAAAAAAGGGTACATGAGCATATAGCAAGATGGCAGCTGTTTACAAGCCAGAAAGAGAGCCTTCTACAGAATCTCACCACAGTGGCAACCCAATCTCAAACTTCCAGTCTCCAGAAATGTGAAAAAATAAATTGGTGTTGTTCAAGCCACCCAGTCTATGTTTTTGTCATGGTAACATAAGATGAGAACTATAAAATATAACGATAACACAATTATCACTCTATAAGGGGGGAAAAAACCCATCATAACCCATTTTTCAGCCTGAGTTTTAACTTTCTGAATTGCTTCAAAAATTTTTCTAGTTGGGGGGCGCCTGGGTGGCTCAGTGGGTTAAGCCGCTGCCTTCGGCTCAGGTCATGATCTCAGGGTCCTGGGATCGAGTCCCGCATCAGGCTCTCTGCTCAGCAGGGAGCCTGCTTCCCCCTCTCTCTCTCTCTGCCTGCCTGTCTGTCTACTTGTGATCTCTCTCTGTCAAATAAATAAATAAAATATTTAAAAAAAAAATTTTTTTTTTCTAGTTGGATTGTGAGTATTAGGACCCAAACATTGTTCCCGGGACAAATCTATAAAACAAACATATTCAAAGACACTTCTTTGAAAAGGGTTTTGTTTTTTCTTTTCAGGGGATAGATAGATATAGATATAGATATAGATATAGATATAGATATAGATATAGATATATCACATCTTCTTATCCATTCATCTATTGACACACATTTACTTCCATATCTTGATTATTATAAATAATGCTGCTGCCATAAACATTGTGGTACATATAACTCTTTGAATTAATGGTTTCATTTTCTTTTGGGTAAATATCCTGTAGTGGAATTATTTGGTCATGTAGTATTTCTGTATTTTAATATTTTGAGGAACCTCATATTATTTTCCACAGCGGCTGCCCCAATTCACATTTCCATCAATAGTGCATGAGCGTTCTCTTTTCTCCAGATTCTTATCAATACTTGTTATTTCTTATTTTTTTTTTTTTTTGGATTCTAGCCATTTTGAGAGGTATAAGGTAACATCTCATCATGGTTTTGATTTGTATTTCACCAATGATGAGTGATGTCAAGCATCTTTTTATTTGTCTGTTGGTCATCTGTATGTTTTCTTTGGGGGAAAAAAAAAGTCTGTATTGGTACTCTGCCAATTTTTCAGTTGGATTATTTTTTTGTGTTGAGTTGTATAAATTTTTTATATATTTTTGATATTAACTTTTTATTGGACACATCATTTGCAAATACATTCTCCCATTCAACAGGTTGCCTTTTTGTTTTGTCAGTGGTTTCCTTCACTGTGCAAAAGCTTTATATTTTTTGTAGTCCCAATAGGTTATTTTTGCTTTTGCCTTCTGTGCCTGAGGAGATCTATCCATAAATACGTTGCTAAGGCCAATGTCTAAAAGATTGCTATGTTCTCTTTCAGGAATTTCATGGTCTCAGGTCTCAGATTTAGGTCTTTAATCCATTTTGAGGTGATTTTTGTTCATTGTGTAAGAAAGTCTAGTTTCACTCTTTTACATATAGCTGTCCAGATTTCCCAGCACCATTTATTGCAAAGACTGTCTTTTCCCCATTGTATATTCTTCCTTCTTCTGTCATTGATTAATTGACCATATAGATGTGAGTTTATTTCTAGGTCCTCTATCCTATTCCACTTATCTGTGTCTATTTTTTGTTCCAATACCATAATGTTTTGATTACTAAAGCTTTGTAGTTTATCTTAAGATCAAGGATTTTGATACTTCCAGCTTTGTTTTTCTTTCTCAAGATTGCTTTGGCTATTCCAGATCTTTTGTGGTTCTGTACAAATTTTAGAATTTTTTTGTCCTAGTTCTGTGAAAAATTCTATTGGTATTTTGAAAGGGATTGCATTGAATCTGTAGATTATTTTGAGTATTGTAGACTTTTTAAGAATATTAATTTTTCCAATCCATGAGCATGGAATATCTTTCCGTTTGTTTATGTCATCTTCAGTTTTTTTCATCAGGGTTTTACAGTTTTCAGAGTGTAAGTCTTTCACCACTTTGGTTATATTTATTCCTAGGTATTTGATTCTTTTTGTTAGAAGTGTAAATGGGGTTATTTTTTAAAAATTTCCCTTTCTGCTATTTTATTGTTAAATTATACAAAAACAACAAATTTCTACGTATTTTATAACTCACAACTTTACTGAATTTATTTATCAGTTCTAATAGTTTTATGATGGAGTCTTTAGGGTATCATGTCAACTGCAAATAGTCACAGGTTTACTTCTTCCTTACACATTTGGATGCTTTTTATTTCTTTTTCTTCTCTGCTTGCTACAGCCAGGACTTGCTGTGTTGAATAAAAGTGGTGAGAGTGGACATTTTTGTTGTGTTTCTGATGTTTGAGGAATAGCTGTCAGTTTTTCACCATTGAAAATAAAAAGAAATTGTTAGCCATGGTTTTTTATATACGTCATTTTAAAAGTTTAGGTATGTTCCCTCTAAACCCACTTTTTGAGAGTTTTTATCAAGAATAGATGTTGTACTTTGCCAAATGTCTTTTCTGCATCTATTTAGATGACCGTATTGTTTTCATCCATCTTCTTGTTAATGTGACTGATTTGTGAATATGAATCACTTGTACCCCTGCAACATATCCTACCTGATTTTTTTTTATTTTTATTTTTTTAGTGTATTGTTGTGGATTTGGTTTGCTTATATTTTGTCGAAGATTTTTGTGTCTACCTTTATTAGGGGTAATGTCCTGTAATTTTGTTATAGTGTTGTTGTTTGGTTTTGGTATCAAGGTAATCTGCCTTGTTGAATGAATTTGGAAGTTTTCCTTCCTTTTCTATTTTTTGGAATAGTTTGAGAAGAATAAGTATTAACTCTTCTTTAAATGTTTGGTAGAATTCATCTGTGAAACCATCTAGTCCTGGACTTTTGTTTATTGAGAATTTCTTGATTATCAATTCAATTTCATTCCTAGTGATTGGTCTGTTTGTATTTTTTATCTCTTCCTGATTCAGTTTTAGAAGATTGTATGTTCCTAGGAATTTATCCATTTCTTCTAGGTTGTTTAGTTTTTAATATGATTTTTTATAATCTCTTATAATTCTTTGTATTTCAGTAGTGTTGGTTGTTGTTCTCCATATCTGATTTTATATATTTGAGCCCACTGCTTTTTTCTTAATAGGTCTGGCTAAAGATTTATAAATTCTGTTTATCTTTTTAAAGAACTAGCTCTTGTTTTCAATGATCTTTATGTTCTCTTTTTAGTCTCTGTTTCATTTATTTCTGTTCCAATCTTCAATATTTCCTTCCTTCTACTAACTTTGGGTTTTGTTGTTCTTTTTCTAGCTCCTTTAGGTTGTTTATTTGAGATTTTTCTTTTTTCTTGACATTGGCCTGTATCACTCACTATAATTTCCCTCCTATAACTACATTTGCTATATCTCAAAAATTTTGGACTATTATGTTCTTATTTTCATTAGTCTCCATGTATTCTTAAATTTCTTCTTTTACTGCTTTTTGACTCATTGGCTTGTAATAGTATATTATTTAACCTCCGTGTATGTCTGTTTTTTTCTCTTTTTTTGTAATTAATTTCTAATTTCATACCATTGTATCACAAAACTATACTTGATATGATTTAGATCCCTTTAAATTTTTCAAGACTTGTTTTATTACCCCAGAAAATGTTCTATGTGCCCTTGAAAACAATGTATGTTCTTCTGTTTTTAGACAGAGTGCTATTTATATATTTGTTAGGTCCATCTGGTCACACATATTATTCAAAGCTGCTGTTCCCTTGTGATTTTCTGTCTGGATGATCAGTTCATTTACGTTAGTGGAGTGTTAAAGTCTCCTACTGTTATTGTATCACTGTCAATTTCTCCCTTTATGTCTGTTAATACTTGCTTTACATATTTAGGTGTTCCTGTGCTAGATGCATAGATATTTATAATTATTATAATCATTTGTTTGATTGATCCCTTTATCATTATGTAATGCCTTTGTCTCTTGGTACAGTCTTTCTTTTAACATCTATTTTGTCTGAAAGAAGTATCTTTACCCCAACTTTCTTTTTTTTGCTCTGTTTGCATGATCTATGTTTTTCCATCCCTTCACTTCCAGTCTGTATGTCTTTAGGTCTGAACTGAGTCTCTTGTAAGCAGCATATAGAGACCTCTTGTTTTTTATCCGTGCAATCACCCCATGTCTTTTGATTGGAGCATCTAGTCCATTTACATTTAAAGTAATTATTGATAGGTATGTACTTAGTGCCATTTTGTTAGTTGTTTTTTTTTTAGAAGTAGCTATTTTTTTATTGAATTATAATTAACATATGGTGTTATATTAGTCTCATGTACAGTATGGCAATTCAACAATTTTATACATTACACAGTGCTCATCATAATAGTCACCATCTGTCACCAAAAAATGTTATTATAGTATTATAGACTATATTCTCTATGCTGTATTTTTTATCCCTGTGACATTTTATAACTGGAAGTTTGTAGCTCTTAATTCCCTTTTGTAGTTATCTGTTCTTTTCTTCTCTTGTTCTCTTCCTTTGTGCTTTGATGGCCTTCTTTAGAATTATGTTTGGATTCCTTTCCCTTTTGTGTGTGTGTATGTGTATTTATTATAGATTTTTGGTTTGTGGTTACCACTGGATTCAGATATAACATCCTACATGTATAGGAGTCTGTATGTGAGTTCATGGTCTCTTAAGTTAGAAAACATTCTAAAATTTTTTACTTTCCATTTCACATTTCATGATGTCATATTTTACATCTTTTATTTTGTATATTCTTGACTAATTTTTAGTGGATATAATTGATTTTGCTACCTCTGGGTGTTTTAACCTCTATACTGGCTTTATAAATGACTAATCTAGTACCTTTACTGTATGTTTGCTTTTACCTGTGAAATTTTTGCCTTTCGTAACTTTCTTGTAGTTATGACTTTTTCTTTTCACTTAAAAAATTCTCTTTAACATTTCTTGTAAGGCTGGCTTAGTAGTGATAAATTTCCTTAACTTTTGGGTGTCTTGGAAACTCTTTATCTCTTCCTCTATTCTGAATGATAACAGAGTATTCTTAGTTCTAAGTTTTTTCTTTTCAGCATTTTGAATATATTATGCCACTTCCTTCTGGCCCACAAATTTTCTACTAAAAAAAATCAGCTGATTACTTTAATATGGTTTTCCTTGTATGTAACTGTTGGTGTTTTTGTTGTTGTTGTTGTTGTTGTTGTTGTTTTACCTTTAAACAATTCTCTCTTTATTGGGGCACCTGAGTGACTCAGTTGATAGGGTGTCTGACTCTATTTCAGCTCAGGTCATGATCTTGGGGTTGTGGGATTGAGCCTTATGTCAGGTTCCACCCTCAGTGGAGAGTCTGCTTGTCCTTCTCCCTCTGCTCCTTCCCTGGCTCTCTCTAAAATAAATTAAAAAATTAAATCTTACAAAAAGTTCTCTCTCTTTATTATTACTCTTTGCCATTTTAATTATTATGTGTTTTGGTGTGGACCCCCTTGGGTTCATCTTTTAAGAGGTTCTCTGTGCTTGATGGATGTCTGTTCCTTTCCCCAGATTTGGGACGTTTTTAGCTATTATTCTTCATTTAAGTTTTCTGCCTTCTTTCTCTCTTCTCTTTTTGAGATTGCTGTAATGCAGATGTTATCATACTTGATGATGTCACAGGGTTCCCTTAACGTATTTTCATATTTTAGTTTTTTCTTTCTGTTGTCCAGCTTGGTTATTTTCCATTATCCTGTTGTCCAGATCACCAATTTGTTCTTCTAAATTTTCTAATCTGCTATTGATTCCCTCTGGTATATTTTTTGTTTCTATTATTGAATTGTTCAGCTCTGACTGACTCTTTTTTTTTTTTTTTTTTTTTTAATTTCTTGAGTTTGGAGAAACTCAATGAGTTTCTCAACTCTTAGGTCCAGTGAATATCTTTATGACCATTGTTTTGAATTCTTTATCCAGCATACTATTCACCTATAATTTTTATTTTATTCATTCATTCAGGGTATATTCTTCTGTCTCCTCATTTTTTCTGTCTGTGTTTGTTTTTTATGTATTAGGTAGGTCAGTTATGTCTCCCAGTCTTGAAAGTAGTGACCTTATGTAGAAGAGGTCCTGCGATGCCGTATAGCACAATACATTCTAATCATCAGAACCAGGCACTCCAAGGGTTTTCCCCATGTGGGTTGCATGCCCTGTCCTATTGTGGCTGAGCTGTGGTTGCCTTCATCCCAGTTAGCTGCAATGATCTCCTTTGCTTGCTGTGGGCACACTTGGGCTCATTGGTGGATGGACAGATGTTCACCCTAGTTCTCTGCAGTTAGCCTCTCTGCCATAACAGCAGGTGCACCAAGGCAGGGCTTGCAACAAGAGGACCAGCTGCAGGAACTACAGGTGCACTGGTGGGTGGGGTTATCTTCTTGCCCCCTTACCACGGCATGAGACACTCTGGTGTGGTGTCAGCCATGGCTGGGGCAGCCTGCCAGGTACAGCAGGTCAGAAGCTGCTTTGGAGGGATGCCTGTTGAGGCAGGGAGTTGGATACAGTGGGTTCATAGAGGAATACTGGGGCAGGTCATGTGGTTCTAACAGGAGAGATGGAGGATGTTAGCACTGGTTCCAGAAAGTGCCTGGCTATCTAGATTGGGGGATGGAAAAGCAAATGGCATCCACCAGCACCTTTGTTCCCTGAGAAATCTCCTGCCGATCCTTGCCCCTCCAGCAAACATTCTAAGATTAGTCAATGAATCTCCTTCACATACTCCCCAACCACTTTTCAAACTGCTGCTTCTGAATTGTGTGTCTTCGGCCAAATTATTTAGTGTGTTGACTTTTTAAGAGGAACGACTCAGTTTTCTACCACCCTCTGGCTCTGGTTTTTAAGCCGCTGATGTTAAGCCCCACTGATTTTTAAAGTTCTCAGAATTGGGCACCTAGTGACTCAGTTGGTTAAGCAACTGCCTTTGGTTCAGGTCATGATCCTGGAGTCCTGGGATCCTGTCCCACATCAGGCTCCCTGCTCAGCAGGAAGTCTGCTTCTCCTACTGACCTCTCTGCTCTCATGCTTTCTCTCTGTCATGCCCTCTCTCTTTCAAATAAATAAATAAAATCTTTAAAACAAAAACAAAAAATCAAATAAAGTTCTGAGAGTTAAGTCCTGCTGTTTTTCAAAACTAGATGTTATAGGAACTGTATTCCCAGTGCAGGTCCCTGATACTAGGGATGCTCAGTGTGGGATCTGGTCCTTTTGTTTTTCCATACTTGTGATGTCCTTCTTGTTTGTGGTTAGTCCTGGAAGGCCTTTGGTTCCCAGCTATGTCTCTGTCCCTCCTACCCTTTTTGAAGTGGCTTCCTTTCTATGATTAGCTGTGAAAGGTCTGTTCTGCAATTCTTCAGGTGGTTTTCAGAGTTAGTTGCATGGATGTAGCTATAATGTATGTGTGTCCATGGGGCAAGGTGAACTCAAGATTCTCCTACTCCACCATCTCCTTAAAACTCCTACATTTTTATTAAATAGATATACAGATTACAGAATCTTTATATCCATTTAATATATTTGAATTAGGAGTTTACAATTTCTCGGTTGTTTTGATGAGCTATTCCAAAGCACCTTTCCGGTTTTGAGTTAAATAATATGTCCGTGTTTTCTCTTTTTTTCTTCTAATGTGTTTTGATTTTTTCCTTTGAGTTTTTAAAACTATATGTTAGATGTCCTTAAAAGTCAGAAGTCCTTAAAATGTCATTATGTTCCAACAGCCTTATGTTGGGCAGACCATCTTATTACGCAAAACCTCTTCAGAACATTTTAAAGTAAGTTTAAAGAATTGCTTGAAGCTGCTTTGTGAAAGCCATTCTTAGGAGAATGAAAAGATAAGCCACAAACTGTAGCAAATATGTACAGAACACATATCTAACATAGGATTTGCATCTAAAATATACAATAACATTTCAAAATCTAATAGTAAGGAAACAACCCAATTTAAAAATGGACAAAAGATTTGACAAGACACCTCACCCAGGAAGATAAATGGCAAGTAAGCTTATGAAAAGATGTTCATCATCATCATTTGTCATTAGCAAAATAATAATGATACGCTATTACCCACCTCTTAGAATGGCTAAAATCCAACAAACTGACAATAAAAATTGCTGGAGAGGATGTGGAACAGCAGGACTTTTCATTCCTAGCTGTTGGGATTACAAAGTGTTACAGCCATTTTAGAAGACAGTTTTGTGCTTTTTACAAACCTAAACATAGTTATACCATATAGTCCACAATAATATTCCTAGGCATTTACCCAACTGATTTGAAAATTTATGTCTCCCAAAAAATGAATGTTTATAGAAGCATAATTCATAATCACCCAAATACTGGAAACAACTAAAGGTGTCCTTAATAGGTAAATGGATAACCAAATTGTGACACATCCAGATAATGGGGAAAAGTAAAAACTGTAAAGAAAATTTTAAAAAAGTGATTTCTAGAGGTATGGGGAAAGTAGAAATGTTGAATACATAAAGCACAAAGGAATTTTTAGGGCAATCAAACAGTTCCGAATGTTCTATAGTGGTGGGTGTATAACACTACACATTTGTCAACACCAGTACATTGAGAAACCTAAAACATGTGTTCTCATATACACATTTTCTGGTTCTATAAACATAGCAATTTTATTAAATTCTATTGTGTTTCCTCACAATTAAGAGGAAAAAATGTATGATTTTGTGTATAATTATATTACTTAAAATTTTCTTGTTGGGGAAAGCTACCAAGGACTTGAGCAGGCATTAATAAAAACTGATTCTTCCACCTATAATTTTACGCATCAGGTGACTGTGATGACCATGAGAATTTTCACCAACTGGTTTCTGCCTCCATTCATTTCAAACCTTATTTCTCATCCATTACCCACATAATTCTGGTACCAGTCCATAAGACACATTCACTAAGGCATCCTAATGCAACCTCTGCTCACATTTTTTGGTCATGGTGTCCTAGTGAACTGGGACAGTGGTCAATGAGAGTGTTTCTAGAAGCCATTTCCACACCAGAACACTAATACCTTAAAGATAAATGGAAGTGGCTGCAAATTTTACAACAACATATTACTACCTGAATATATTGCTAATTCCTTCCTATGATGTATAAAAAGATCTATGAGGTATGAGGACCATAAATTTAAGTTTCTTTAATTTCACAGAAAATCAGCCTCCTGGTGTTAGGAGTGTTTGGAAGTTCTCTTTTATTTATTTATTTATTTTTTCAATTTTCAAGGTAAAACAGCCATCAAGATTATGAGCTAAGAGTGAGAATGGGGAGTGCAGTGAAGGGTTGAGGAGAGAAAATGTATAAAATAGCTATGAAAATGGAAAAGCAAAAGTACTAGAGAAGAGCAATAGATGAGAAATATAATTGTTGGATCAGCATTAAGACCCACTTGACAGGAAGGGCTCTATAGAGAAATGAATAAGCATGATGGTCTAATTTATACCAGTCATGTTTAGCCATACAAGCGCAGATAAAGAGTGGGTCGAGAGGAGCGCCTGGGTGGCTCAGTGGGTTGGGCTGCTGCCTTCAGCTCAGGTCATGATCTCAGGGTCCTGGGACTGAGTCCCACATCGGGCTCTCTGCTCGGCAGGGGCCTGCTTCTCTTCCTGTCTCTCTGCCTGCCTCTCTGCCTACTTGTCCTACTTGTGATTTCTCTCTGTCAAATAAATAAAATCTTTAAAGAAAAAAAAAAATAAAAGTGGGTGGAGAACTATCACTTACCAGGCAAATATTAGGAACTGAGAGGGATCAAAAAGAAACTATATGCAAGAGAGTGATTATGATGCTGGACTGTGGATTTTAACCTGTTTAAAGAGAGGAAAGAGGACATCAAAGATTAACAGTTAGTAGAAAATGGTAGAATCATAGATTGATGGTCCCACTGGATCAAAGGGAGTAAATTGGAAAGATACAAAGTGGTGGTCAGAGATGGAATACATGGAATTGAAATATGAATGGGTTACAGTTAATGGCAATGATAAAGTCTATAAGAAGACCATCAGGCTAAGTGGCTAGGGTGGTGTTGAGAAGTGGTTCATTGGGAGAAAAGTTCCAAGGACCTGAAAAGACAGAATGTTGAAAGGATCACTTACGTGCATAACAAAATCCCAAGAATTAGGACAGGAATACAAATGAATTGAGTGACACTGATCCAGGGGCTAACACCATTAAGAAATGAGAAAGAGGAACCTGGGAGTTCTACATGGAAGCAACACTGAGTGGCAGTGGATATATAGTCTAATAATATGAGATTCAAATCTGGGAGGGCTTAGGGAGTAGAAAACAAAACCGAAGAAGCAACAAAGAGCAGAGGACCCATTTCTGAACCCAGTGACAGTTATGGAAGGTAAACACCCCCTGAGAGGGCTGAAGAGGTAGATATATTCTTAGAAGAGAGCCTCATGTTAATTTTGAGTAAGATGATGAAGCCAAAGTTCTAAAAGTACATTGGATGTTGCTACTTATGGACTGGAATTCTAAAGAGCACATATTATATTACGATCTCAATGTCCGTCTGTAATTTTCTGGCCATTATGGCACAGCAGATAAAGGTTTATGTGGGCTGATCCAGAGTGTTACAAATTCTTCTAATAAATGGAAAAGGTAAGGTTAGAGAATAGTATTATACATATACATGTATACCTATATACATATGTAGATAGATATACGGTATGCTCATGCCAAAAAGTTCTGGAAGTTAATACCAAGTAGTTATTGGTGTTGATCTCTGGGAGAACCTAAATTCAATGTTAAAGGGAGACTCTGCCTTTAGTTTATACCCTGCTGTAGTGCAATACTGAAATGTACAATGATATGAGAATTGAAATGTGAATACTTACTGACTCTTTAATATTGAGAAATTGTTCCTTTTTCTTAGGTGTGACAAGTGTACTGTGGTTATGTTGTAAAAAGTTATAATTTAGAAGTACACATACAAATATTTAGAGTTCAAATATTCTTAGGTATTGACCTACAAATAATATGAAGGAGTACCTGGGTGGCTCAGCGGGTTAAAGTCTCTGCCTTCGGTTCAGGTCATGATCCTGGGGTCCTGGGATCGAGCCCCACATCGGGCTCTCTGCTTGGCAGGGAACCTGCTT
Organism: Neogale vison; assembly: GCF_020171115.1. Classification (NCBI taxonomy): domain Eukaryota; kingdom Metazoa; phylum Chordata; class Mammalia; order Carnivora; family Mustelidae; genus Neogale; species Neogale vison. The sequence continues at coordinate 31,198,991 of NC_058102.1, read as the reverse complement.
CCTCCCTCTCTCTCTGCCTGCCTCTCTGCTTACTTGTGATATCTGTCTGTCAAATAAATAAATAAAATCTTGAGGAAAAAATGTTTTTTAAAATTAAAAAAAATATGAAGGGGCGGTGGAGAAGGGGAATAGATAGCAGACTTAGATAAAACAAGATCCTTCAGTAGTTGAGTCTAGTTGAAGCTAAGTTATGCTTACATAGGGTTTCACTATACTACTCTGCCCGTTATATATATTTCAAATTGTTCATAATAAAACATTATAGAAAATAATTTATCAGACATTAGGTAAATTTTTTAAATTATACCTTTATTATGTGTATTAAAATTTAGGGAATTACAGTGGTATAAATATTCATGGCCCTACCCCTCACAATGTTCATGACTTAAAGGGGAAAGAAATCAATTACTGATCCCACCCCTACTCCCCCCTGCAAAAAATGAGATGGACCAAGCAGGGCTTTGTGAAGGCATTTGGGCTTTCTTTGAAAGTAATGAGAAATCATTTAAATGTTTTAACCAGAGAAAAGTAACATCAGATTTCTCTGAATTATTCACTCTAACTTAAGGAACTGATTGAAAAAGGGCTAGTGATGTGTAATCAGGTAGGAGGCTATTTAGTTGTCTAGGCTTATATGGGCAAAAGTTTGCAATATAAACATTGAGCAGAGGAGGCAGAATCAGCAAAGTTGGAAAGAAATGGGTGAATAATTATTGTGTCATAAAACTAGGGGAGGTGGTCTCAAGAATCAAAAACCAACCGGAGGTTAAGCAAGATAACAATGTATTGCCTGAATCGCATGAGCCCCTGTGGTTTTTCATCTCGCCATTCCTCTTCTCAGAAATACACAATGGGAAGTTTCCCATGGTCCCTAAGGCTATCTACCCTCCTTGTGGTATTCAAGACTGTGCTCTTCTCTCTCTCTCTCTTTTTGTGTTACATGCTCAGGGCATGCTGGCTTGTTTTGATAGAATAAGCTAAGAAATTCTATTGCTTCTCGCTTTGGAAAGTGTTGCTCAAACTGGGTATAATACTGTCAAAATTTGTCTCACCCTTGTAAATCTTAGCCCAAATATTAACTCCTCCCTAATCTTGCCTAATCTATATCCATTTCCTTCTTGCATGCTTTAAGGACATGCTCCAAGCTTTGCACTTAGGTAATTACTTCAGTGTTGTTTTATACAAAGTACAGTGGTTTTCACATCTTTTCCCCATTAGAAATAATGTTGAGATCAAACAATGTTAACTTAATGGGTCAGGTAATCAAAGACAGTAACTGGTAAATATTTATTAAATTGGAATAATTTATCTCATGTTCATATGGCAACAAAATCTAGATTAATGAGTTTTTGTAGAAAAATTTGATTTTAGCTTAATAAATGCTCAACCATTTTTTTTTTAAAGATTTATTTATTTTAGAGAACACAAGCAGGAGGGGGAGGGAGAGAGCAAATCTTTTTTTTTTTTTTTTTTTTTAGGAACAAGATAATTTTAATAGCTCAGAGTCATTGCAAAAATGCCTTTTGCTTTTAAACTTTATATTCCTTTTCTGCTATTTTCTTTTTTTTTTCAACTTTTTAATTTTTTATTTTTTATAAACATATATTTTTATCCCCAGGGGTACAGGTCTGTGAATCGCTAGGTTTACACACTTCACAGCCCTCACCAAAGCACATACCCTCCCCAATGTCCATAACCCCACCCCCCTTCTCCCAACCCCCCTCCCCCCAGCAACCCTCAGTTTGTTTTGTGAGATTAAGAGTCACTTATGGTGGGAAAGAGCAAATCTTAAACAGATTCCTTGCTGAGCATGAGCTCAATTTATTGACCTAAGCCAAAACCAAGAGTTGGATGTCCAGCTGACTGCCAGGCATGGACAACCTCAATTATGTTGTAAATATGTGTGATAGCCTTGAGATATCAAACAACAGGGAAAACTTCTGAGAGTGCATAAAATTCTTTATTTAGAACAATAAAGTATATGTATATATAATGTAATTTCAAATTCAACCTGTATAAAAAGGGGTCAGGACATAAACCTAGTTTAAAAAGTACACATATAGTATATACACATACACATCACATTTTACAACCTTTTTTATTTACTTACACTTCAGTCATAATAAACTAGAATAGTGTTGACATACATTTACATTACAATATGCAAACTCCAATCTATGACTGAACTAGCAATATATCTATGCATCCATCTAAATGTTTGAATACTTTCAAGTCCATCGATTTAAAAAATAGTGACAAGTGGACACTATAATCACACATTAATCCTTAGAATATAGAATAGGATATTCTTATTGAAAATTTTTGAGTCTTATAGCTGAGAAATCAAGTAATTGAAAATACTATGGTTTTTAGTTTAAACAATTATCTTAAGTATATTTTTAAAAATAACATCATAAGGACATAGTTGGAGATGGCAGTTATAAATTTACAGTGCTTAGGAAACATTTAAGGATTATGAATATCCACTTTAATATAAATTATTTCTAAAACATCTTGTTAGGAAATGAAAGTACCATTATTTTATCTGTAACAAAGGCATTTCCAGACTTGTTAATGGAAAGCAGCAACATCATAAATTGTGTGATCAAACACATAAATTACTAGACTTTCAATCTGAATGTTTATATTTTACTGCCAATCTCATAAAATAATACTGTTTCAAAGACAAGCTGGCTTAATTAAAATTCTTATACCACTTTCTAATTTTAAAATGTAATTTATGGATGACCCCTTTCCAAATGGATTATAAATGATCTCTTGGCACTCAAAAACCTTGAGCATCTTACATTTTGTGCTCTAAGCTTTTAATAAAATGAGAGCATTTAAATAAGCTTAATTTGGTGCAATTCTAAAAGTTACACATATCTTATAGTATCTCTTTCTAAAATGTAATTGTGGTTTTCGTTCGTCAGAGGCGATCCAAAAATGTTTACTTAAGCAAAGGAAAAAGCCATCTCTTGTGTAAATGGTTATCCAATTCACCCTACATGAGACTGAATTTTACTTTTACTAATGGATCCTATTTACATTACAGACAAGAATAGCAATGACTTTTTACGTTCAAACTGCTTATCCACAGAGATCAGAGTTGAACATTTTAAATGGAATAATTCCAGATCTATTTTATCGTCTTTGTCAGTCACATATCAATAGGGCTCACACCTAAGGCGATGTGACCTCCAACTTCACCATAAAGATAAATAAAAAATTGAGATCCAAAGAGAAGAGGTGACTTAACCAACATCAGTTAACAGCAGAGGGGAGGCTTCTGACAATTCTCTCACACAACCACCTCGCTGTTCCAGACTCTTTTTTTGAAAAAGATTTCTTAAAGAATGGGTGGGAATGGCTAAAGGCCTCATATTGGAATTACATTTTGAAACCCAAACCCAGCTGCACAAACACATTAAGAGATAGCCATGAATTCTGAATGCTTTTTGTTACTTTCAAACCTCAGTTGAACCAAAATATGCCACAGTTGCCCCAAAGTACTTTAATACTCAAAGAAATGTGTTTCTTATTAAAAGCAAACACTGCATTATAAACACATACTTTCTCATACATTTTCATTCTTCACATACTTAATCCTTTTTAAAAGACAATAGGGTACTTATGCTATTATCATGTTAAAAAAAACCAATTTGTCTGACTCATTTAAAAGTGGCAGTGTGGTGAACACGTAAGATTATAATACAAAATCCAACAACACTTCGATATCACTGAACAGGCACCATTTATCATAGAGCCGGTTTCTTTATAAGCTTGTGTTCCACCAGAGGTGCAAAGCTTTTAGTATAATTTAAAATCTGCAGACTTCTGAGATCATTTTAAAAGGCAGTTTTGAAATGTTACACAAGAGAACTATCAGATACATGGCACCAGTTTAAAAGGTGATTTCATGGTTTCTAGTATCAGTTGTGAGTTTTCCATGATTTCTGAAGGATATTCAGCACACGTACTGGATAAAACAAAGCAAAGATATATAGTTCTATATATATATCTATCTATATATTTATCTCAAAGCAGATATGACAATTCCCAAGCAGCTAGCATCCAAAATAATGTTCAGCCTTTTTTCTACTGTTCATGCATTTTATCAAACTTTAGTGTTTTAAAAATTGGTAATTCATGTAACTCTCAATGAACCAATATATTTAATTAGGCAGAATATATTATCCCTCGCCTACCATGCCGTATTTCATAACTTGCTGAATTCGTTTATTTAAGTCTATTGATTAGAACCATCTCCTTGAGTGATAAAACCCAGCTCCTAGCTTTGAGAACAAAAGTGTTATTCTTGTACTCTCAAGCCCACTAAGCAGCATTTTCTCATGCCTAAGCGATTTGAAACCATTGGTGAAATAAATCAAATTATTAAACTGAGAAGTATCAATTTTCTCAATCTACACCTGACCTACACATATAATTCATACATATTTATATCTATTTTCCTCAAAATAACCAATGTCACACACTGAGACAGGTCCTTTCAGCAAATAAACTGATCTCTGGGTTTATTACTAATCGATTGTATCGGGGGATATTTAAGGGCCTGAATAAGTCAATGCAGTTTCCCAAAGCACCTGGGTTGTATCTTAGAGAAATGACTACCTTTTAAGGAACCCCAGCACTTTTGAGAAGGAAGGGATCACAGAAAGCATCTGGGCTCTTTGGTACAAAAATAGAGCAAAGGCCACTTCACTGGAGTTGATTTGGATCTGCTTTGAACATAATCTAAAATCCAACTACGCTAGAAATTCTTGGACTTTTGAAATCAAAGGAAAGCTCACAGTTTTTCATGATTTCTTTCTTTTTTTTTTTAATCACTACACTGCAAGTGGTCATCCGAGGGGTAGAACATGACAACAATGTTATAACAGGAATTAGGTTACAATAGAGCTTTGGATTCCTTTATGTATCTGTTCATGATATAGTAAAAGTATCTTCATCAAAATAAACCATAAGAATTCATTTCAGTCAGATGCTTCTTTGCCTATAAAAAATTGGTAATGGAAATTCACATAATGTCTTAACAACTTTAGTTTAAAAGCATGATGTCCGTCTTTGGAATTCTTACAAATTCACTCTTAATAGGACAAATGCTGTTGCATGTTTTAAATAGCAAACTGACATGTGTAACTATGTAAAGCTCACTAGTTTTATTTCATAAACACTAATGAATATACAGTGACTGATTTTAAATAAATGGATCCTTTAAGCTGATAATGGTGATTATAAGAGAAATAACTAAAATTTCCTGATTCCTTGCTGCCTTATAAAAGCCAAGTAACCTAGTTTTCAATACCCATATTATAATGTGGGTGTGGTTTTCTTAGATACTAAATATAATTTATTTTTACTTTCTCTCATGATGTAAATTGAAAAATGCACCTTCATATAGTCAGCAATTTCTCTGTAGTCCCTTTACATAACTCTGTAGTATTTTTAGAATATAAACATTTCATAATATATTTTGCAAGCACAATTTATACATTCTGATAGCGGCAGGGGAAAAGTGTTGAATGTGTTCCTCAGTGACTGTCCTGATATTCAGTGTTCTTAGCTTTGGGTCCTAAGTCTTCTGGAAATTTTCCTCTCTGTAAAGGCATCAATATTTGGGGGGAGGGCTTATTATTTTTACATTTTTATTCAACTTAAACTAATAAACAAAAAACCTAGGTCATTCATTTATTACCCCACCCCATCCCTTGCAACCACCAATCTTTTCTTTGTATCTATGAGCTTGGTCTTTTTAATTGTCTTTCTTTTATTTTTTTAGACTCCACATATAAGAGATCATATGGTATTTGTTGTTCTGACTTGTTTCACTTAGCCTAATGCCTTCAAGGTCCACCCATGTTATCACAAATGACAAGATTTCATTTTTAGAGCTGAATGATAATCCATTGTATGTGTGTGTGTGTGTATGCACACACATATAGGTACATGCACACATACACACATCATCTTTATCCATTCACCCACTGATGGACACTTATATAATTGTTTCTATATCTTGGCCACTGTAAATAATGCAAAGGACATAGGGGTTTATACGTCTTTTAGAATTAGTTTTCATTTTCCTTGGATAAATTCCCAGAAATGGAATTCCTGGATAATATGGCAGTTGTATTTTTAATTTTTTGAGCAAACTCAAAATTTTCCATAGTGACGGCACCAATATGCATTTCCACCAACGGGGCACAAGGGTTCCCTTTTTCTCCACATCCTTACCAAAACTTACTATCATCTTTTTAGATAATAGCCATTCTAACAGGTATGGGGGGAATCTCTCATTGTGGTTTTGATTTGCATTGCTCTGGTGACTAATGGTTCAGCAACTTTTCATTTATCTGTTGGGCATCTGTAGCTCCTCTTTGGAAAACTGTTTATTCAGATCTTCTGCCCATTTTTAAATTCTATATATTTTTTCTATTGAGTTGTAGGTGTTCTTCGTAGATTTTAGATATTAGCCCCTTATCAATCATTTTCTCCCATTCTGTAGGTTGTGTTTCATTTTGTTGATGACAGCAATGTTCTAATTCAATACTGGCTCATAGTCATGGTTAGATCCAGCTAACCAGTCCATTTGTCTAATGAGATACAGTTTTATGTCGAGAAGAGACCGAGATCAGACCCAGACCATTCATTAGCATCTACAAGACTGACATGTTGTCTACTCCAATTATTTTATCCCCACTGTTTTCTCTATGTAGAGTTGTTGATGTTATTGTGTTATTGACATTTGTTTTTAAATTTTTTTCTGGATCCCTTTGAGAAAAATTATTACCCCCCACTATTCAGGATGAAATCTACTTGCAGAGGCCAAGATAACTGTGAGCTGCAGGTTGTAACTGAAAATCAAGCTATGTGGCTTTTCAGCAATTAGACACTTCTGGAGGCATGCAAAATGGTGCATGCAGTCTGGGGCACGTGCTTTCTCTCCCAACATCAGTTGCAAGTTCTAAATGAGACCACAAGTCCCCCAGGTCCTTAAAATAGAGTCCTGCTCCATGCAAGTTCTTCTTTATAGATGATTAATTCAGCGCCAGTTTCACAGTAAAACACTTTGTTCCAATTTGTGAATCATCCGTATAGAGTCATGGGTAGCAAGAACAGATAAAAATGCAGTCTGTCACTCCAGACAGAATATGAATTTGTTTAAAGCTGCTTCATTTATGAAGCAAACATGAACTGTTACCCGCCTAGAGAGGAAAGAAAAGAGAGAGAGGTTATGGTATATCTGCTTTCTGCTGCCTTTTCATTCTCAATAGCTGAATTCATAGGACTCCAGATTGAGTCATAGACTTAAAATAACTGCTTCACTTACACAGCCTAAAAGCACTTGACAAATCTTTCCCCAAATGCAATGACTAGTCACTCTCTCTGATCTTCCTGTTAACATTTAACATTATCTGAAATGATCTTACTGTTTGAGTCTCTCCACCCACTAGAACGTATGCTCCATGAGGACACAGGGTTTTGGCCACTTTTTTTTTTTTTTTTTTTAAGATTTTATTTATTTCTTTAGAGAGAGAAAGAGAGCAAGAGTGAGCAGGGGGAGGGGCAGAGGGAGAAACAGACTCCTGGCTGAGCAGGAAGCCCTATGCGGGGCTTGATCCCAGGACCCTGGGATCATAAACTAAGCCGAAGGCAGACACTTAACTGATGAGCCACCCAGGCAATCCATTTGTCTGTCTTTTTAACTGCTGTGCTCCAATACCTAGAACAGTGCTTGACACAAAGAAGATGCTCAGTAAGTATTCTTTGAACATAAGGATGGTTGAATGCATACCCGGTGACTTTCACACCTGTTTACCAGTTTGCATACCACAGATTGTTTCCATTTTGTGGTAAGAGGGTTATCTTGTAGCCTTGAATTTCTCTAATCAGGCCATGAGAAGGTGGTAGGTAAGGGGAGAGGCTTTGAAAGACCCAGGCAGTGTCTAGAGAGAAATGGAGTAGCATGAAGGAGATAACCAGTGGAAAAGCTGATCACCACCAACAAACAGCAGCCTTGTGGTCACTGAGCAATGCTAGTGTGTTAACTGCCCAGCCAGGTTCAAGTCATCGCTTCTCTCAACTGAGGAAGAGCAGCCGCAAGTTCACATTCAATACTGTCAGCCAAGAAAAGAAAGACAGAAATCCTGGCACCAGATCCTGACAAAGCCTCTGGGAGGTTCATTTGGCCAAACAGAGCTTATTGTACTTGTTGAAACGTGAAACCTAGACAATGTTTCATTTCTTCAGAACTGGTTTTAATCCACTGAGTTTTGGACTCTGCTTTAGGATTTTCAACTTTCAAGTGAAGTATCTATACTTCCTTACCTGTTTTTTTTTTTTTTTTCAGTTGCAACCCCTAAATGAATATGTATGTTGCTTTTTCTTCCCTACTCAAACTCTTTCTCTTTGTCCTTATCAATCCCAGAATCTCAGTTTTTAAATATTTGAGATCAGTGCAGAGGTTATAAGTAAATTGTGTAAAATTCCACACTATAAGTGATAAGAAGTGCAGTATTTTTATCCAGTCACTCTAAATGAATATTCTAAAAACCATATTACATGACAATTTACCAAACAGAGAACTCCCGAAACTAGAGAACCTGCACCTGGGAAAAGAGAACTAAATCCTGAAAGGAAAATTAAGAAACATTAAGAAAACTTCAGAAATCCAAAACATATAGCAGATATTTTAAAGCTTGATTAAAAAAGTAAAAGGGAATCAAACACACACAAAAGGAAAAGGATATATATATTTTTAAAAAGCTAGGAAGAGCTTAAAATTCTAAACTTAAGTAGAGAAGCAAAAATGGAAATCTATTTCTAATTTTGTCCCCAGGTCTCTTAGCAAAGAAAATAAACTTGAAGGTTTGACAACTGTTCTCCCATAGAACAAAAACTACAATTTTTATAATGATACCCTAGATCCTAGCAACAACCTCATGAAATAAGCAGGGTGAGTCATATTATCCCCTTAACTATCTCTGAAAAACCAGGGGTTAAGACAGTGGACATACAGCTTATCTAGTTGCAGAGTCAAGTCCTGAACCCAAGTCTAATCCCTTCTTATCCTCTATATTATAATGTGTCTACTGAAAGGGTTCAAAAACAAATCCTCCAAAGCTCCGGAAATTCTTGGGAAACATCTGGTAAAGAGTCACAGATCTTGCCAAGCCCTGTGTGCCAAATGACTAAACCTGACTCAAGGTCATCCGTATTTCAACTCTAGGATCTATTATCTCCTGTCTTAGCTCAGGTCTGCAGGAAATGTCCAGGCTTTGTTTCTTTTGTGAATTTCTCCACCAGCCTAATTGTAATAATTATTTTCAACACTTACCATGCTTGGGAGTTTTATTAAACACTGCTGTCCTAGTGTCTACCAAGTCACACTATTTACAGTCAACCAAACTGGGCATGATGATGCAGTCCTTCTCCCAAGGTCTCAATGAAAATTCTTTGTAGCTGACTCCCAAACCCCAAATCTATTACTTCCAGCCCTGACTGTTCTTTGAATCTCCAGTCTAACAGATTCGGCCACTGGTCAGTATTTCTTAACACCTCCTTCCCTTATTTTCTTTGAACGGCACCACTACCTCATTAGTCCCATAGGCCCCAAATCATCCTTGAATACTACCTGTGATGTCGAGCCTCACATTTCACCAGTAACCAAAATGTGTGATTCTTTTACTGCATATCTCAAAGTGGTTCATGCTTTCCTATTTCCATGGCCCTGACCCTAGTCCAGGTCATCATTCTCTCTCATCTGTTTGGAAGATTGGCTTCCTAGGTGGAAGGAACTCCATGACTGCAGCTCGCTGCTTCCAACCATCTATTTGGCCACACCAACTTCTCATTACTTTCCTAAACCTTGGCTCTGACGGTATCACTCACATCTTTTCCAACCCTCCAACATCTCCTTACATGACTCCATAAAGTATATGTCCTATACTTGGAATTTTTCAAACTGACGTCCATATCGTTGTTTCTCAGCCTTTTAACCCTTCATGTGTGACTTTCCACTGGGAGTCTAACTAACTGTACAAATGGACTCTTGAACACACTCTCTGCATCTTCTGGCCTCCCTGACTCAGTTTATGCCATCTGCAGTATCCAGATGACTCCTTTCCTATTGCTATTAAAATTTTACCCATCATCCAAGATCTGGCTCAGTATATCTGCGACCTCCAACATCTAGCTTGTGATGAAGCCTTTCTCCTGTTGCTAGTGATTTCTCTCCTTTCAGATAAGGCAACTGTATATGGGTATACCTGTGTATAGTTCTAGGAGGTCCATCCATTCCACACCTATGTCAAGGACACATCCTCTACAACATAAACAGTGGTCTTGCCTTTGATCTCTTATTGCATTTGCCTTGTAAGCTCCTTTCATTGCTTTTTTAAGTTCATAAACCTCTAGTTTCCTTTTAAAAGTAGGTTATTATGCATATGCCTTGCCTTATTTCCTTTTGTAGGCTATAAGCAATCTGAGGACATAACTAGGTTATATTAAGCTTTGCATCCAACCATGTACCTACTTACTGGAGTGTGTTGGAATCACATTTGTGGGAAGAATGAAGAGCAAAATTTTCCTATAAATACTCTCTTTTATTTCTTTCTCAAATGGCTATATACTGCTAATAAATGAAAAATTCTTGTGGGATGCCACTTATGAATACTTGAAATCAGCTCGTGAATAAGTCTGTTTTTAGCTTTTTGTGTAGATATTTTCATGTTCGGTGTCAAAGAGACACCACTCTAGCCTATTTTCATTTAAAGCCAATTTCTTTTGTTTCTAGTTCATTACCTTATAATCTTTCCACCTTCTTTTCCTCGTTTTTAAAATACCAAACCCTCCTTCTCTTCATCTTCCAATTATGGGTTATTTCATTTAAAGAACTAACTATTCCATTTTCTATTCTAGTACTACAGTATTTATCTTAATTTGTTTTAGTTGGTGAAACCTACACTTCAGGGAGAAATCCCTGCCATAAATCTGAGTCATTCCCTGACTTTCCCCTTCCTTGTAAACTAAAAATGGCTATAATCCAAATTATATCTACTTTTAAAAATGCATAGCAAGAACTGTGAATGACATTTCAATCTTGGTGCTTTTTACTACTGTTTTATTTCTTATATTTCCTCTCCTACCGCCTTACATTTTGCCCTCACCGACATCTTCCTTTATCACACCCCTCTTCCCAAATTATACTTCAAGATCCTTGGCAGGTTTTAAAAACCTCTGCTGATATAGGGACCAGCAAAAGGCTTTATACACAATGGGTACTCAGTAAATGACTACACATGATACCTATACATTTTGAATTTAGGGTCTGTAGATTCAGGATGATGAGCTGGATCTTTTGCCTTTTTCTTATCCTTCCTGTGTCTATTTTTGTTTTTATTTTCATAAATTTTGTTCTCACATTAATGCAATTCTGAGATTCCCATCTTCTCTATTTTCCTTCCCAACAAATATTTATTCATCATTTGCATGCACAAAGTATAATAAGCTATATAGTTTGGTGGGATTCCAAAATGAAATTCAGAAACAAATCGTGCCCGTAAGAGCTTATGGTTTAGCAGAGGACACAAAATGTCTATAAAAGTAATTGTGAAGTCCTATTAGTGTGTATTACATGGGCATTCCATGATGTATGAGCTGTCACATGAAATATAATGAGCTGGCCATAAATTTGGGAAGTCGGCTTTTTGGAAGTGGTGGTACCGGAGTCCAGTCTTGAGAGAGCTCAGTGGACATGACGAGTAATACTTTATGAAGGAGAATGCCACCTCCGATTTCACCACTCGTAATGTGTGAGGAGTCAATTTCTAAACAATCCAGAGCTTCGTTTTAAACCCAGCTTGATTCATTGTAAACATGAATAGTATTTCACGTTTTAAGAAAAACTGTCATTTCCCACAACTCTCTTTCCCCTCGGGTTGGACATTTTACTTCCCTATTGACCCAATTCAGCAAATTACGTGCGCATGCGGGCACACATATGCGATAAAAAGAAACCCCACTTTGCTTTCTTAAAGATTTTTAAAACTTTATTTTATTGAGGTAAGAACGCTTACTGTGAGCTCTATCCTCTTTCCACCTATTTAAGTACACACTACAGCGCTGTGAACTATGGCCATAATGTGTCACAGCCGGTCTCTAGCACTTATTCGTCTTGTAAACTAATAAAAAAAAAACATACTTCAGAAGGACTGTCTTCCTTACTAGTGGTTAAATGTTCATTCAGGGTTTATTCACCCTGTCACACTCTTTCAACGAGCCTTGAGTGAGGGTCTACAACACCGAGGTTACAAGAGAGTCACTTGTGAAGGAGACATGGCCAGAACCAGCCAAGCTCTGCTCCTCTCCCTAACTACGCCCCAGTTGCTTGACTATGGCTGCTTTAACATGCAATTGTTTTCCCTCCTAAACACGTGCCCTGGGTTTTCCCATCATAATCCATTTTCCAAATGTCGCAGGATAAATGCCTCAATTAAAAACCACATGATTAAAGACCTGTGTGCCAAAACAGGATCCCAGCGATCAATGCAGTCCAAAACCAAACAGAGGACGTTACTTGAGACTTTAAGACTCAATTAACCATGTAATGTGTGGTTTGTGGATGTTTCGCTTTAGGGAAGTGAAACGGCAGAAAACCTCCTGCGAGGCTCATGTTGGGGTTGAAGGGCAGAGAAATTATGTTTTCTAGAAACCTATGATTTCACCTTGCAGAGTATTGCTCCAGAAAATAAAAAGTATCAAGAGAAAATGTCTACTTGTTAACATTGTTTGACAGAAAACATGAGCTTAGAGAGAAGGTCAGATGGTGAGCAGGGGGGGAAAAAGGTGCTGTTTATACTTTGGATAGGATCAAGGGCCCAATTAAAGGCCCAATTTAGAAGTCCGTGTAATAGCAGGGTTAAAGGGTTAGAGAAATATGTGACATAATTATTATATCATGTTATTTGCGGCTGTTGAAAAATGTTCTCTAGCTACTGAAGTGAGCCCCTGGAGGAGTTAAAAAGCTCTGTGACCCAGCTTCCCTGGGAAGGTTCAATCTGGAGATAAATCTCTGAATCTGGGACAAAAATGAAGTTGGAAGGACAGTGACCTATAAAGCAAAGGCAAAGCTCACCAACAGACCATCTACCTAAGAACCCCGGAGAGTAAATGATCTTCTGATGATGTGGGAATGCAGGGTAATAACTAAAGATTGAGGAAAATGAGAGGACACTCATGTTCCGCTCTGATAAATGCCCAGGACCCCAGAGCCACAGCACAATGAACAGTGAGTTGGCGGCAGAGGTAGAAACGAGCGGAACGGGAACTGAGGCTGGGTCAGGTTAGTGCCATTGTGGTGCTTGCCCCAGCCCCTCCCCGACCCTGCTCATATGGAGCCTGCAGCTGGGCTCCTGAGAAAGTAGACAGGACAGCAAACAGGAGAATCCGCGCCTCCTGGCCATGGTTTCTTACTCTTTTCTCCCACAAGCCCTCCACAGTCCTTCACGATCTCAACGGGTCTCTGTTTCTGGTTTATGTTTACGGCATCCTGGGCTCTGGACTGGGATGGGGCACAATGACTGCCAGTCACGTGGCAGGCAGCACTTTACCTTGACAACTTTCTTCTCCTGATCCCTAAGATAGTTTGGTCCTTTCTCTTTTTCCTTTAAATAGCAAGGAAACATTTTTGGCATTCACTTGTTTCAGCTTCTGAGAAACTCTTTTTTTTTTTTTTTTTTTTAAGATTTTATTTATTTATTTCACAGACAGAGATCTCAAGTAGGCAGAGAGGCAGGCAGAGAGAGGAGGAAGCAGGCTCCCCACCAAGCAGAGAGCCCGATGCGGAACTCGATCCCAGGACCCCGGGATCATGACCTGAGCAGAAGGCAGAGGCTTTAACCCACTGAGCCACCCAGGCGTCCCCTGAGATACTTTTTTTGTTATGTTATAGTAGCCACACCTAGCTGAAATGGGTTTTATTTACTCTTCCTCTCTTAATATTACTTTAGTCCTAATTTTTTTCCCCTTGCCTAATTTTTTTTTTTCTGGTCTCTAAATAGCAAACACTCCACTGTTAATTTTTTGTATACCTCCCACACAAGACGAATCCACTTATCAGGACCACTATTCTCTGCTTGTCTTTCAAAATGTCGAACACACGTAACTGAATTGTGCATATGTAATTCACTGTAACAGCTTCCGTTAACATACTGACATCAGTTTAATAGTCAATTTACTATATTTTGTTTCTGAGTTTAAGCATCTAAGATGTTGTATCATTTTTTTAAATCTTTCATCTTGAATTTGAAAAACTTACCAAGGTACGAAAGTAACAGTGTTGATAGAAGCCACAATTACACCTCTTGAAACTCTCTCTCTTTTTCTTGCAACATACTGAAAAACAAAGAGAAAAATGCTATTTGCTTTTGGACAGAGATTCTACAGGATATCGTGATCTTGGCATTGTAAAAGGCAGTTTTTCTGTAAATACAGTTAGAAAAGGTGACAAAATTGAGTGGGAAGTTTACCTTCATAAACAATACTGAAGAGAAGAAGGAAGACTTTATCTGCCTCAATATAGTCTTCCCAAGTAATGTAAAAATTCTCTCTGCCTATGCATGTACACATAGTAAAAATTCCTATCTGTACGTCATACGTGTATATGTATATACAAAGGCATGACTGAAGAGAAAGTAACATGCCAAACTAAACTATAAGTGGAGGTAAAGCAAAATATTAGTATTTAGGCAATATGGGGTAAGGTAAAAGTGATCAGCATCAGTTACAGTAAATGGAAAGTTTTCAAAACAATTTTTGTGTTTGGCTTTGGAGAAAATACTAAACAGACTGAGAAGAGTTAAGGGCTCCAAAAGCTAGAGGGAAGCCATATATATCAAGGATGCAAAAGAAAGTCACTGCAAGTATCCTGACTATGAGGTAACCTCATGAACCGGGATTTACAGGAGAAGGAGACAAGGATACAGTTTAGAAAGGGAAAGGAAAAGCAAGGTTCTGTGGCAGCTCAACCAAGACATCATAAAGATATGGATGAAGAAGAATACTATTGCCAAAGAGCTAAGACACAGGGAGGAGGAATCAGTAAGTACAATGGGTGGCAAGGAAATGAAGGAGAATGTGCAGATGAGCCTCCAGAGCCCCGTGATGGGGCGTCCAAGCAGGATTCTGCTGCTTAGAGTAATGGAGCCGAGAGGACCACTACTGATGCCTGAAAATCAGTCACAAAGATGTGAAGGTCTTCTACAGGTAAGTGGAGATGCGGCACCAAAGCAAGTGTGAGAGGTAGGAAATGTGGATAAAGATCACCGATACGCATTGGGAGATGCCATGCAGAGCAAGTAACTTCTTAAAGACACATAAGCATGTGCATGGTTGGTGAAATGGCAACTGTCAAGCTTACTTCTGCACATATTTAGCAAATAAAGTACCTTATTTCATTATCCTCTTCATTAATCTGTATATTTTCAGCTGTCCTTGTGAGATTTGGTTGTTTCTTCTGGGAAAAGAACAGGATATGTATTATAAAAATATCAATGAATTGTGTCATATTTAAGAGGTTAATGGTATCAGCTTGTATATTTTGTGTCAATAACTCCAATATCAGGGTTTCCCCCCCAGCATGCAGCATATAAAATACTTCTGCAACAAAAAAATATGAAAAATGCACCTTATTATCAACTTTTTTAGGGGGTTGGAGGTGAAAAAGTAGTATCAAATTCAAAAGGCAGTTCAAAAATTTGAACCACAATGATTTAGTGCATTTCAAAATTTTGGATAGGTTTCTGTGAGAAGAGTACAGAAGAAGAGAAATCCAAAATAGCAGATAACACAAATGGCACCTCTGTTTGGCTTTAAAAGCAAATCATAGGATTTGCAACCTATTTCTTCCTTTTTATATTTGCTGCGGGCTACGAAAATCAGTTCCCATTTCTTAAGTGTGCCTTTTCAGCGGGAGGGTTGTCTCCTAAGCATGATAAGGCATAAGGGGAAAAACCTTTAGATTTAGAGTCTATTGAGACTAAGTTAAGGTAGGACCTTTTCTCAGAAAAGGGCAGTTTGGTAATCGTTTATGTAAATCAAGTATGCACAAATAAATACCTAAAGTTCATGAAGTTTTGATCAAGGAGAATAAAAAAGGAATAGCAACCCTTACCTTCCAGTATAAGGCTCCAAAAGCAAACCCAATTACAAGAGAGAAGAATGCGGGCAAGGCCATGGCTGCCCACTGCAAGTTGGAGTCTCCAAGGGGGTTTGCGGCCTTCCCTGTAATTCAAACAGTGCAGTGGTGAGCGGCACATCCCTGACAGAGGTTTTGCTCTTAACCTATGGTTGTTCCCAACTGTTGCCATAACGGTCTCTTGACCCAGCTCTGTTTAAAATATTTGGAACCCTGATTTTTCCGCGGAGTATTGTTTTGGGACAGCCAGACAAGTCCATGTTGTCTCCAAAACACGTTAAGTTGAAAAATGGAAGCCACAGAAGGATCTCTGACGTGGCTGATGTTGACACACATGGAACACAGATGACATATTCCTAAAGGCGATTTGTACTCTCGAGCAAATCCATTTTCCATGACTTTATCTTCGAAAACTTTTGTTGTTTTCTCACTCTTGACATCTTGCCAAGAAATTTGGAAGAGGACATTCTGCAACCCGGATCAAGGACGGTAGGCGTTAAGCTGTTTTGCCTGCCACAAGTAGTAAGTCCTTAAGTGGACTTAGCTATTAGTTAGGTACCTCATGCTTAGAGCCATGGCGTTTCTCATCACATCCGCAGTATACCTTTACTGGATGTCAGAGCGTGGCCAGCTCTGTGCTAAGGACTGAAGGTTTGATTTTTCGGACCTTTTATATTGGAAAGCCTGAGAGCATTAAACACTAAAGAATGGTTGAAAGTACCAGTGTCTTCTCACAGCAAGAGATTGGGCGGGGGCAGGGGGATGCTGTTTGAGGGAAAAAACATATAAGATTAACTTGGGACTCCTTTTGACCTTGCTCAGCTCCTCCGTGAGCAGCAAAATGATTCATGAATTAAACAAAACACATCTACCATCTACCACAAGGTTCTCTTCTCTCTGTCTCCTTACAAGGAACAACCTGGTTGTTAGAGACACAGACACATGTGCCAACCTGTACGAAAAGAACTGAAAGTCTTCAGTTTTCTTTTGGTGAAGGAATACATTTAGAAATTATATATTTTCAGCAATTATAGGATCAAATGCAAACTAATCCAAGGTAAATGATTGTTTGGAGCTATATTATGCAACATTGGGATATGGTGTCCGCCTATAGTCACCTGTTTAACATATTAAGTACATAACATAAAAGATCCAAACCACTGTACATGTGCAAACATTTACAGGGAGAACATGAACTTACAGATTTAACCTGAGAGGCCAGAAACAAATCTTATCTACTACAGAGAGAATAGGAATTGCCCATTTCCCCACCATTTGTAAACTGGGAGCATGGAATTCACTAATTGCTGGACTCCTATTTCCAAAGGGCTCTAATAGGAAGTGTGTGTGTGTGTGTGTGTGTGTGTGTGTGTGTGTTGGGGAAGGGTGAGTCATGGGTGCCCCTTACACTTAAGGAAGGGCGATGGGGAGGGAAGTGGGATCTTCCATTCATATAACTACAAATCACTTCCTTGAGACTAGACTAGCATATCTTCTGATCACCCCCCACCCCAGCCTTGTGGGAAATAAGTTTTAGGCATTTTAAAGTAGAATTCAACATCAATTCTTTCATTAGAAAAAAAGAGTTACAACGTGGAATTTGGTATAATCGATTGGCGGTACTACCATTGTTGTACTAATATAGCTATTTTAAGGGTTATAGCAAAGATTGTGTATACTAGTCTGGAATTTAACTACCATTTATAAAAGTATTTTCTCTCCGAAAATGGGCTCAGAATTATAAGCAATTCTTGACATTTTAGGAGTTTTCATATCACTATCTGTACGTAACTTGGCTATTTGTGGTTGTATCCCAGTAACAAGTCTGAATTCTCCTTGAGGGCCACTGTGCTATTGATGAAGGATAGTTGGAAGGCAGGGACAGGAGCCCCTCCCCCAAACCCCCAGGAAGAGGAAACCACCCTTAAAAGGACTTTACCCTGACGTGGAAGGAATCCTCCCTCCCTTCCCATGTGACAAAACCCTGACTAGATGACAGGCAGTGGGAGGGCTCATCAGATTGACCCAGCCTGTCAGCAAGTCCATAAAAACACCTAGACTTAGAAAGTCCAGTGGCAACCCCTTCGGGTTTTCTCCTATCTTGGGAGCTCTGTACTATCACTTTGCTGTCACTCAATAAAGCTTGTTTTGCTGCCCACCACTCTGTCTGGTCTACCTCTTCATTTTTTGAGGTGGCATGACCAAGAACCATAAGCACAGAAGGAGAAAAAAAATTCCTGCAACACTATGGCCCACAGTGTCTGTTGGGACTGCTGTGTGGTTATGATAGATTTGACCAGGAGGGATCCGAGAGGGGTCCCCTCATGAAGATATACACAGAGAACAAAGGAAGCGATTAATATTTTTGTCCCCAGACTCCAGTCAAAAACAAAGGAGCTGGGATGGTGCTATGGAGAATTCTATTACATATACTCAGCTACCAGAGGCCCTAGAATCAAGGCAAGCAACATTATAAATTCTTCCTGTTCTTTCCCAAAGCCAAATCTTGACTTGAGCCATTCAGACCACAGGAAAGACCAGGGCCACTAGCAACAAGCAGAAGTGGCTTACCAAAGTGAGATACTCCGGGATTCCCTGCTCACTGTCTTTCTCAGGTAGGACAGCCCCTAAATGTTTTCCAAACAAATCCATGCTGGACAAGAGACCTAATTAAAGAGAACTCACCCACCTCACTCTTCCAGAGTAGTCACTTTTTAACTACTTTAATAAAAGTTCCACCCCCAGAACTCTGGGCCCAAAGTCCCAGAACCTGACTAACACATTGCAGCAGTCTATCTGCAGGAGAGAGGGAGGAGGGGGCCTTGTCAAGACTGGGAGGGGAAATGGACCAGAGGAACTGAGCTACACCTCCTGGAGGAGTCAATATTACTTTGCTTTTGTTATTTCTCCCTAATGCAAAGAGCTTAATAGCCAGCCTTTGGTTCTTTCCAGAGATACTACAGTCCCTCTTGCAGAGAGAGAAAAAGAATGTTATCAGAAAAGGCTTATTCATACCTCCAGGGCATGAATCCCAAGGCTACTGCTGCTACTTACTGGAGATCAGTGAGATTTGAACTGTGTGCCTCAAGGCCAAATGGTTGGTATTTGGCCCTACAGATGCCCAAGCTAGTAACAAAGCTTTGCTTTCATGTAAAGACTGCCACATAAAACTTGTAGGGTGAGGAAGCTCATCTGGATAGGATTTGAGTAATCCCACATCCCTGGGCTGTTGTCATAATTCTGTCTCCTTATTATGAATGTCCAAAATTAATGGAAACTGACTTGTTTGGTTTGACCAATAATACCCAACATCTGTTCAAATACAGAACACGAAAAACTGTGCTATGATTTTGCTGACCTGCTTTTTCAAATGATTTTACTTACAGGCATCACCATGCCTGTGAACATGGACCTCTTGGTGCTTAGAAAACCTTCAAATCAGTACCCCTCCTTAATTCAGATTCAAAGCTCATTGAAGGTTGCTATAAGTACTGACCCACAGCCTTGGTGCACCTAATTATTCTAATACCGATGAACATGTATTATAAATAAGGCATGGCTCTGAGTTGGTGTGTGTTGACACATTTAAAACTCACAGAAACTCTACGAAGGAGGTACTATCATCCTTCACTTGACTGGCAAGTCCAGAGAGATTAACTTGCTCAAGGTCACACAGTTATCCAAAGGCCAACACTGGTATAGAAGCCCAGGCAGTCTGACTCAAAGACTGCCTTTTTAGAAGATGTATAAAGTAATGTCAAAGTAAGGATAACTTCCGTATCATTTAAATGCAGTCTGCAAGGATCTTAAACATTCCTTTAGCTTGATACAAAAGAAATTACTATTATTTTGAAAACACAACTCTTTCTGGATAACTTGAACACTTCTATAAGGGAGAACATGGCATAATAAAAAAACACTCATGTCTCAGGACTCCTTCATATAGACTGCTCCTCTAGCTACCATGACCACTTTTTGGGATTTTATCTTGCAAATTTCCCGGGCCATATCCCTCCAAAAAGTCTCATCTCTTTTATGATATGACTAAAAACATTGACATACTCCTATTATAATATATATTGTAATATATATATGATAAAAATACTAGGACTTTCTCTTACAAGAAGGTAAACTCTACAAGAGCAAGCCTTTGCACATGGGTATCTAAGTGCCATGTTGATGAGTAACGTCTCCTGGCAAAAAGCTGCAAATTATGCAAGATTCATATTTTTTTTATAAAAAGGAAAAAAGAAAGCAAAACAAAAAAAGAAGACTGAACATTTTGTAATAAAAAAAAATGAATAGGTGTTTTATATTCAATGTCTTTTGAGGTTAAGTAGAAAAGACCTTTGCTTCCAACCATGGTAATAGCATATTAGCCTTCCCAACCTAAATAACTGTTACACTAAACAAATTACCTGAGGTAGTTACTTTCATACATTAGTCAATAGGTAGCTCAAGAACGTAATCCCTTAGAATAAAAACGTATCTGGTGAGGCCCATGATTGTCTTCATTTTCTGGCTGGGAGGTATGGAAGATAGAACCCAATTAGGGTTCAGTAGTTTCACAGAAATAAGGAATCAGAGACTGAAGTTCAGGGATGCAGATGTGTCTGGAGTTTGTGGGGCAGGGTTATTGGTGGGAAAGGAACTGTGCAGAAAAGGAGCACCAGAAATCTCTGGAGGAACCTCCCTAAGTCAATGGTTAAAAAAAAATAAGCTGTCCATGCAAGGAAGAGACTTCACAAAGCCTGGCAATAAACAATATCTGGGAAGCTATGATCTTGACTGTTGATCAGAGACAAAGGAACTCTGACAAGACAGAATGGGGAGATTTTCTAGGCACTCAAGAGGTACCTTAGAAATTCTATGCCTTAGCAATAAGCCTATGTTCCCCCTTCCTTCTAAGAAAGCTCAAAAACAAGACAGGGAAGGAAAATAAAGATAATCTGCCACTAATTGAACTGCCTATCTGTATAAAACTCAGAAGTATCTAAAGAAATGCTATAAAATCTACATTCTCATAAACATAATATCCACAATATCCAGCATGTATTAAAAAATAACCAGCCTCTTAAAGGGAAATGCGACCCATAATCAGGGAGTTGGGGGCAGTCAACACATACCAACACCACCCAGGCACCCCCCACGGACATTTTTTAATTTAAAAAAAAAAAAAAAAGATTTTGTTGCCAGTAGATTTACACCACAGGAAATACTAAAGGAAGTACTTTAGACTGAAAGGAATTAACACTAGATGGAAAGTTCGGTTTACAAGAAGGAATGCAAAGTTTAAGAAATGATATATGGGTAAATATAAAAGATAACTATATTCTTCTGTTTTTTAAAAAAGACATAGGATAGCTTAAAGCAATAATTATAAGACTACTGTGAGGCTTATAACCTATGTAGATCTATATGTCAACACAGCACAAAAGATGACTCTCATATTTTTTTCTTAAGTGCTACAATATTAACACTGCAAGATGTATACTGTAATTCCTAAAACAACCATAAAATAATGCAAAGAGAGCTATTGAAAATAAAATTAACAAAATTAACCCAAAATCAATCTGGAAAGGAGAAACAAACAAATGAAGCAAATAGGAAATAAAATGATAGGCCCAAATCCAACCATACCAATAACTGTATTAAATATAAATGGATAAAATACTCTAATTAAAAGTCAAAGACAGCCTAGCTGAAATAGCAAGGCCCAACTATACACTGACTACCAGAGATGATCTTTAAATATAGAGACAGTAGGTTGAAAAGAAGAAAGGTATACCATGAAAACAGTAAGCATAAGAAAAACTGGCTCCACTAACACAGACAAAATACACTTCAAGACAAAGAATTCTAACAGAGATAATGATGATTATTTCACTAACAGTATAAAGGTCTGTTAATCAGGGAACCCATAACAATAATTAATCTATAACCACCTAATAATACAACTTCAAAATATGAAGTAAAAAATACATAATCAAAAGGAGAAATGGCAAAAACCACAAATAAAAGATTTTTAATGTTCCTCTATTAGTAGTTGATAAAAAAAATTAGACAAAAAAATTTAATAAGCATTTGGAAGATCTGAACATTATCAGCCATTTTGATCAAATTTTAGAATGCTACACTCATTATTTGAATGATACACATAAGTTTCAATAAATTTTGAAAGATTACAGTGTATGTTTTCTGACAATAGAATTTAGAAACCAATAAGATATCTAAAAAAAATACATATTTTTAGACATTAAGTAACCCACTTTTATATTACTCATGAATTTAAGAAGAAATCACATGGAGAATTAAAAGATATTTTTGAAGAAATGATAATGGAAACACAATATATCAAAGTGTGTGGGATTCAACTAAAGTTGCTTACAAGAAAATTTATAACTTTAAGCGCTTCCAACTGAAAATTAGAATGCCTTAAATCACTAATCAAACTTTTCAACCTTAAGGACTTCAGCTACAACTTAGCTGAACAAACTAAGCCCAAAGTAAAAAGAAGGAAATAATAAAGATGAAAAACCAATGAAATATAAATTAAGAAGCCAAAAGTTGCATCTTTGAAAAGATAATAAAATAAAATCAGTAGTTAGTAAGAAAGACCTTGACTGGCTAACACAGTCCCTTTCTAAAACTTTTCAGATCTGATGTGTTTGTAATTCAGAATTTTGAGATTTTAGAAGATTCTGTCTTACAGATATTGTATATAATATCCTCAGCTAAGTCTAGGTAGCATGTTGTGATCAGACACAATATTTCTATAGTGAAATCTATAAATATTCACTTTTAGAAGGAGAAAGACTATAAACAGCCTTATCTCAGTTTAGGTCAGGTCAGGTTTTGGTGCCAAAAATTCCCAAACAAATGGATTTTAGAGGTTTTTAAATTTTTCCTGAATTACAGAACTGGTATTGTGGATTTGTACTAAATTGATTATTACTTTTTATAGGTAGGTCCTCTCTATGTCCTTGAACATATGACAGTACCCCATTACTAAGTCTTTTTTTTTTTTAAAGATTTTATTTATTTATTTGACAGAGAGAAATCACAAGTAGATGGAGAGGCAGAGAGAGAGAGGGAAGCAGGCTCCCTGCTGAGCAGAGAGCCCGATATGGGGCTCGATCCCAGGACCCTGAGATCATGACCTGAGCCGAAGGCAGCGGCTTAACCCACTGAGCCACCAGGCGCGCCCCCCCCAATACTAAGTCTTAAGGGATAACTTTTTAACTAAGATCATAGGATGATTGTTTTCCTTCTACAGCTTCCTTGAAACTACCTTCTACAGCTTACCTCTAACTAGAGGATCAGAATATTTAGTAAAATCCAATGACCTTTATAACAACCTTCTCTGTATTTGAAAGGAGAACATCAGACTACCAGCAAATTGGGTCCTTAGTCAAAGAGCAGAGAAATTTAAGGCAAAGAAGCATATTCTCTTCTAACATTATTTTATAGTAAATAAAATCATCAGATGCACAAATATAAAATTGTAAATACTGACATAGCAAAACTGAAAATATCCTTAGAATTCTAATACAACCAACATCTGTACTTTCAATTTTAAAATTCCATTTTGTCAGGCAAATCCCACAACAAATATATTAAGTTGACAATGAATAAAGCTTAAATCATATTTCTAAAAGTAACTATATGACTTATTTAAAACAATCTTAACAGATTTTGGCCCAATACTCTAAAGATCATCTTGGGTTGTAGGGAAACCCATTCCTACAAACCTAATATTTATTTACTTATTTAAAAAAATTTTTAAAAAATATTTATTAATTTGAGAGAGAGAGAGAAAGAGAGAGAGCACACAAGCAGGAGGGGCAGACAGAGAGGGGGAAAGAATCTCAAGCAGACTCCATGCTGAGTGAGGAGCCCATGCGGGGCTTGATCTCATGACCCTGAAATCAGGACCTGAGCCAAAACCAAGAATCAGACGCTTAAGCAACTGAGCCACCCAGGCATCCCCAAATTTTCATTTAAATTCTAGTTAGTTCGCATATAGTATAATATTGATTTCAGGAGTAGAATTTACTGATTCATCACTTACATAGAAACCTAATATTTAATTCTCAGGAAGACTGTAACAGGAAGAACAGTACCAGAACAGTATTAATATTATAATTGCAGAAATTTCCTTTAAAGCCCATGCAATACTCCCATAGGTGCTAACTGGAGCCATGCATGCATTAAATCAGACGTATGTACTTACTATTACTGCTACTGCTGTCATTCCTAAGGGAGCTGGCTGCAACAGGGGGTAACATAAATGGTTTTGTGACACTGACTCTGGAATCTAAATAGAAAGCAATAATGTGTCAGTGTTGCATGGTGATTTACATAAATTACAGAGTGTGCAAAAGGTTGAAGTGCAATACCAGAGTACTTTCAAGGTCTGCTTCCCAAATTTTGATTATTCAGATCCTATTTATTTCTTACTGGATCCTGTTCTATTTTTATTAAGAAATTCATCACAGTCACCTTACAGAGCAAAGATTCATTGCCTGTATACTTAATTAACAAACATAAGTAACACAGATTTTCCCAGTGGGAAAACAAGTCTCAATACTGAGTAACTGGTAAAGATCAGAATTCATGACTCAGAGGTAGACCTTAAGGAAAAGGCTTGAAAGGGGGACATTAAGAAAACTGGAGATGAAGAGTAACACACACTATACAATACAAGCAAGTATCAGATAAATCTACCTCCCATATTGTTTACCAACAGAAAATTCTTATATTTGAAAATGACAAGTGTTGCTTTGGTTTGAAAACACAGTCTCTTTCTAAATCAACTGATTACTTCTTTCATGCCATTTATATATGTCTTTGTGTTAGACATGTACACATACATCTTTCTCTAGCTACACATATATTTGAGTCAGAGGTAGATTCTTACCTATATATACAAGATTCAAGCTTGCTTTTCACATTTGAATTGGAAATTCTTATTTGTCTTACCTTTTTCAGGACTTAATGTTGAAGGAAGCACACATTCACTAGTTTTAGATGCCACTGTCTCCAAGTCTTTGAGGGCATCAATGGATCTGTTAAAAATTCTGAAGAAATCTTCAGGGGCAAAATGCCTGGGTTCTGGGTTCTTAGGTGATTTTTTTACATTCTGGAAGAAAACAGGATTATATTCTTCAGACAGTTTACAGATCTAACTGATGTCGAGGTAACAGACTATAAAAATGTCCCCCAAAGATGCAAGTAAAACTAACACTTTTAGACAACTGCCTTAACCTACATAATTTAAATTGGTACTGTAAGATAGTGATCCCATTCACTTTGGTCTGGGGCTCAACTCCAGATAAAGGAATGAAGTGGTGGTGGGGGTAAGGTGAATAGGGTATCAAAACAAAATAATGTTAGGAACAAATTAGAGACACTGTTCTATAAAGATGCTCACTAAGATAATGATTCTTTTATTTTTTATATTTATTTATAACTTTATTATATTATATATATTTATTTATATTTTATTTTTTATATTTATTTTATTAAAAAATACCTCTTATAACATATGCTCTAAATATATGTCATTTATATTTTATACATTTATACATATTTATATATATATTTTAATATTTTATTTATTTTATTTTAAAAAATCCCTCTTATAACACGTGCTCCAAATAGCCCCAAATTAAAAAGTCAAATAATACTAAATAGTGGGAAGAATATGGAAAAGGGGGACTCTTATATATTGGTAGAATAATATAACTTGGTGCGTTTGGTAAGGTTGGACATGTGCCCATTCTGTAACCCGGAAATCCCACTTTGGGTGAATGCTCTAGAGAAGCTCTTGCACATACATGCGAGGAGACATACAAGAAAAGTTCTTAGCAACAGTGTAATATAACCCTTACATCAAACAACAGAAGAGTGGTTTCACCATGAGAGACTCTTAACTAGAGGAAACCCACTGAGGGCTGCTGGAGGGGAAGTGGTGGGGGATCAGGTAACTGAGGGATGGACATTAAGGAAGGCACGTGATGTGATGAGCACTGAGTGTGATAAGCAACTGATGAATTACTGAACTCTACACCTGAAACTAATGATGGATGATATATTGGTCAACTGAATTTAAATTTATAAAAAAAAAAAGTGGTTTAATAAATATCAGTATATTAAGTCCATTCTATAAGCAGGAAAAACTTAATTTCAGCTCTATGCCTCAAAGTGGATCTATCTTATAAACATAATGCTGACCAAAAGAACCAAGTTATAAAAGAAATAAGTATGATTAATTTCTAGAAATTCCCCAGGAAAGCAAACCAGACTGTATTTTAGGAATTCATACATGCATGACTGTCTATAAATAAAAGTAGGTAACAATAACACCCATGTAGCACTTGCTATGAACCACACTAAGTGCTGTATACATATTAACTCCATCGCCAAAAACAACAGAGAAATACCACTTGGTTCTAGCCACAGTGTCATGATTAGCAAATGAATACTCTTCAGGATCTGGGATGCTCTTCTTGACATCACCATTTACCTAATACTTAACTCAGCTTTCAAGCCCCAGTGGTGGATTATTTCCTTCACGACATTGTTCCTCAGATGCCCTACTTTTTGTGACCTCTACCTCTCATCACTGCCATCAGAACCCTATTTGTACTACTATGATATAAAAAGATATGTTAATTCTAAAACGTCATAGACTCTAAGACACGCTAATTTAGAAATTAAAAAGCAAAGCAACAGATGTGATGAGATGTAGTGAGGAGGCTCTTAGTGCGGGAAGAATTCCGAGTGTGAACACAAAGGGAATGAATATTGGATCTTACAGAGAAACTGGAATTTGGAGGAGAAATATTTAAGTTTTACACTACAGAATGATCTCTAAAACAGATTTAAACACCTAGAAGGCCTGTAGGGCAGACAAAGAATTGTGAACTCTATGCCAAAGCAGGTCTCCCAAGACCTATTTTATTATGGAGTGTGGTATTCTAAAATAGTAATAAAAATGTTTATGAGGATTTATTTTGCCAGACATGGTCCTAAGGCACTAAGCACAGATCATCTAATGTCAGCTCCATGAGATGGATCCCGTCACTGTCATTCTAGGGATAAGGAGAGTGAACACAGAGAGGTTAAGTTCACAAAGGTAACTAGTGACAAAGTCAGAATTTGAACTCTAACACATCATTCTTAATCTCTATACATTGCCTTGTCAATATACTTCAATCCCACAGCCCTGCCAGGCCCACATTCTGAAGCTGGTGACAGCTAATCATCAAATGGCCTGGCGATGGTAAAATTCACTGTTGTGACATGATTACTATGAATAGGTTAAGTCTAAGTGTTCGTTATAGGCAATTTTCCTTTTTTTTTTTTTTAAGATTTATTTATTTATTTATTTGACAGAGATCACACGTAGGCAGAGAGCCAGGCAGAGACAGAGAGGAGGAAGCAGGCTCCCCACGGAGCAGAAAGCCCGATGTGGGGCTCGATCCCAGGACCCTGGGATCATGACCTGAGCTGAAGGTAGAGGTTTTAACCCACTGAGTCACTCAGGTGCCCTGGCAATTTTCCATTTAAAGGTAAATGAACATTTGTAACCTAAAAGGTGAGTTATGAGGACTTCCCCCACAAAATAAAGGGCTATTTTTTTTTTTTTACATTGTAGTGTGAATAAATTTTATTTTATATTAAATGACATCCAAGCCTTAAGGTATATTCCAGGATTTCAGTGTGACTATAACCACCTATTTTCTGTGCTCACCTTGAAAAACTTTCTTTAATGGAACATTTCACAAATAAAAGACACCACACACCCTTGCCACCCCCAATCAGCATAGGTCTTAGAGAAGAGTAGTAAGAAGCCATCCCAAGGAATACAAATTTACCTCAGATGAGTGTTCCTCCATGCACTCCACAAGGTCGTCCACTATTTTCACAAGTTTGTCTATGATAGAGTAATTAC
Source organism: Neogale vison (assembly GCF_020171115.1). Taxonomy (NCBI): domain Eukaryota; kingdom Metazoa; phylum Chordata; class Mammalia; order Carnivora; family Mustelidae; genus Neogale; species Neogale vison. Next base: position 31,170,816 of record NC_058102.1, on the reverse strand, counting down.
TCAAGCCTTCAGAAATATTTGAAAACTTGTCCAGAAGATCAGTTAAGCTGACTGACAACTGTTCCACCATCACTCTTATCCAACAATGACTAGGCTGCAAGAAATTGAAAGAAAGGAAGATAAAGGAATCTGTTATAAATGCAGTAAACCTGGAGCATCCTTCTTCAAAGACATTAATGTTTTGGTCACTGCTGGACAAAGAATTTCCTTCTATCAGAACAGGTCAGTTCTTGTGTTTTGTTTAACTCAGATGTAACATCTGCTTCTAAATTTGCAAATGAATAAAGATGTGAACAAAGTACTGATGGTAAAGAATGTTGCTCTTTTGGGCATCTGGGTGGCTCAGCTGGTTATGTCTGCCTTTGGCTCAGGTCATGATCCCAGGGTCTTGGGACTGAGACTCCCTTGGGTTTCCCTGCTCAGTGGAGAGATCTTCTCCCTCTCCCTCTGTCTGCTGCTCCCCCTGCTTGTGCATTTTCTCTCTCTGTGTGTCAAATAAATAAATAAAATCTTAAAAAAAAAAAAAAAAAGAAGAAGAAGAGAATGTTGGTCTTCCATGGAAGTAAATTAAAGATGGAACCAAGTCTTAGCCTTGACAAGGTTTACTCACTTTACTCACTCACAATGTTCTTAGAACAGTTTTAGGCATAGAAGGAGTTATCCCCAAAAAAAGAAAAAGAGAAAAAAAAAATGTAGGAGAGAATCCTAGCCCTCAAGGACTTGAAGTCTTTTGGTGAACTGGAATATGAAACAGTGGATTAAAAATAGCTTATTTTTCCAAAGTGCTTGATAGATTCTAAGGCTTCTTCATAGATAAATGCATGTGGTTATTTAAAAAACAAACAGCCCTGGCAGGAGAATGGTCTCAGAGAGAAGGGCTTTTTGTCTTTGCAGCAAGCCAGCTACATAATTTGTAGAGCCAAGTGCAAAATTTGTTCAAGAATGAATAATTATTAAGATGGTGACAGCAGAGCATTAAACCAATCATGGAGACATGCCCCTGAAGCGAGCCCCACCCATTAGGTTAGAAGTTCAAATCTGTACAGTCAGGTATAACTGGGGTTCAATTTGGGCTGAGATACTCCAGACAAGCTGCATAAAGTCTCTGAACCTCTCTATAGAACGGAAATAATAGACCAAGTTAGTTGTGAGGAGATGAGGCACATAACTTGAAAGTAAGTTTTATGAAGGCAGTTCTAGACACAGCCTAGAACTGTCTCTCTGGCATGGGAAAATTGCTCAGAAACTATTTGTTGAACAAATGCATGAGTGAATAAAAAATGAATGAGAAAAAAATACTCTTGTGTCAGGGGTCGACACTTTCTATAAAGGGCTAGGTAATCTGTATTTTAGGCTTTACGTACCAAGAGACAAAAATAAAGGATATTATGTAGGTGCATTTATAGAGAGAAAGCGAATTTCTATAAAACTTATTACAAAATTAAAATGTAGTCACAATAATTAAATGTCTTTTGCATAATAATCAAATTTCATCTCTTATAATATAGGTCTACCAATAAGAATGAAATTCTTTATTTTGGGTCAACATTTTGTTTAGCTGGGTTTCAAAATATTCTCTATTATCAAATAGACTGTGAACGTTCATCTGTAAAAACCAACCTCAGCTGACCGACCATATAAAATCAGGCAGTGGATTGGATCTGGCCTATAGTTTTCCAGCCTCTGTTATAAATGGCTCTGGGCCAATAAAGGTTTAGATTATCATGAAAAAATCTCTTTGATATATTAAAACCCATTCTATTTTTTAAAATCAGTGTAACATTACTTAAAATAATTACATAAAACAAGTTCATGTACTTTGTATACTTTAACACTATGTTTTCTTCTTTAAAGATCTTTTAAGTAGAAGCTCTGAATTTTTTTTTTAAACTCTGCTAAAATATAACAAGTGAGAAAAATAAGATTGGGGATAGCTATAATTGCCTTAGTTTATAAGATCCTAACAAATTTAAAATAACTTCTGCTGTAATAAAAATATTATAGGGAGGAACTGATGCCATGTGAAACGAACCAAACCACTAGATTTCCCTTCCTACCAGCAGAATATATCTATGGGGGAAGGCCAAGTAATTTATCCTAAATTATACAAGGGGGCTATCTTCTATTCATTTAACAGAACAGTTTTAATTAATATAACACAGCCAAAAAGGAAACGGGTTTATCTACAAATTGGTAAGTCCCAATTCCTGGAAGCACGAAATGTCATTCAAAACTTTCAAAAGTGTTGGCTCTGGCTTCAGAAAAGTGGAATAAACAAACCCCCAAATGGGAATTAGTTCAATTAGGCCATTTCACTCAACTCATCAACCAAGTTCTCAGAGACTATGTGTTTCCAAAGTATGTTCAGAATGGATTCTTTGTTTTGTTTAATCAGTGCCTCTCCCAAGCACATGTAAGTTCACATTTGCATCATTCACAGGTCTCTTTCCAAAATGTCACTCTTTCCTTTGGGACTGAATCGCTCTCCACGTCTCCCTCCATTTAAACAGTGATAATTCCCTTTTAGACAGTCAGCCCTGTCAGCAAGGGGCAGATTTCCTAGGATATGGGATACAGCACAAACTGCAAATAACTGTTTGAAGAGTATTTATATGGTGGTGCAGCCTTCCCCCATTAATTCATTCCGTTGTAATTGTGCAAATTTTTCTGTGGCAAGCAGATTCTAGGTGTCAGTCTCTTTAAACCCTGTCTCCACTCCACTTTATCAATATGCTTGTCTATCCTTCCCTCAAATCTTCTGACATAGAAAAACCAAAATCAAATTCCCTTATTCTGAACTAAGGTACACCCTTAGTTTCTGCAGTCTTGGCGCCTTAAGTGAGCAGGGTTTTTTTTTTTTTCCCCTTTTTCTTTTTTGTGGTTAGAAATGATTTTGGTTATAGGTTTCTTATTTTTAAACCAGGGAACTTTGGGGTGCTTACTGCCACCATTTCTGTTTATCTCTATTTTCAGCTGAACTCTTTGTTTCCATTCTGTATTTAAGTTCTTATTTAGCTATGACAATGCCCTCACTGCCACCCACGGTCCCCCACAGTCCCCAGCTTTCCCATACCCAATCAACAACTGAAGCAACCAACTTTTCCTAGCAAAAATTTTCTAGCCTTAACTTATAATTTCTTACAGTTAAATCCTGGAACTCTCACATCTAATCTTAGCCCAAAACTTGCCCTTTACAACTTATGAAGAATTCTCTGCTTGTTAATATGAGCTTCTGTACTACTACACTACTAAAAATCACATTTCTAAACATCTTGTAAATTCTATTTCATTCATTATTCATTCTTGCCAAATTTCCTTGGGAAAAACACCGTATAATCAATTCAGAGTTCTATCTTTTCATTAATTTGCTTAAAGAGTCACATGTTAGCTTTTTAGGATTCTTGGACTTATTAAAGATAGCTCTGAGGCTGAAACAAAATTAGGTATCAGCCAGTTTTGACCTGTCTGCAAGAAAACCAGCTTTGACTAGATCATATTTTCTTTTTAATTAAATACAATAGTCAATGATTTGCAAAGAGAATGAAACATAGGAAACTCATCACTTCATTTGTGAGTTAATATATCTGCTTTCTGACTAAGATTATGATTAAGAAACATGATTGAAGGCTGTAAGTTTCCCAAATGTAATTTTTCCCTTTGCCTTAATAACAGGCATTATCATCACTATTCCTTAGCTTTCAGAAACCATTTTAAGCTTAAATAGTTCTGTATAAATATCAACTCACAACATTCATCAGAAGAATGTAAGATACAAATAATGTTCTCTATTTTACTAGCAGAAGAATGTGAAGAATTAGGAAAGTTGATAAAACCACACAGGAGGCCAAAGAAGTGTGGTTAAGAGGTACCTGTCAAATTCTTGAAGTACATATAATTTAAAGTTCCATTCCTACATATACATGCAAAACAAAACATATTCCTTGCTTTGAAAGGCAAAATCTGCCTGGGTTTTCCTTAACTCCAGACTCTCAATTTCTTATCTTCTTTTCTGGTAGCTTCGGTCTTATATTTGCTGGGTTAATTACAGCAACTCTGGCTAAACTAATGGAAAAACATGCTTTCAATTCCTATGTAATATGTATCATTCTAAAATGCTAACTGAATCAATTCATCGATAATTCTTGACCTGCTACCATGCCATCACCACTGAAGATTTGTTCAAAAGATGAAAACCTCCTGGGGCTCCTGGGTGGCTCAGATGGTTAGGCATCTGCCTTCGGCTCAGGTCATAATCCTGGGGCCCTGGGATCGAGCCCCCTATCGGGCTCCCTGCTTGGCAGGAAGCCTGCTTCTCTCTCTCTCTCTCTCCCACTTCCTCTGCTTGTGTTCCCTCTCTCACTGCATCTTTCTCTGTCAAATAAATAAAATATTTTTTAAAAAAAAGCTGTAAACTTCCTAAGGGATTTTAAAGTACCATGACCAAGTTAATGATTTAACTAAATGATGAAATAAAAGATATAAAAACTACTATACTTAAAAGCATTCTAAACATAACTAGGAATAGGACTGCTTCCAAAGACCAATAATGAAAATATCTATGCACATTCTAAAACCACACATAAATTTAAAGTGGGTCCTATATGAGCATATAAAATAGATACTATATGATATGTGATATAACACCTCTGCAGTCCCAGAACTGATATATTCGAGACCGTAGCTGAAACTGGGTGCTTTACAAATGTCCTGGGGACTTCCTCAGTCTGGCATGCCTTTCTCTTCTCTATCCCCTCCTCCTTTCAAGAAATTGTTCTGGTTTATAAGCTAAAAGAAGTTTACACATTATTCTTCATCAGTCTTAGATGTACAGGGAGTCTCTAAGAGCAGGCACAATTAGCTTTCACTGGACAAAACATACTATAACATATAACATTTCACACATACTTGGCGCTACCCTCCATTTGGTAGCTCTCAGTAGAGACAGACCTGTGGCCTTCCTTAGTGGTCCTGACGCAGGTATCTACATTATGAGAGTTCCCTACAAAGGCGCTGGGGTAATGACTCCATTAGTGACTCTTAGGGAGAAAAGCCCTGACTCATAAACCATGAGCCCTCTAAGGAAGATCCACAGTGTGCACCACTTCTTCTAATCCATCTAATCCATCTGATTACCAACCTTACCGCCCAGGTAGATTGTTTTCTTTGCTTTAACGTGTGTGTGTGTGCGTGTGTGTGTGTCAAACCTCCGTCTGGTCAGAATTAGAGGTATGAATGTCCAAGGCACAAAGCATTCCTTTCTTTCCTCTTGTGCTTCCAGCATTGACCTCCAGGCTGAGAGATCCAAAGAATGTAGAGCCATGCCATTGAGAATCCCCAGAGCTGAGATCTGGAAGGAATGCAGGAGACCACCTGCTCCAGTCCCACCAATTTCAGAAATGGGAAAACCAAGACCTAGAGCCGTGAAGTGGTTTGTTCAAGGTTGTACAATAAATGTAAAACAGAAACATGAGAACACCAGGAGTCACCTAGTTCATCAGTGGTATAAAGCATGTACAGTTGCAGTATTTGCTTTCCACAAAGGTGACCATGAGTCTTACGGTCTCACATCTGGACCACGCATACTGGTCCTTCGACTCAAGTAAGAGAGCTCTGGGGAGTGGAAATGGCTCTTTCTGTGTCAGTTCAATGAATTCAGGGTCCTAATGATGAAAATAAATTTCTCCGAGCCAACTGTCTCACCCAGACAGCAAATGCCAATCGTCTTTAGTGGACTTTCCTTATTCTCCTTCTAGTATTTGCCCTTAGGGCTGGAAAACACACTCCCCTGCTTCTCTCAAACATTCCATGGCAGGCAAATATCAAACATTTCTATAAAAGCACTTTGCAAAACCGTGTGTGCTCCCAGTGCTGGTATGGAATCTCTAAAATCTTAACTGCCTTTTGGAGAAGCTGGTTTTGTCATGATTTATTTTGGTCTTCTGCCTAAACAATTCATTTGGGTCTTCAGTATTCCTTCAGGCATCTGACTCTCATGTTCTTGCTTGGATTAAAGTGATATAGAAACCTCAATCTGATTAAGCTGGTAATCAGTCCAAACACTATAAATACGTGTCATTTCCCAGGGCAGGCCTGTAAATGGTCTCTGATCCTCACCCAAAATGGCACAGGGACGAAGGAATGGCATGGCCAGGTAAGGGCAGAAATGATGAACGAGAAGCTCACTGTCTAGTCCCAACTATTAACACACTTTGTGGTTTTTAGTTAAGTCACTTAATCTATTCAGAGCTTCATGTTTCTCCATAAAAAATACCGGGGTCTATCTAATCTGTACTAGCCAATGCGGGGGCTATTAGCCCCTGTGGCTACTTACCACACAAACTGTAGCTCGGCTGATTGAAGCACTAAAATTTTAATTTTACTTAACTTGTTTAAAGTAAAAAAAAATCAATATAATTCAGTGACTGGAGGAAGTGTGGTTTTTGTTTTTGTTTTGTTTTTGAAGATTTTATTTATTTATTTAGAGAGCACATGCAAGCTGGAAGAGGGGCAGAGGGAGGGGAGAGAGCATCTCAAGCAGACTGTGCTGGGCATGGAGCCCCACGCGGGGCTAGATCTCACAACTCTGAGATCACCACCAGAGCCCAAATCAAGAGTCAGATGCTCAACTGACCGAGCCACACCAGCTGCCCCAGGCCTGGAAAACTTTTAAGTATATTTGGAAAAACTCTGGTATATGAATCTGCACTTTCAATTGTAAATTTTATGAAAATCGAAAGGAGTAAATATTTCTGATGAAAATTTAATGTTTGCACTGAAGTGTGCTATAGGTGTGAAATACACAGTGGATTTTGAATATCAAAAAATTTAAAATATTCCATTAATTTATTTTGAGAAGGTAAAATGTTATTTTGGATATATTACAATAAAAACTATTTTACTTATTCCCCTGTTCCTTTTTACTTTTTTTTTTTTTTTAAATGTGGCCACTGAACAATTTTTAAGATTACACATATGGCTTCCATTATGTTTCTACCATACTGTGGCCTAACTATTCTGAAGAGTATCTTCATATAATCACTAATTAAGATGGGTCCTGTAGTTTGAGTACACAAAAGAGCTACTTAAAAATAGTATTTAATGTCATATTTTATTCATTTAATATTTTATACTTATGCATTAAAAATACTTTCTTTGTATAAAGGAAGTATAAGTAGGTAAGTACAGTATCTACTTGGAGGATTTAATCTGTTTCTATAGGAAGTACTTCTAATCCTAGGGGTTGAGCCTCAGGATCCCTACCAACAACTAGGAAACTTGCCCTATGGCTTAACTGGATAATGGTAGATCCTCAGCCAGTTGGACCAATCGGAAAGTCCCTACCCCAAGCCCGTAGGTAATAGAAACTAAGCGGTCTCTGAGCAGCGCCACAACTGCAGATATATAAAGTTGGGAGTCTGGGGTAGCTACATTTCACGAGACGACCGAAACACAAAGAAATTCTGCACAGACAGAACAGCATAAGGCAGAGATGCAGAGACTCAGAGAGAGGAAAAGGGAAACCCGGTAGTTTTCCGGTCCTGGCTGGAATCCCTTCATGAAGCCTGGCCACATCCTTGCCCTTTTACTAGAATGCTGTTCTCTTAAGCATCCTTATAACTAGATTTTTTTTTTTTTTTTTGCATTCCTTCTTTTTTTTAAAAAATTTTTTTTTAAGATTTTATTTATTTGACAGAGCAAAATCACAAGTAGGCAGAGAGGCAGGCAGAGAAAAAGAGGAGGAAGCAGGCTCCCTGCCAAGTAGAGAGCCTGATGTGGGACTCGATCCCAGGACCCTGAGATCATGACCTAAGCTGAAGGCAGAGGCTTAACCCACTGAGCCACCCAGGCACCCCTCTGCTTTCCTTCTTTAAGTTTCAATTCATTACTGTTAGTGAGAACCAAAGAACTCTAAACAAGTAACATGGACTCGTTTAACATCTGAAAATTGGGACATATTTTGACAACAGTTAAATGTTTATTGGTGAGCAGTTTTTTGAGTAATACCTACCTCCTTGAATGGCAGAGAAATACAGAGGAGTGAAAGATTTGACCCCTAATCTTTCCTAAATAAATCCCTAAATAAGACAGTAAAAAGAGAAAGCATGACAAAATAATGGTAGCCCCTAACAAATGTATATATCCTATATCTTGGACTTTTTCCGATCTTAATTATTTCTCACAACACGTTGAGACAAATACATAACACATACAATTTTAAACAGCTCTGTAAGCCATATACGATCAGGTATTCAAAATGAATAGGTATCCAAAATGGACAAATTCTATAAAAATGCAGAGATGATGAGCTAAAAGGTAGGGTCCACAGACCAGATACCATGTTGGTGTTACTGACTACCGTGTCTCCCTGAGTCAAGCAGAGCAGGGGTAATGCCAGTTTTTCCAGAGAAGAGAGCTGGGTCTCGAACAGAAGGAATGGCCCTGGGGAGAAAGGGGGATCTCCTCCTGGCCTCAGATGAAGAGGATCATGAGTCATGAAGATACTGCATGACTGTGCAATAGAACCGGAATGAGTGGACGGAAGAGGAAAGGGCATGCGTGGTGAAGGGCAGTAGCACTGAGCGAAGTCCTGGAGTTGAGAATAAGCACGGTAATTTTAGGAGAAAGGGATGCATCTTCCTGGGGTGGCAGGTTTGGGTTGAGAAATAAAAGATTAAGATGAGGCAAGATTAGGAAGAGTCATGAACATCAGATGCAGGAATTGGGCGTTGATCCTTTAGTCGTGGGAACAATGAGGAAGTCCTTGAATATGGAAACGACTCCATGAAAGTAGTTTAGATTTTATTTTTTTAAAGATTTTATCTATTTATTTGACAAAGAGAGATCACAAGCAGGCGGAGAGGTGGAGAGGTTCCCTGCTGAGCAGAGAGCTCAATGCGGGACTCAATTCCAGGATCCTGAGATCATGACCTGAGCCGAAGGGCAGGTCATTAACCCACTGAGCCACCCAGGCGTCCTCAATGAAAGTAGTTTAATAGGAGCCTCAAGGAAACCCTGATTCCTAAAAATTGCATAATGCCTTATGCATAAGATTTTTAATAAAATGTACATATATCTAAAAAAAGAAGGGCAATAATGTTGAGGTGCAGGTATTGTGTGAGGCGTTATAGGCACTCATCTCACAATAATCCTGTGGACTCCATCCAGGTCAAATTTATGCCTTAAAGGAATAACAAGAGATTACATGAGAACTTTTCTCCTTCCTTCTTCACTTTCTCTCAGCAAGTTATTCATTAGGTGCCTATCAGTCATTAGGCACTGATGCTATAAAAACAGAGCAAACATAGACAATCCCTGTCCTCATGAAGTTTACAGGTCTAAGCCAAAGGTTATCAATTAAGTAAATACACAAATAAACGGGAAACTGTTCCTTTGAAGATGGTCACAAAGGGAGTTTCCAACTGGAGGATTTGGCTTCATCAAGGAGGAAAAGGAAGGCTCCCTTACAGAAGTGAAAATGAAACCTAGAGTCTGGAGTTACTGGAATCAAAGGTCCCACCATGTGCAGAGGAACAGGGGCCACAGAGAACCCGTGAGGACGTGCATGTGTCTGGTAGAGGGTTTGCCACGCAGTGGGAACCCATGAGGACATAGGGCTGGAAGAGGGTTTGGAAAGGTGCCACACAATGCGGGTCTCAGAGGCCTGGTTTCAGGAGCTCCTTTTTTCTGTTTCCTAAGAACTCTAGCATTCAAAGCATAGAAAGAGGGAAGGGTAAAACAATTAGGTGTGTGTTTGCTTGTTTAATCAGTTGTGTCTACTCAAGAAGAGTCAAAAACCTCAAATGAGAAGTCCTGGAATGGCAAGGGAGATGGGAGGAGCCCAGAGGCAGCAGAGCACAGCAAAAGAAGGCAGGAAGACCGGAGACTTGGAATCCTGCACACCCAGGGCAGGGGGCTGCAGGGGGAAGGTGGCCTGGAGCATTATGGTTAGAATGAGGTTACATATTCCCAATGACTTCTTTGTTTAACCTTGCCTTTAAAAATAATTAAAAACGGGGCGCCTGGGTGGCTCAGTGGGTTAAAGCCTCTGCCTTCGGCTCAGGTCATGATCCCAGGGTCCTGGGATCAAGCCCGCATTGGGCTCTCTGCTCAGCAGGGAGCCTGCCTCCCCCTCACTCTCTGCCTGCCTCTCTGCCTACTTGTGATCTTGGTCTATCAAATAAATAAATAAAATCTTATAAAAAAACAAATAATTAAAAACTGACATGACATACAGTAAAGAATGGTTTAGGTAAGCATCAATAGATGCTAAATTTGGGGGAAAAACTTTTTTGATGAGGAACTGTGCATGGTCTTAAAACATCTCCCTCTAATATTGCTCATGCGTTGCTAATGAGTACATACATAGAACTAGTAGAATATCTTCACCAGGGGATCTCTTTAAGCACCTTGAGGGAAAGATGGACACTGTGTGCCTCTGGGTGTGATATCCTAAAGACATTTCATCACTTATGTAGCATCATGGCTTCAAATGCATAATCTGAATATAATCATTAAGAAACATCAATCAAATGTTTCAAAGACACACATTTTACTTAAAGGGGATGGTTGTGTTACTTTACATTTTAATGTCATAGAGACAAAAGAAAGGCTGAGGAGCTTTTAAAGCAGAGTAAAGAGACAGGAGATACTAGCTTACACAAGCGTAGTGGGCTTAAAACAGCACAGATTTATTATTTTACTGTTCCTGAGGTCAGAAATCCAACACAGGTCTTACTAGGCTCAAATCAGGGTGTTCATGCAGTCTGGGTTTCTTTTAGGGGGTCTACAAGAGAATTTCTTTCCTTGCCTTTTCCAGCTTCTATTTTATTTTAAGATTTTGTTTATTTATTTGAGATAGAGGGAGAGTAAAAGACTATAGGTTAGGGGACGGGCAGAAGAAGAGGGAGAAGCGGACTCCCCACTAACCAGGGAGTTCTGGCTCAATCCTAGAACCATGGGATCATACCTGAGCTAAATGGAGACACTTAATCAACTGAGCCACCCAGGAGCCCTGCCTTTTCCAGCTTCTGGAGACTACCTGCATCCCTTGGCGGGTGGCCCCTTACCCTGTAAGGACCTATTTTATATTTTTATATTTTAGCAAGAGGCTTTCATTGAGGTTAAACAAAAACCTTGTTGTTTAACCCTTAAACTGTCCCTGCTCCCCTTCTCTCAGGGGATTCACTTAAAAACAAGTCCAGGAAAAACAGCTCTAGGTAGCAAAGCCCAGATACAAGGGGTGGATCAGGCCAGGTGGAGACATCCGATCAGTGGGGGGATGCATACTGTCTTCCTGGTTACCAAGAAGTATGGGCCCCGCCCTCTGGGAGCCTTTTGGGCGCCAATCCCAATCAAGGTGTAATAGGCTGGTTTAAAGGCCTTTGCCCTTAAAAGCTAGTCTGTGAAACAGAGAAGGGTCGCCCTCTCTTGTAAGACATGCGTGCATGTGTCTGGTAGAGGGTTTGCCACGCAGTGGGAACCCATGAGGACTTAGGGCTGGAAGAGGGTTTGAACGTTCGGTTAGATTCTTGATGCTTGGTGCGAAATAAAGCTTTGCTTGACCTTCGCTTTATATCAGTCTCGCTCCTTTAATCACGGACTCATTATTGGGGCATAACAACCCCATTTTCAAAGTCAACAGTTCGACATCTTTTAATCATTCTCTCTGGCTCTCACACTCTTGCTTCCTTCTTATAAGGATTCATGAGATTAGACCACTCCCATCTGGATAATCCCAGATAAACTTCCCATCTCCCACATCCTTAATTACATCTGCAAAATACCTCTTACCATGTAAAAGATATATTCACAGCCTGGGACATCTTTGGGGAGCCATTATTCTGTCTATCACACATAATGTCAAAAAAGGAAATCATTATCCTAGATTATATCTTGTACTGGGGGAAAGAAATACTTAAAAAAAAATAAAGAAAATTTTGATAAAACTGAAATACAGCCAATAGATTTAAACATTTTTGTTATTGCTAAATTTATTGAAACTGACAACCATACTGTGGTTAGGTAAGAGAAAATCCTTTACTTCGGAAATACACACTTAAGTATTTAGGGATAAACAGCCATTAAGTATACAAGTGACTCAATGAGTTTAGAAAAATAACACACACTTGAGCACAGAAAGCAAGCATTTAGTAAAGCAAATGGGGCAAAATGTTAAAAACAGATGAATATGGATTACAGTTTGTCAGTGTTCTTAGAATATGCTTATAACTTTGCTGTATATTTGAAATTATTTCTGAATAAAAAGTTAAAACTGATGAATCTATTACTAAAACTGATAATTTTTTTCTTAACTCAAATACTATAAGCAAGTCATAGTTTATCTTATTTTACAAACATTGAATGACTACAGATGTGTGACACAAATTCAGCAACACAGTTTTTGGTCTTTCTGTGGCAACATTACTGGTGAATGGAAGGAGCAGAAATGTTTAGGATTTTAAGTTAGGATTTTTATGGTTAGTGACTTAAAATCCTAACTGTCTGGCAATATTATAGTTTCAAGAGTTTAAAATAGAATTGGTAATTATCATCAGATTTAAACACCAACTGGTTGGTCACACCCTGCTATCTGTGAGAATCCGCTAGGTAATTTTCTAGGAGGTTTCTTAGAAAAGTAGCTCCCTAAAAATTCAGGAGTATTTAGCAGATTTTTAAAGCAAAAGCAGGACAATGAACTGTATTCTATTCTAGAGCCTTCTGCCCGGTGCCTCAGGCAGAATTTTATTGCTTTGGCCCCAGAGAATCTTTCTGGTATCCATTCTGATTCCTACTCTGCCCTCTATTGTTGAGAAACAAAAGATAAAGCAGCTGGGACTCTGACCCCTGACAAATCATCACTGGCCTCTCCACTGGGAAACTCCTCTGGTCTTGGCAGAAACCCACATTTTTAAAATAAAGGTAAAACAAAGCCTAGGACCAGTTTCTGCCCAAAGCCTTCTGCACAGGCTTATTTTTCTTGCCAATTATGGTGGCCAAGAACAAAGTTTCTCCAGTTGTGCCAGGACAGTATGCCAAGATCAAAGAATAGTGGACTTTTCTCAATTACAGAAACATGAAAAAAAAATGTGGCAATGAATCAGCTTTATTTTTACAAGTTTGGCTCTTGCTACCACCAGCCCATACTGAAAACTGTGATTTAGCATAATCTATGATTATACCAGCACAAAATAATCTATTTTGTTATTTTCAGTTTAACATTGAGAGCTGCATGATTTCTTTGAGTCAGTTTGGCAATCACACAACTAAATGCTTTTCCAGTCAGGGCAGAGTACATCTTTATTACTTAAATGTTTCACTTAGAACACCTTCCCTTGGGGCGCCTGCTTGGCTGAATCAGTTAAGTGTCTGCCTTCAGCTTAGGTCATGATCTCAGGGTTCTGGGATCGAGTCTCACACCAAGCTCCCTGCTCAGTCTGCTTCTCCCTTTCTCACTTCCTCTCCCTCTCTCAAATAAATTATTAAGAAAAATAATAATAAAAAAATTTAAAAATTAAAAAAAAAAGAATACCTTCCCTTGCCCTTGCTATTATAATTATTTAGATACTCATATACTGTAACCCAAGGTTAAATGTCAGATGACCTGAAGTTTCTTTTGTTTTAATGTATTTTTAAAATTTCTTTTCAGTGTTCCAGCGTTCATTGTTTATGCACCACCCAGTGCTCCATTCAATATGTACCCTCCATAATATACCCACCAACCAGGCTCACCCAACCTCCCAACCTGAAGTTTCTTTTTTAAGAGTGTCACTTTTTAGTTGTATAACCTTCAGTGAAATATTCTTGCAAATCTCAGTGTGTCATTTGTAAAACAGAAATCACACAGATTATGGTGGCTATCTTGCCTTCCTGGAAGGGTTTTTCTAAACATCCAAGGAGATAAATATGTGAAATCATTTTGAAAGTTCAAAAAAAAAAATCACATTATAAAAAGGCCCCTTTCATCCCCCTTACTTAGTTATTATTAAAGCACACAAGGCTAGGTGATGTGTCTGTTTCTTAAAGTATCTGGTAAGGTGCTGACTCCTCTTTTTTTCCTAAACAAATGCTGTGCTTGTTCCCTGAGTAACTGAATGATTAGATTAATTAACTTCCAGTCTGCTATGATTTTACATTTCTATCTCCAGAGAACGCCCCCTAATTCAACAGGACAGACACTGACCTAGACTTGAGGCTATCTGGTTCAGCATGAAGAGACACATTCTAAGGAACTTTAGATAGCTCATGCATGCTAACTTAAATAATTACTTTCTTATGGAAAAGAAATAGGCCTTTGACATTCTCTTGAAATGACAGCCTTAGAGTGTGTCTTTGAAAGACTTTTTAAGCATAAGCACTTAGCCATGGGCTTAACATAGTTCAACTGGTAACAATGGATTGATTGGCTAATCCACAAAAAGTATGCAAAGCCTGAGATAGCTTGCACCAAGTGGGTCTGTAGTAAGTGTTCCATAAGTCAGGGAAAGAGGTCTACTTGCAGAGTCACCCAAATGATTTTAAGTTTAACTCAAGGAATACAATACAGCAGTTAAAATGAACCAGCATGGATCAGCGCCTGTCAAAGGTGTGTTGCAAAACAGAAGTTGCAAAGTGGTAAATACCGTATAATGCTATTAAGTATGAAATTGTGCAAAAATTCAGTAACTTATGTATGAGTACAGATTTGCAGTAAATGGAAAAGAGCAGGTGGGGCTACTTCGTGTTGTTGCCCTAACACAACCCCCGAGGACGCTATCCTCACGCCAAGCCGTGAAAACATGCAGTGGGATGAAAATTCCAGCTCAGAAGACTTGTTCCTAACAGTCAAATTGTGTATAAGAACAAAGTGGGGATTCGTGGAGACAAGAAAGAGGCAATACAAGGGTCTTAATAATATTTATAATGTTTCACTAGAAAGTAGATTTGAAGCAAATACTGCACCATGGTAAGGTTTAACAAGCTACATGGTGGGTAAGTAGGCATCTCTATGCTTGCAAGATTTCTTCATGTTTGAATTCTGGTAATTTGTAATCAGAAAAACAATTAAAATTTCTTGGTTGCGGTAATAAAAGCATATTTATAATCATAACCTCCTATTTATATTGTAAATTTCTCAAAATCTATTGACTAATACACGGTGGTCTCAAATTAAATAGGAAGAAGACTTATAAAGGACCTTTGCAGAATATGCAAAGAATTTGCCTAATTTCACACTCAAGCTTTTAGGAGGAAGCTATAGGAAAGAGAAATCTATGGTTAGCTCTAAGGAAGATGATCTTATTTACTTTAGAAGTAACAGGTCTAAGACAACATGTACTGAAAAGCTCACCCATAAGTAAAGTTTAGCAGTTACTTGAGATAAAACAAAAATAATAACCATGCAAGTTGAATTCCAAGGATACTTTCTTCAAATACTGAGCATTAGCTAACTTCTAAATGGGCGGTAATTCCATGTCTCAATAGAATGATCCCATCCCTTCAATCAGCTACTAAAAAGGAACTCAGAAATGTACATTTTACTCACCAAAACATCCATCCCGGGGACATAGTTGAGGGCTATCTTATAGTCTTTTGGAAGATTTGCCACCTACAGAGACAAGAAAAGAAGGGGAAGAAAAAAAGGGAAAAAAATCCATGAGAAAATTCATACATAGCAATTAATATTGTTTTTAGTGGGAGAAAAATACAAACCTATTATATTATTTTTAATTTATCACTGCATTTCAATATTTACCTTTTCTTGATTTCCTTTTGTAACCAAAAGCACTCTCCAAAAATACAGTAATAATACAAGTCTTTTAGTCTCTAAATTCAGTAATAAGTATAATCCAGTGAGTTTTAGAAACATCTAAATTTCAGTTTCTATCTGTGGTCTTAGAATTCCCTTCCAGGACTGTTCTCCTACTGTTTCACCAAAGAATCAGTAATACAATGTTTTGTTTTGGTTTTTTTGGTCAGTGGTTCTCAAAGTGCTGTATCACCAGGGAACCACTAAAAATGCAAACTCTCAGGCCACATCAGCCCTACTGAATCTTACTTAAGTCCTCCAGGTGATTCTGATGCAAGTTTGAGAACTTGATCCTAGAAAAAAATGTCAGTGAAACCTCAAAAGAACACTACTACCCATGAAATGCAAATGCTTTCTAACCTAAATAATTTGTAGAGATTCAGTTCTGTGCGATAATGTAATCTGCTTACATAGGCCCGAACATTAGAAATGTCTCAAATGTCTACCTAGCTTCTTTTAAAGGCTTTTTAAAAATATCTAACATGTTGGGGCACCTGGGTGGCTCAGTGGGTTAAGCCTCTGCCTTCGGCTCGGGTCATGATTTCAGTGTCCTGGGATCAAGCCCCACATCGGGCTCTCTGCTTGACGGGGAGCCTGCTTCCTCCTCTCTCTCTGCCTGCCTCTCTGCCTACTTGAGATCTCTGTCTGTCAAATAAATAAATAAAATCTTAAAAAAAAAAAATATCTAACATGTTTTCATCAGTCACTGTGGCATGTGTTGAACAAACACCTGATCTGGAACCAAATCTAAATTCTGTACTTTGGGGTTTTGTTGTTTTTGTTGTTTTCATTTTTCTTAATTTGTTTTTATTTTGAGAAAAGTCACAAATTCTTTTGTAGTTAGTACAGAACAAAGAACTTTTTTCCCTGAACCATTTGGAATTTATTTGGTAATTTGATATCCCATTATCCCTTAATACCTTATATAGTCTTATACACTACAATCATACGATGATGAAAATCAGGATAAATTCTGTACTTTGGTTTCTTTGTCTCATCTATAAAATGGAAGATGAAAGTATCCATGTCAAATAGCCAATTTACAAACCGAGATAACTTCATGTGCTAAACACATCATAGACAATCCGTATGCTGTATTGAGGGGTATACAGGCAACTGACTTGCCAGGTGTAGATCCTGGCACGTCACAGAGTGCTAGGTTCCCTTATCTCCTTTCCCACATACAGCACTAGCTCTCTCATACCACCACAAATGCAAATTTCCAGCTACATATAGCCAACAACTGATTTAGACCATAGGTGTTATCTTAAGACAAAATATGGTATAAAAAAGTGATTTTGTACTATTACGTCTTCAATAAGTCTGCCCTACTTTTACAGATTTTCCCCTTCATCCTTTCTCTGAAACCTTTGCTTTTCCCCATATTAAGCTAGATCAAGCTCATGCTCGCTGGACTAGGTCACCTCTGACAAGTCTCCCATAACACAATCTGTAGGCTTCTTCCTGGCCATGCCAATAGCTTCTAGAATCTGAGAAAAATTTGGTGAGAAAGGAATACAGGCACAGGCCTAAGTGAGTCAGAAGGAAGCCAAGGTAGCAACTGATCCCTCTGTGCTTACAACTATTCTCCCTCTAATGATACCACCTCACACTCATCTGAGGCTCAAGCCTAGTATTTTCTCAATATGCGCCAGGTACTGTGTTCAACAAGGGCTTATGTTGCATGATCACATCCAATCTTCCAATCCCTGTGATATACTATCTCTACCGAACAGTCAAGGAAACTTAACGCTCAAAGAGGTCAAGTAATTAACCAGACCACAGTTACTGCTTGTAAAGTATGAACTAGAACTCAAATCTCTGACAGGAGAGCCTCCCTTGCCACTACTGTTCTACTACACATTTCGTCTACTCTCTGCACGTTTGTCCTGGGTACTTTCTTCCTCTCGGTCAAGTTTCCCACCAGGCTTTTAAAATTTCTTTGTCTTTGGATCTTCATGCTCATCTTTGAAAAGCAAAATGACTCAGTCATTTTATGGAAGCCCTCCTGGCAAAGACACAGCTGACACTTCTGTGGGTAGAAACACTGGAATTAAACTAAGCAGCAACATTTTATTATGTCATGAACCAACCGTGTAAACTAAAGCCATTCCAGATGGAGAAATGTGACAAGAAGTGGCAGGTGTTCTGAACATCACCTGTTTGACAATCTAGCCCCTCCTTAAAATTTTACATTATATTTGTCTACCTATATAAAATTGACAGATTTAGTATTCAGAAAGCTAAGGACCTGAGTATACATAAACCTAGTGAGCAGAAAAACATGTAAGGGATATATGGCCAATTCTATTTTATTAGTAATTTATATATAAAAATCAGTTGAGGGGTACCTGGATGGCTCAGGGGGGTTGGGCCTCTGCCTTCAGCTCAGGTCATAGTCTCAGGGTCCTGGGATTGAGCCCCTGTGTTGGGCTCTCCGCTCAGCAGGAAGCCTGCTTCCCACCTCCCACCGCCCCACCTGCCTCTCTGCCTACTTGTGATCTCTCTGTCAAATAAATAAATAAAATCTGGGGCACCTGGGTGGCTCAGTGGGTTAAGCCCCTGCCTTCAGCTCAGGTCATGATCTCAGGGTCCTGGGATCGAGTCCCGCATTGGGCTCTCTGCTCAGCAGAGAGCCTGCTTCCTCCTCTCTCTCTCTCTCTCTGCCTGCCTCTCTACCTACTTGTGATCTCTGTCTGTCAAAAAATAAATAAAATATGGGACGCCTGGGTGGCTCAGTTGGTTGGACGACTGCCTTCGGCTCAGGGCGTGATCCTGGAGTCCCGGGATCGAGTCCCACATCAGGCTCCCAGCTCCTTGCGGAGTCTGCTTCGCTCTCTGACCTTCTCCTCGCTCATGCTCTCTCTCACTGTCTCTCTCTCTCAAATAAATAAATAAAATCTTTAAAAAAAAAAAAATAAAAATAAATAAATAAAATCTTTAAAATAAATAAATAAATAAAATCTTTAAAAAAACAATCAGTGGAAAGAAGTCAGCTTACTGAAACACACTGAAATCTCCATACCTTATACTTGGGGGGGCGGTATATAATAATAATTTCTGCCTTAAACTGATTTATTAAGATTTTAATTTCCAATGGCATGAAAACACTATTTTTGAAAATGCTCTGCAATTTAAAACAAGTTTTCGTATATACAGTCTTTGTTACAACCTCATGAGATATATACTATTAAGCCTATTTTACAGATGAAGACGTGGAGGGACAGAGGGGCTAACTGGTAGCAGACATCAGGAGTTCCCGATGGAGGGAGAATACAAACCTGGCCCTCCGTGCCTGGCTCAGCGCCGTCCTCTACAGAGCAGTCTCCTTTCATTACTCTCTTGGCTGCCATTGGTTCCTTTCCAGTTACATTTGGAAAAGAACTTAAGAAGTCAAGCTGTAGATTTTTATGATTGCTTCATGAATTATTGTATGACTTTCTAAGCGCTTGGTAGTGTGTTGAAGAGCCCTCAGAGAGCACAGATAACTGTGATAAATTCAGCTTCTTTGATATATATTGATCATTACAGAAAGTCTGTAGAGGGAGGGAGCCTTTGGGATTTAGAAGATGTTCCTTTCAGTTAGTTTGATGGGGAGTCATGGCACAGGTTCTGGGGACACACTGTTAGACCCAGGCCCTTCCACATGTTAACTCAGATCTTGGCAAGTTACGTAATCTGCTTTAATGTCAACATGTATAATATGGGAATCATAACAAAATCTAGCCAGTGAATTTATAAAGACTAAATAAGGACTAAAAACCCATTTAAAACACCTGGTGCTTAAGCATGGTATGTACACAAAGATGAGTTTATATTAAATGCAAGAGAGTGGGACATTCTAGATGGAGAAGGGGTCATATGCAAAGACAAAGGCATGGGAAAGCACAGGTGTGTTCAGGAGATCACAGGCAGATAAATCAGGTTCCAGAACGTTAAGAGACAGGAAATATGTCAATAAAAACACATTAGAGAAGGACTTAAATGTTGGGCTAAGGAGGCCAAATGGGAGGCAGTAAAGTTCAGTAGGACATGTTCTACCACCAAACCCACCAAGTCGCTTCTGCCTCATTTCCTCTCTGACGAACTTTTACCACTTGTCTGTAAAATAAAGGGAGTGAACTGGGTAATTACTAAAAATGTAGTCTGATCTACCTTTATCCTGGAAGTAGTGGCGCTATACTAAACACGGAGGGATCAGGACAGTAAATTCAGGAAGACTGGTCTGGAAGGTATGAATTGGACCAAGGACAGAACAGAGGCCAAGAACAGTTTAGAAGACCACTAGAAAAGTGCCTGAACATGAATTAAATATTTATCTAGAAACTGGAAGCCAAAAAAAGCAGAAATGAGGTTTAGATTTGAGGGAAGTAGCCTATTGAGAGGGTTAAATAGATGAGTAATCAAAACTATGGATTTTAAAAACAAATCCATTCTGGTAAAATAAGTTCGGGTCAAAAAACAAAACAAAACAAAAAAAAAAACAAAAAGGAAGTTAATTGATGGTGAATTTTGCCAAAAGCCAAATTATCCCAATGAGCTTTTGTGGTTTGGCGTATGAAGATGTCAATACTATGCTAGATCATAAAATGCATAAAACTGCAAAAACAAGTCACTTTATGATGGGCTTATTCTACTAGATGGGCCCCACTGGGTAGCTTTAGGATTGATCATACTCGGTGACACTGGGAAGCACAAAAACAAAAGCAAACACATAAGAGAAAAGCATGCAGAAATGCTGACAACTCAGCCAAGAAAAAGTCTTTTGACACCGAACAGATACTGGCTACATACCAGGTCCTAAAGGTATTTGGACTCAGAAGAAAAAAACTCAAAGTGAGAACACTTAATGCCTTCTCTAGATCACTAATCTAAAATCTTTGGATCACGTGGTTCAAATGTCATTGAGGTCTCTAAATCTCATGCAGGCAGTGACTTCTTGGACATCTTTGCTGAGACCCTTCCTTGTCTCAGTTGTTTCTCCTCAGTGCAAGGGAAGAATCAAAATACAGTAGCAGTAACTCCTGATTCCCTTGGTACTCTACATAAGATGTTGTGCCTAAGTGCACGTCTCTGAGGAAAGAGTCCACAGTTTCCAGAGTCTCATCAGACCCAGATAAGCTTAAGAATCACTGCTTTGGGGGCACCTGGGTGGCTCAGTGGGGTAAGCCTCTGCCTTCAGCTCAGGTCATGATCTCAGGGTCCTGGGATCAAGTCCCACATCGGGCTCTCTGCTCAGCAGGGAGCCTGCTTCCTCCTCTCTCTCTCTCTCTCTGCCTGCCTCTCCACCTACTTGTGATCTCTGTCAAATAAATAAATAAAATCTTTAAAAAAAATAAAAAATAAAAAAAAGAATCACTGCTCTGGGGGGCGAGAGGGGAAGAGTATCTATGCTTATATTTAAATATCCCACCTCACCCATGTATAGCCGCTTAGCGTAATGCTGGTTTTCAGAAATAACGCAGTCAAAAGCTTTTTGCTTTTTTAGTTTTCCTTATAAGTCATCCTCTGTTGATACTAACAATGCAATGCAACAAGACAACTGTCTTTAGTTCTCAAAGGTGTTTGTTTTTTAATAATGCAGAGATTTAATTAAGATGACAATTTTACAAGACTTTTCTGAGTCTTTTCTTAGTGAAAAATACCTAAATAGTTAAAAGACTCATTCTCCCTCCAGAAATAATAATAAAATATTAAAAACAGTTTAAAAGAACATCTACAATATGATCACTTCTTAATCATAAGATGACTACTACCTAGGGAATAAAATTCCTACAATGGTAATTCTTAAACTGCAGTTGACATTTAAATCTTAAATTAAGATATTATAAATTATGAGCTAGGTTCGTGTGTTCCAAAGACCGGTAGCTATGGGTGTGAACTTCTCCACTCAGTTTCCTCTTTCCAGGTAAGGATGGTCAGGTTACTTATCACTAGGTCTCAGCTTCCTAATCAATAAACCAGGGGTAAAAATGATTACCTCCTAGGTTTGTAATGATTAAAGGACAGAATCCAAATAAAATGCTTTGCATGGTTCCTAGATACTCACACAGTAACTACTACTCTAAAAAGTCAAGGAGCAGGAGCCATAGTACCTAAGTGATTCATCCTATAAAGGAAGAATGACTTTCTTCTTCAAAATTAAGACTCCCAGGCACCTGGGTGGCTCAGTGGGTTAAAGCCTCTGCCTTCAGCTCACGTCATGATCCCAAGGTCCCGGGATCGAGCCCCTCATCGAGCTTTCTGCTCAGCAGGGAGCCTGCTTCCTCCTCTCTCTCTGCCTGTCTCTCTGCCTACTTGTGATCTCTGTCGAATAAATAAATAAAATCTTAAAAAAAAAATTAAGACTCCCACATCTGGTAATATAACAGGACATTTGTCAGTTTTTACAAATATTATTTCCGATACACTTCTGTCCTTTCTTTGAACACTACAAGTTCAAAATTTACTTTCAAATATAAAAGGAAAGTTCTACTAACTGCAGGAGAAGAAATTAAAATGCTAATTGTAGCCAACTAATAAAAATAAACTTTAAAAACTATCCAACTGTCAAACCATTATTCTTCAAAGGTCCAAAATAGAAGAGGGAAACCCAACCCCCCAAAACTGTGAGAAACCTCCGCTTTTATTTAGTTTATTTTTGAGAGAGAGAGAGAGAGAGAATGTGGGCACATGTAGGGGGAAGGGCTGAGGGAAGGGAGAAAGAGAGAACCTTAAGCAGGCTCTATGCTCAGCTCAGAGCCTGACTCAGGGCTCAATCTCAAGACTGAAATCATGACCTGAGCTGAAATCAAGAGTTGAATGCTTAACGAAATGAGCCACTCAGGCACCCCAAGAGATCTCTGCTTTTATTTTATCTTTTTTTTTTTAAGATATATTGAGAGAGATAGAGAGAGAGCACGGAAGGGGAGTAAAGGAGAGAAGGGGAGAGAAAGAATCTGTGGAGGGAGAAGCCAGCTGTAAGGACTTGCTCTCCTGACCATGAGATCATGACCTGAGATGAAATCCAGTGTCAGAGGCTTAACTGACTGAGCCACCCAGGTGCTTTTGACATTTCTGCTTTTATTTTATTTTATTATTATTTTTTTTTACTAAAAGATTTTTAAAATTTTTATTTATTTATTAATTTGAGAGAGAGAGAGACAGAGAGACAGAGAGAGCGCGTATGAGCAAGGAGGAGAGGCAGAGGGAGAAGCAGACTCCCCACAGAGCAGGGAGCCTGACACGGGGTCCTGGGATCATGACCTGAGCCAAAAACAGCCCCTCATCCAACTGAGCCACCCAGGTGCCCCTGAGATTTCTGCTTTTTAAAAATAAGATATGCTTAGAAAAGCTCAGAATTCATCTAGAAATGGAAACACTGAGACTCCGAAACTTCATTTCTAATGCTGTGGTAATTCTATTTGAAAAATATGGTTCTTGAAGAAGAATAAAAATCAGAAATTATTCAAAACTGTCCAGAGAGAAACTTATTTGCGGTATTTCTCTATCTCCCATTATGCTAAACTCTAAGAGTCATGTGTTAAAATAAGTGCCTATCAAAAGACCAGGGAAACCATGAATTCCTGAGTTTTAATTCTGTTCTGATTTGTAGACTGGCCTTGAAACGATAGAGTAATTCCACCTTTTGAAAACGAGGCTGGGGTAGCAACCTGCCTTAAACATTCGGAGGAAGAAAAATAATTACTCAATAGATACTTAAAACAAAAACGGTTTTTAAAAAGTAACATAGTCACCTTTAATTAAATTCCCCCAAATGAAAGAAAACTATGATTACAAATGAAGGCATCTGTACAAAGAACAAAAGGAAAACCCAGTTTGAACTATTTCAATAACTGGGTGCCTCCTTCTGTAACACAACCGTTAAATCTGTAGCCTCGCTGTCCCACAGACCACAAATTTTAAAGTTTGTTTCATCTCTTCCCAGATCCTTGACCCTTTCCTTAGGTAGGTCTGAGTTTGCCATTTAAAACAAGTCTTACAACATCTTTTAGAAACAAAGCAAAATGTTCTATAAATAAATGGAACTATTATGCTGAACAAACATGCCGGAGAGATTTCAAATGAAAACCATGGGGACTGTAGGGGCAGCACAAAGTGTCCAAGAAGAAATTAAAAGAACAACAACAAAAAAATGACAGTAAGGTCATAAATCATGTACTTCTGTGACATGAGAATCACCCAAGCAAACAGACTTCAGGTCTCTGGGCACAGTACCAGCTGACACTTAATAGAGAGAAGGAACTGGTAGAGACTGCAAAGAAAGGATTTCAGTCAAAGAGATTACTGGGCGCACAAGGTAAGAAAGGTAGGCAACCTACTTTGTTTCTCTCAAACAGAATGTACCAACGTTATGCGTATAAAGCCAACCCCTCTTGTTCTATGTAACCTCCCTGAGTCAGGGCATTACTGAATTATTCTAGAAGATTCGAATTGACAAAGTATCATGATGGAATTGCCCCATGGTACTTTAGAGAGACGCCGTGCTTCTCTGTATCTGTGGAACTCAGAAGTCACTCACATCACTGAATTAGATGAATGAGTTTAGGCTAAGGAAGAGAACACAATTTTGTTTTGTTTTTGTTCTGTTCCCCCCTACCCCAAACGAAAAAATCCCCACATTAGAGGTATGATTGCCTAAGCAGTTCTGACACTTACATGCAGATCCCTACTACCCAGGACACTAGCTGGAAACACCCCACCTTCATAAGCTGAGACTCTGTATTTCTGCAGCGGGAGCCCTGACAGCTGTACTTTCAGTAAGTACCCTAAAACACCGCAAACGAATGATTCTCACATGATACCCTACACATGTTGGTTGATAGCAGTGACTTCCAACATTTTCTCAGCTGATTCTTTTTTCCACATCAAGTCATATTTGGAAATCCAGAGACACAAATGAAGGCTGAAGGGATGTGTGAGCTCCAGGAGCCAGTCTGAAAACTACTGTCATAGAAGGCACTGCGCTGGTAACGGGACCTGGAGCTGGGCTTCACCATTCCTGGGTCTCAGTTTCCTTATCTATTAACTTTTTACTTTTTTTTATTATTTTTTTTTAAGATTTTATTTATTTATTTGACAGACGGAGATCACAAGCAGGCAGAGAGGCAGGCAGAGAGAGAGGAAGCAGGCTCCCCGCTGAGCAGAGAGCCCAATGCGGGGCTCGATCCCAGGACCCTGAGATCATGACCTGAGCCGAAGGCAGTGGTTTAACCCACTGAGCCACCCAGGCGCCTCTCTATTAACTTTTTAAAGGTTTTATTTATTTGTCTGAGAGAGGGAAGAGAGCCCAAGCAGGGGGAGTGGCAGGAAGAAGGAGAAGCAGGCTGCCCGCTGGGCAAGGAGCCCAATGCAGGACTGGATCCCAGGACCCTAGGATCACGACCTGAGCCAGAGGCAGAGGCTTAACCCACTGGGCCACACAGGCATCCCTCAGTTTTTTTTTTTTTTTCTTTTTTTTTTAAGATTTTATTTATTTATTTGATAGGGTGAGAGAGAGCATGAGAGAGGAGAAGGTCAGAGGGAGGAGTAGACTCCCCATGGTGCTGGGAGCCTGATGCAGGACTCGATCCCTGGACTCTGGGATCATGACCTGAGCTGAAGGCAGTTGCTTGACCAACTGAGCCATCCAGGCACCCCTATTTTTTTTTTAAAAAAATAGTTTTTCCAGATTGTCTCTAAATTTCTTTTCAGCTCTAGGATCCTCTGATCCTACAACACCACTTCTACCACTACTAACAGCTAATATGTAGCAGGCACTTGCTGTGTTCCTAACACTGTTCTACTGATTCAATCCTTATAATCACTCTATCATGTACTATTAATCTTAATACTGGTAAGGAAACTGAGGCCCAAAGAATTATATAACAATAACTGTGATAAGAAACATCATATATACATTCTTTTATTTAATCTCTAAGACAAAATAGCGATGTAGAAATTGAGATTCAGAAAGGTAGTTATTTAAGGTCAAAAAGCTGGGATTTAAATTAAGGTCTACCGATTTCCAAAATCCATTCCTTAACCAATTTATCGGCACAGGTTGGTCCTACATAAAATTTTTAAAATGGCATCCATGTATCATGTATTGTGGTATTAGTGATATGCATTTATATTTTTATGGAGATGACTTATCTCCCAAACTAGATTATGAACATTTTTTAAAAGATTTCATTTATTTATTTGACAGAGAGATCACAAGTAGGCAGAGAGGCAGGCAGAGAGAGAGGGGGAAGCAGTTCCCTGCTGAGCAGAGAGCCCAACGTGGTGCTCAATCCCAGGACCCCGATATCATAACCCGAGCCTAAAGCAGAGGCTTAACCCACCGAGCCACCCAGACGTCCCTAGATTATGAACATTTTGAGGTCAGGGATTATTCTCCTATTTCCTACTCTATGAAATACGGGTTGCAAATTACGTAGGTCTTTATTAAATTAGAAGTCAGCTGAGTCCTATTATGGGGGGAGGGAGCAGGAGGCAGAGCGAGAGGGAGACTCTTAAACAGATTTTGCATCCAGTATGGAGCCCAACACGGGGCTCAGTCTCATTACTCTGAGACCAAGACCTGAGCAGAAACCAAGAGTCGAATGTCCAACTGACTGAGGCACCCAGTCACCCCTGGTGAGTTATATTTTTTATTAACTTGATTTTTTTTCAATAATCCAAAGTAAACACACTAATTTCACTAGATCAACTCTTGAAATTAGTGTGTTTACTAGATCTTGAAATCTTATTCTCTTGAAATTAAAAAATTTTCCCGAGTCAGTTGCTGGAAGGGAGGAAAAAACCTTTTTTCAGTCTAATGATTTCACATTTGCCCTTCAGGTGAGGATTTATCCTTTCATGTCAATATTAATGAATATCCCAGGCTCTTCTTTCTCTGTAATGGTTCTTGCCATTTTTCATTGTATCAGCAGACAGGTAACAGACTGAGAATAAACAGATGGTCAAAGACAAGGATGGAAATCTTGGAAGGTGCTTGTAATAATCTACTTATGCCTCTTGAAAATACTGGTTCACAGGAAGTAATGCTCATTAAGTAGCTTTCCTTAAACACTTAGCAAGTAATAGTACATATAAGTAATTTTTCTTAAATACCATGTTAATTTTGGATATGCTTGGCCTGTGGTCAAATATACCACCATCTTCCAACTATAGTTCATTGCCAATGTACTTGATATTTGCTCCCTATGATAACTGCTTATCTCCATCGATCATCCTCAGTTCCACAGTTATACCTACAGACCCATGAGAGCTGTAATTTCCCCATTGTGAACTACCTTAAGCATATTTTTGAGACTCACATTAATCTGAGATTCCCTATAAATTTATGTAACATAGATAAATCTAGTCAAAATAAGAACTGGGACTAAATTAGGATCAAGACACTTATGTCTCCAAATTTTGGAGACCCAACAGACCACCTAGAGCAGTAGCTCTTAAATATCCTTTCAGAAATGTCTTTAAAATATAGATGCCTGGAGCCCTTCCTCAGACCTATCATTGTATTAGTTTCTTAGAGGGCAGCCCAGATACCTTTAATTTTAATAAGCACCACAGGGGACCATAATGCTTACCACGGTAAAGCACATCAGGTCTTCCTTCACGGAACAATTTAGTGAGCAACTTTTTACCAATATAAAAATGATAATATGAGCATATATTTTCTCTTTTTATTATTTATTTATTTACTTATTTGAGAGAGAGGGAAAGCAGAAACAGGGGGAAGCGGGAGAAGCAGGTTCCCCTCCGAGCTGGGAGCCCAAAGTGGGGCTTGATCCCACAACCCTGGGATCATGACCTGAGCTGAAGGCAGGTGCTTAACTGACTGAGCTACCCAGATGTCCCATATTTTCTTTGCAGTATAGTTTCTTGGGTCACATATTAATAAGAAACTTGAGGGAAAGGTCCATGCTCTGCAGTCTTTGAAGACAAAATAAAGCAGGAGTGCCTCAGTGGCTCAGTTGGTTGAGCGTCCGAATCTTGGTTATAGCTCAGGTCATGATCTCAGGGTTTTGATATGGAGCCCGACCTTGGGGCTTAGTGCGGAGTCTGCTTGAGATTCTCTGCCTCTCCCTCTGTCCCTCCCTGTGTGTATACTTGCTTCTCTCTTAAATAAGTAAATAAAATCTTTAAGAAACAAAATACTTTCCTCACTTGCTCCCTAAGACCTAGCAGAGCATATAGCAGGCAAATGCTGCTTTGCTTCGGTCACCAGCCCCTCAAATAAAATGTGCTGGTAGATCTTCATCACAGAATACTGCATCACAGAATACTTTTAAAACTTGGATCCTCTGGGCATCCTTCTAAGGAATCCATCTAAATTGCGTGTGAGTCTGTGGTTTGTGTGTCTGTTTCTAACTGCATTGAGGCTAAGTCAGAAAGACTTGGACCACAGAATTAAATTTCTGTTTTGAAGTTTGGCTATAAGCCCCAAATAAAACATAAACCAGGAAATATAGATCAAGAGTAGGGAAGACAAAGATCTCAACAAATACAATTTTCTTTCTTTTGTCCATATCACAACCTTTATTTCTTCCCTATGTTTGTATCATCTCTGTGCTCTAGACAATTTTCAAATAACAGAATGCCGCTTGGTTGCTTTGAACTGGGCACTTAACAAAAATGCTTCTCGAAGCGTGCTCACCCTGAAATCACACCTAGTAGCTCAAATGGGCATGTAAAATGTCCCCTAGATCAGGAGAGCTGGGAGGAATGCATTTCAGATGCTGTATTCTCTCTCTCATGCCATGGTATGCATTTTAAGAGAAACATGGCATGAAGCTAGTCGTAACCAAGGGGCACCAGCGTAAAATGGCTTTTGCTGAGAGATAAGTTCCAACATGACAAATGTGGAAGAGGAGTCTGTTCAACATTTGGGTAACAAATCACTCCTCCAGCTATGTTCCCAGAGGGAGCACATACCCACCTACATGTGATGGGGTCTTCAAGCTGTTGAAGGGGGAGACTGGCCATTTCAGGTCTTTTCTGTTAGGCTTGTTAGAGAAGAGAAGGAGGGCATATGGAAGGGAAATAAGACACTGAGAAACCCACTAAAGAGATAATGGGGAACAAGGTGGTATGCCACATCAGCACACAGAAAACTCTCCAGTGTCCTTCACTGCCTGTGACAGAGATGAAAAAAACAAGAAACAAAGTCATTGCAGTGAGGTACCAATGTTCCCAATAGATTCTCCTTGATCATAAATATCTCCCTGCCTGCTCTCTATACACCCTTTAAAATAACTCATTGATTTCTTTCTTTGTCTTGGAAAAATACTAAGTTTGGACAAAAAAAAAAGTATGAAAACTTTTTCAAAAAAAATGGAAGAAAAACAAAACAAAACACAGCTATTGAAAGCATTTCTTACTTACCAATTTTGTAACGTCTTTTACATCATCAGTCACACGGTTCCTGCAGATCCCTTTAGTTCTCACCAGAGGATTAAATAGGAGTAGTTGAAGATAAATGCAAGTGATAATCCAAGTCTAGATGAAAACAGAAAGATTGCTGGTGATGACCAGTTAACAGCTGTAATCACTCAAGCTATTACACCTTATACCTTAATGTGGAAAAGCCCATCTACATTAAAAAAAAAAAAAAAAAAAGAAATGCTACTGGCTTATATACAATTCAATGTTGAGTGATTGAAGTATGCTCACCAAATTTTTTAAAACTGCCAGTTAAAATGTGGTTTGGATTTTTCATTTCTATGACATTACTGTTCGTTTTTGTCAGAAGCTTTCTAGAGCCAATTTCCTCATGGCAATTAGGAAGGAACGTGCAGCAACACGTAAAAGATCTACCACGTGAGGTGTTTTCTAAAAACTAGGAATGTATAAAATTCATACCTCAAGGCACCAAAAAAGACTTTCTATACTTTAAGTGTAGACTGGCAAGTACCAGCAAACCTGAGCAGTGCTTTAATTCTAATAGTGTAGGACAGTACACCCAAGTGAGGAAGAGAGATATATTTTTAGATCTAGGACAGGACTTAACCTCATTTATGAGACATCAAAGGAATCATTGTTTTTAATCATAGCTTTTTAGCCATTTACTAGGGGGAAACATTTTTCTTAGCAAATAGGAAGACATTCTTGAGCCCTAGTGTGAGATCCTCACACACATACATGTGCACTTACAAATGCCTCTCCTTGAAAATAACGCAACCATGTTTACAGTTACTTTTATTCAGGACTTTTTTTTTTTATTATACTATAGTTGAGGTTTTTAAGAAATCAGGCATCCAGTTCTCTTTTTTTAGTACCTTGGTAGCCCGTAACATAGCACCTTGCATACTAAAAGTTCTTAATAAATATTTGCTGGATGAATCAGTGATGACGGTAAAAAAACAGTCTAATGTTTCAAATTCAAATCCATTTTATTGAGCAGATATTACGAGACAGAGACTGTGCCAGTCACTAGAGAGACAAAGGTGATGAAGGTGCCCTTGCAACTCAGAGGCAGGTACATAAATAATGTGCATGCTCTGTGACAAATGCTTTGGGAACACAAAGGCAGAAGCAATTAATCCATTAACCTTAGCGAGGAGAACCCTTGGCAGGAAGACCGTGCCAAGAAAAGCTAGAGAGAAAATGTGACTCTGGCTGGCTTCTGGAGGACAAGGAGTCTGCAAAAGTTGACAAGGAAAGGATAAGCATTCCAGGAAGACAAACAGCATGAGTAGAGGCATGAAGATGTGAAGATACCCTAAAATGGGAGAGTTCTTTTATGAGTTAACGTGCACTTACGGCATCTTAAAGTTACACAAAGTCCATCGGCGCATGGCTAGAAATCCTTCCTATTTATGCAGCGGCCATGTATTTTTTAAAAAACTGGATTATTTTCCACTAATATCTGCGCGCTAACTAGATATTGCACCGGACCAAATGATGATGGCCATTTACGGAGATTTCTGAGACTACATGCTCCCTACATAGATAACAGCGGCTTGTAAACAAAACTCAAACCCTTTCATTGTTTTACCAATGTGTTCTCCTAGTTTGGCAGTAATCCCTTTGGTTAAAGCTCCTTTCAGCACTGTGGGGTCACACTCTTCATAGCAATGTCTCCCTTGGAATGAAATGAAGACTAAATTGTGCAAATGATTTCTTGGAAGAAACCAGGATGTTCCTTGATAGGTGGATAAATAAACCGTGGTGTATTGGACAATGGAATATTACTCAGCACTAAAAGAAACGAGCTATCAAACCATGGAAAGACATGGAGGAAATTTCAAGGCATATTATTATTAAGTGAAAGAAGCCAATCCAAAAAGACTACACATGCTACGATTCCAACTGTTACGACTTACTGGAAAAGGTAAAACTGTCAAAACAGCAAAAAGATCAGTGGCTGCCAGAGGCTGTAGGGGGAGGGATGGATAGGTGGAACACAGGGTTTTTAGGGCAGTGAAAATACTCTGTAAAATGGTAGATATGTCATTATCCCCCTGTCCAAACTCACAGAATGTACAGTACCAAGGGTAAACCCTAGTGCAAACTATGGACTTTGGATGATTAAGACATATCCATGTAGATGTATCAGCTGTAACAAATACTCCACTCTGGCCCTGTGTAGGGGCAGGGGGAAAGGAGGAAACCTCTGTACTTTCCCCTCAATTTTGCTGTGAACCTATAACTGTTAAAAAAAAAATGACTCTGGGGACACCTGGGTGACTCAGTTGGTTTAAATATCTGCCTTTTGCTCAGATCATGATTCTAGGGTCCTGGGATCAAGCCCGGTGTTGGGCTCCCTGATCAATGGGAGCCTGCTTCTCCCTGTCTTCCCACTTGTGCTCTCTGTTGTTATCTCTGTCTCTTTCTCAAATAAATAAAAAAATATATATTTTTAAAAAATCACTTTGATTTCTGTGGTGATTGCTGTAGGGTAGCAATAGGTAGAAACAGTCCATTTAGGGGCTCCTGTTATAATCGAAGCAAGAAAGGGTTTTGTAGCAATGCATTGACCAGAAGTCGTTAGATTCTGGATATCTCCTACAGGCTCAACCACTAAGATTTCCTGATAGCTGGAGTGTGATTTGAAAGAATCAAAGATGACTCCAAGGATTTTGGCTTAAACAAATGGAAGGATGGTGTTGCCATCAACTGCTATGGGGAAGGCTGAGGGAAGAGAAGGCCTAGAGGGAAGATCAGGAGCTGAATTTTGAGTGTGCTAAATTTGAAATGTCTTTGCGATACCTTAGGGAGGATACTAGGTCAGGATATTTGAATCTGGATTTAGAAGGGAAGTTGGGGCTAGATATATAAATGATAGCCTTTGATGTATAAATGGAATTTATTCACCATTCAAAAGAGTGGATAAGCCCAGAAGGAGCCTCACTCCAGGGAGTGAGGACCAACAGAACAAAGAACAAAAAATTGAGTCCTATGGTGCTCTAACTGGAAGAAGTCTGGCAGAAGATTTAGAACTCACAAAAGAGCTAGCGAGCTTGAGAGAGAAGCCAAAGGAATAGGAGGAAGCCACGTTGAAAAAAAGAAAAATTACCTGGGGGAGGAGGTCAAACTATGTCAAATACTCGTAATAGGTCAAGTAAGAGGAGAACGGAGATTTGGCAGAAGACAGCTCACTGGTGACAGTAACAAGAACATTTTTGCTGAAGTAGTTATGGGAAAAAGGCTATCTGGAGTGGGTTTAAGAGAACATAAGAGAGTAATTAGAAACTGTGAATGTGACAGCTCTTTTAAAGAGTTGTCCTTCAAAGGAGAGCAAATAAACAAATGAATTAAAAAAAAAAAAGTGGGATAGTGATTGGCAAGGACTGGCGGGGGGGAGGGGGGGTCTCTGTAAGCTGACCAGTCTGTCCGTATGCCTATGTGGATGACAGAGCAAGAGGGTGCAACTGGCAACGTGGGCCAGAAGGGAGGCAACTGCTTGAGCAATGTTCCTGCAAAGGCAAGAAGGGGTGAGATCTAGCTGTCAATCACAGGGCTCAGCTTTAAATAAGAGCCTGTATAGTACATCAGCACTATCAGACAGGATGTCTAAAAATGTGAGTGCAGATACTGGGGTTGTTTCAACAACGCAGTGAAGAACAGCTACCATTTACTGGACATTTATTATGTACCAAACATTTTGTATATCTTCTCACAAACTAAGTTTCATATATCCTTATTGCATTAAAAAAATTTTTTTGAAGATTTTATTTATTTATTCGAGAGAGAATGACAGAGATCATGAGCAGGTGGAAGGGTTGAGAGAGAAGCAGACTCCTCATTAAGCAGGGAGCCCAATGTGGGCTCCATCCCAGGACTCCAAGATCATGACCTGAGGTGAAGGCAGTTGCTTAACCGACTGAGCCATCCAGGTGCCCTTTAAAAGATTTTTTTTCTTAAGATTTTACTCATAAATCCTAGTTTTAAAGGTGAAGAAATAGAGCTACAGAGAGATTTGGGGACTTCTAAATAAAAACAAACAAACAAACAAAAAACCAGGTCTTTCCAATTCTAAATCCTGTCCTCTTTACCACCCCATACTATCACAGCATTCCCACAAAGCTCAGATCACTGGTCAGGACTACAAATAGCAAAGCTCTAAAACTTCAATAATTTTTTAGATGTCAAGCGTATGGAGGCAAGTATATTTCATAATCCATGCCACAACAGAATATTCTACATTTCTCAGGTTACCATAATTTTTAATATATGTTCCATCACAGTTTTAAAAAATATCCTAATACAGACTTAATAATTGCAAAATAATCTGCTCATTTTTATAGGAATGTTTGGCCAGTGCTAAAATTAAATCTGTTCGTACACTCACACATCTCTGACAAACTTTTATTTCCTAAAGCACTTTATTTTAAAGCTGTTAAATAGATTTGTAATTTATTTTCATATATACCTAGCTAGTAGTATGGGATCTTCGCCTTTTGTAAAATTCAACAATTCACTCTGCCGTAACTAAACATTAGAACAGAGGAGCCATCATGGGAGTAATGTCCCTCATCAGTACTCTCGTGAGAGGAGAGGGCTGGAATGCAAAACTTACTTCTTCATATCGGAAAGTAATCTTTCAGTATTATTCTGTATTGATTACAGACATTTCGTCTAATATATAGGATGCACATTTCCTTTATTTCTAAAACAGTGGGTAAAGTATTAAACCTTACTTTTTTGATGATTCAGGTACATGATATAAAAGACTACGTGCCTGGGTGGCTCAGTGGGTTAAGCCGCTGCCTTCAGCTCAGGTCATGATCTCAGGGTCCTGGGATCGAGTCCCGCATCGGGCTCTCTGCTCAGCAGGGAGCCTGCCTTCCTCTCTCTCTCTCTGCCTGCCTCTCCGTCTACTTGTGATTTCTGTCTGTCAAATAAATAAATAAAATCTTTAAAAAAAAAAAAAAAAAGACTACGTGAAATAAGATAAGCCAGATGTAAACATATTGTATGATCTCACATGTGGAATATAAAAAAGGAAAGGAAAAAGAAAAGAAAAGAAATAAAAGGAAAAAAAAAGTCAAATTCATGGTAACAGTAGAATTAAGAGTGGGAGTTACCAAAGGCTGGGCAAGACCTAGATCAAAGGGTACAAAATTTCAGTTACAAGATGAGTAAGTTCTGCGGACTTAATGCACAACACTGTAGTTAATAAGACTGTATGATAAACTTGAAATTTGCTGTGAGTAGGCCTCAAGTGTTCTCAGCACACACAGAAAGAAAGGGTAATTGTAAGGGGATAGTTGGATTGCAGTCAATTTGTGATGTACACTTGCCTCAAACATCACATTGTACACCTTAAATATATATGATTTTTGTCAGTCATACCTCAATAAAGGTGGGTGGGGGAAGAAAGTATTCCAGGTATGTGGTTGTGACCGCCTTCCTCTAAGTAGCTCCAAAGTACTGTATTTGTTTGAAAGACTATTTTAAAATTTTATTTTTTGTCGGCTTCTCACTTTACCCATTTCTCCCAGGCTGTCAGGTCATTCCTTGCAACATATTTTACTGTTAGTATGCCTATTTCTAGCTTCCTGTAGTCTCAATGGCAACACACAACACATGGCCCATGGGGGGCTGAGTCCCATAGGCACAGTAATGGCAAAAAGATGGCCACACCCTAATTCTTGGAAATTGAGGATTTTTTCTTTATATGACAGAATGGACTTTACAGATGGGATTTAGCGAAAGACCTTGAGGTGGAGAAACCGCCCCAGATTCCCTGGGTTCAAAAGAATCCTATGACTCCTTACAAACAGAACCTTTTCCAGTTCTGGCTAGAGAAATGGAATAAAGGAAGAAGGGCAAACTGCGACATCATTTACTTGTCATTCCTGGGAAGGGATCAGGAGTCCAGGAATGCCAGTGGCTTCTAGAAGCTGAAAAAGGCAAGGATCAAAGTCTACCTGAGAGCCTTCAGGAAGGTATATGGTCCCACAGACACCTTGATTTTAGCTCAGTAGGTCTGCCAACTTTGGATTTCTGAATCCCCAAAACTGTAACATAATAAATCTGTATTGTTTTATAAGTCACTAAGTTTGTGGCAATTTGTTATAGCAGCAATAGAAAAATCAGAGTTCAAGAAACTTTTGAATGAATTAATGGATGAATGGTATAGTATTGCAATGTCCAAGCTTTCCTAGTAAGGAAAATAAACTGCCCTTGTCAGTATTCTGGGCCCCCAACCCCGCTTTAAGCAAAGCAGCTTGGCTTTTTTTTCTGTTTTATTTGTTCATGCTTCTGGGTAAGATTTTATTTGAACAAAGGTTTCCAAGGGCAGGAAAGGAAAAAAAAAAAAAAAAAAGGAAGAAAAAAAAAACACATGCTTTTGAAAATCGGTTGTGTGATGGCAGAGAGCAGAACGTGGATCCAGAAAACCTCTGAGCCCCTTACCGTGGGACCTCAAAGAAGCCAATTAATCCTTCGAGGACTCCGTTTTATCAGTCTTAAAAGATGAGAATGAGAATAATTTTTGCCTTACCCACTTTAAGCAGCAATGGTGAAGATCAAATGAAAAGTTTTCAAGTCATAGGAGCTGTGCAATTATTTGTTGTGTGGTTTATGGGTTTGGGATAGTCTAGGAAACCAGGGAAACAAGGACTTTTCAGACTGAATAAAGGAGGGAAAAGGACTTTATAGAGTCAATCTTCCAGGAACAAAGAGGATGCTCTTTAGTACACGGGTATTTTGCACGGATTTTGGATTCAGAACCTTTTTCAATTTATTTCTTAGTTCCCAACTGTGTTTAGCTTCAGTTAACAAATGACTTCCAATTAATGGAGATAATTACCATGTATCACCAAAATATTTATCTTTGTTTTCTCCCTCTTCCTCTTTCTCTAATTTCTGGAAACTCCAACAAGGGTACACAGGTGCCTAAATGTGGGGGTGTGTGTGCGCGCGCACACCCTATCGGAGATAGAATGCCGAAGCAAAATGTCCCTGTGTTTGTGACTTCTGCTCTAAAATGTATCTTTTCAGTTTGGGCAATCATCTCACTGTTTTTTTCTTCCCCCCTCTAACATTCTCTGCTTCTGCCTATGACATTTTTCTCTGGCTACTTTGTTTTAACATCGTACAACTTTTCTCTCTAGGTCACGCTCGTTGTGTGATAACCTCTCATTTCATGATAACCTTTCATTGCACAGACACACCAAACTAATCTTATTGTCGGCAGTTCTAGATTTTTTTTTTATTTAGAGGCATGCGTCAAAAGTGTCCCCCACATACTCCCCACATCACACACAATTCCGATAATTCTTTCATTGCTAAAAATTGCCTTTACATTATTCACATGATAAAAAAAAGAAAAAGAATAAGGCGTCTGGTTGTACTGCTAGAACTAAGCCATACAACAGAAACGGTTTTGGTAGCGGGAAGAAGTGATGAACATTCATACTCCATTGTGAAGGACAGAGTAGATCTTTTTCAGGGAGGTTTTAACAGTGGCAGATAGTTCTGTAAAGATACTTTGAACAAGAGGGGCAAAGTGACAGGAAGATGAGGCTGGAGACCCTGAAAGGCAAAGATCTTATTAAGGTCTCATGTTTGTTAAGAATCAGTCACAGCAGACCCCAGTGGGATAGTTACCCAGTCACCAGTTTTTTCTGAACATAAGAACCTTCCTTATAATAAAAAGCCACAAGGCAGGAAAAGGAGCTGCAGATTCCTCCTAAAGCAAACCATCTACTTGATCTGAACATGTATGTGTTATAACACAGAAGTGGCTTCGTAGATTTCTTTCTTTTAGGACAGAGGGACATGCAGGTACCCAAGCACATCAGGGGAACATACGCTGTTTGAGATATCAGAAGATTCCAAGTTTCTAAACTTGGAGGAAGACAACAACAACAAAAATCAAACTTTTCTCTCTATGAACTTGAGAAATGATATTTTAAAATAGGTGTTGCCAGGGTCCACATCAGACACTTCCCAAAGTCGGAAAGGTAGAGGAGTGTCTGTGTAGCTGTTTTTCTTTAATACACAGACCTACAGAGTTGTATTAGGTCTGCCCTGAACAAAACAGCAGCTGCTGCCAAAAACAACATTCATCTTCTCTTTAATCTTGAATGCCAGCTAGCGAAGCAGGCAGTTAGTTCCCTTGTAGACCAAATGTGCTTTGGAAGCAGGCCAACTGGCTAGCTACCCAGAACCAGGAAAGCAATTTACCAAGATATGGGTATAGTAATTAGTCCTGAGTTCAGGTCTTCTGAGGTCATATGAACAATATCCTTCAAAAATAACCTTAATGTAAACCAACAACAGATTCTGGTTCAGGGAAGAACCATTTACTTCTATGTGACTTCTTTCTTCAGATTTTTTAATTTTTAAAAGATATACCGTTACACATGATCCCTAATCATCCCTACACAGACTCAAATTCTTCTCTAGCAATTGTCCAATAAGCTCAAACGGACAGAGGAAACACATAGCAGTAAAATTTAGAAAATCTGCTACCAGGAAAGCAGATGTTAACAGGATAGCTCAGTGAAACTCAAACCAGCTTCTTCAAGTCCAGTTTGGTGCCCTAAAGTCTTGCGAAACGACACGTCCACATCTCTCCATGTAGATCCTTTTGGGAAGTGAAATGAAAATATTCTAAAATATGGATAATCCCTAAAATACATGGTGAACATGGTCTACTAACAAAACCTGAACCACCTAGAAATGAATTGTTGAATATAAAAAGATAGGCAACCGCTTTAAGGTAAACAGTAAATTTCAGGATTTCACTGGGAAAACAATGAGAAAAGTTACCCTTGATGGTCAGTCCTTACTGTAAATGTAAACCCTATTTAAAGGGAAAATGATGGGGCGCCTGGGTGGCTCAGTGGGTTAAAGCCTCTGCCTGGGATGGAGCCCCACATCAGGTTCTCTGCTCAGCAGGGAGCCTGCTTCCTCCTCTCTCTCTCTCTGCCTGTCTCTCTGCCTACTTGTGATCTCTGTCTGTCAAATAAATAAATAAAATCTTTAAAAATAAATAAATAAATAAATAAAGGGAAAATGACTCCCATATACTGACATTTAACTAAGGGTCACACCTAGGAGCAGCTTACAGATAGCATTACCTGTAACCTTCCCACCAACCGGAGTCTGCAGGTAAATAAGACATGCTTCAGTGAGATTAAGTAACTTGTTTAGGGCCGCTCTGCTAGTCAGTCCCTGGGCTGGGTTCAAACCAAGACCTAAACTATATATTAGAAAGAAAAATACCCAGTCAGACAGATAAGAAAACTGATTTCAGTTGTATTTAATGAACTATTCAATTTTACCTAAAATATCTACACAGCGGATGGCATATAGGTCCACTTTTTTTTAAAGATTCAATTTTTAAATTAAAGATTTGATATTTTAAAGAATCAATTTTTTTTAAAAAATTTATTTATTTATTTGATGGACAGAGATCACAAGTAGGTAGAGAGGCAGGCAGAGAGAGGCAGCAGCTCCCGCTGAGCAGAGAGCCCAATGCGGGGCTCGATCCCAGGACCCTGAGATCATGACCTGAGCTGAAGGCAGAGGCTTTAACCCACTGAGCCACCCAGGTGCCCATGAATCAATTTTTGATTGGAGTTACAGTGTCAAATTACTATGAGGTTGGGTAAACAAGTTGTACAGGTAAATCAAGCTACCCCTCACTAGAGCTTTTTAAAATTTTTCATAGCTAGAGGGAAGGGAAAACAACAAACAAAATGAAGCATAAGTGGTTCCTTCTGATAAAAGCAAAACTGACTACTTTCTGATTTCTAAGAAAAGCTGCCTATTCATCTAATAGACATTTATGGAACACCTGGTAAATATGTAAGTATAGAAGATAAAGACAGAAGATACTGATTTGGGCCTCTGGGAGCTCAAACTACTAGAGAACACTGCAGGGAGAGAGGCAGGGAGGGGACAGGCCCAGGAGGGACAGCTAAACCTGACTTGGGAGGGGGGAACTGAAGGAGGGGCTCAAGGAGGGCTCCTGGGAGAGGACCTATTCTTTAGCTGTGAGCTGGTGCCCACAGAAGTGAGAAAACAAGGCACTTTAATAGAACTTCACATTGATGATATGACTAGGGAAAATGAACTTGAAGGAATCAACAACAGAATAGATGATGCTAGAGAGATAGGCAGAGGTCCTCCCAATTTTTCTAACTGATTTGGATTTTATCTTAGAGACATGAGGAGCTCTGGAAGGACTTTAAGCAGAGGAGTATCAAGATCAGATATATTTTAGAAAGGCTTATCAAACATCAGCATGAAGGATAGATAGACTGGAGGGGCACAGAGGTCACCAAAGTCATTAACTGGGGCAGAGGCAGCGGTAATGGAGGGAAATGGGTAAGTTCAAGAGGATATGGAAGTAGACTGGGACTTGGCTGACTGACAAAATGTGTGGGGTAAAAAGGAGAGTCATGAATGACCTCAAGTTCCAGTTTAGGTGACTGGGTAAGAAGTCCTGCTTTTCACCAAGTCAGGATACTGTAAGAGAAGTGACAGCTGGAGACCGTAAGTTATCACCCAAAACTGTGCAGGACAGACCCCACATCTGAGGAGGAGAAAGAACTACCTGAATAGATGAGACAATGAGAAGCCAAGCACAGGAGAGGTAAATCAGCTGACTGCGGGATCTGCAGCCACCGTTAAAAGAAAGCACAAAAGGGCAAATGTGAACAACAAAAGAAGCACTAAAAGTTGTCAACCTTGGGGCGCCTGGGTGGCTCAGTCAGTTAAGCGTCTGCCTTTAGCTCAGGTCATGATCCCAGAGTCTTGGGATGGAGCCCCGCATGGGACTCCTTGCTCAGTGCGGAGCCTGCTTCTCCCTCTGCCTGCCACGCCCGCTGCTTGTGTGTTCTGACAAAAAAAAAAATTAAAAAAAATAATAAAGATGTCAACCTGACCATTGCTGGAAAACACCTCACAGAGCGGACACTGACAAGGATCATTTCTGTGGGACTGACAGAACTAGGAACCCATCCACAGTGGGTGCACAGGGATAAACGAGTGGGGGGAATCTCAAGGGTAATCCAGAACAGCTTGAAAAGGAAGGAGAGGAAGTAGTTCGGAAAGGCTAGGGTGTTAACTTTGGTCTTGGTAGAAAAGGACGCAGTTCAAAAGCAGTGGGGCTGTCATGATAAACTCAGCCTTTCTCTTTCTTCAGTGGCTAACGGAAACCAGGTAAGCTCAGAAGCTTTGCCACGGTGTGAAAATCTGTGCAATGAACTACCTCAGGCGAGAATCTAGGGCCCAGGTGTTCAAGTTTTGTTATTACTATTTTGTAAGACACTTACAGGACAGAAGAAGCATTTATGCCAGCAGTAGACATTATTTCATTAGAAACAAGTGTAATATAGGTCATTAGCTCTTCACAAATACAGCAGTTCTATAAAAACACAGCAAGAGACTTCCCCTAAACAATATAATCTGCTCTATGTTAGGGAGATACTGATGACTAATTCTGATCAATTTTATGAGGACTACTCTAGAAAATTGGTGGGTACTAGTTTAAGGTTGAGCCTAGATTTACATATTTGTTGCCAATTCTTTTTGCAAGTAAATATATTTTCAAGGAAATAGGAGACAGGCCCCCAAAATGGGCCAAAGTATAGGAATATAGCAAAAAAACAAAACATGACAGTTCTGAAATGCACATCGTCACCTTCAGAACCCTATGGGCACTCGTTTCTTTTTGGATGGCATTGTTCACTACCACAATAAGTGCTCTGAGCGCTGTACCTTTCCAAAAAAAAAAAAAAAAGTATAAAAACATAAATTCTAATTCGTACTTTTTCAACTGTGTGACTCACTTCTGAAAGTGTGATCTCCTGTAAATCAAAAAGCTCTGAAACTTTTTCAAAATCCATAAAATCTTTTGCATTCCAAACAACTGAGAGACGGAGAAATAAATCTTGGTTCCTGTTGCTCTCTGATCCCATGTGCTGAATCTGGACTGAAGGACTGAACTTCCTAGAACTTCTTGTGTTTTTTGTTCTCCTATGGTTGCAATTAAATATGTTCAGATGTCTTGTCAGATCAGCTACCAAGGCTCTGACAAGTTTGATCTCTCCAGGCCTCTTAAGTTTTAAAAAGCTTAATCTGAGGAAGCACGCTCAGGAAATCTCCGAAGTCTTTTTCCCCACCTAGGCTTTTTTAATGACATTAAAATAAACTAAATCTTTACACTCAGCTTTAAGTGCTTCCAAGCAGCATGAAAACCAGTGGGGGTTAAAGGCATGAACTAAAGCACACTCACAATCTTGATCATTTTCTTCATCACATCACATGGCAAGCCCGATTTGCAAAGGTCACGGCCTAAGCATTCCTGATTACTTAATGTGTGCTGGACACACCAAACTGCCTTTGGTTAAGTTGAATAAACTGTTGAGACGTTCCCCCCTTTCGCTCAAAGGGCTCTAACTGAAATGGGGAGTCAGCTGTCTTACCTTTAGAGGAAAGTGTATAATCATCTGGGGATGTTTACTGAGATTGCAGATTCCAGCATCACACAGAACCTAAATTTCTGAGAGTGCATCTCAGGAATGTACACTTTTAACAAGCCCTCCATGTGATTTTTTTTTTTTTTTTAAGGTATTCTTGAAAGTCTGAGACAGGCTATTTTAGGCTCTTCTAGCTCAGGGGTACTATATCATTTGGGAAAAAAAAGAGAGGTCTAAAAGGGTATACAAAGTTGCATTTGGTTCAAGGGCTACATATTAGATGCTCCTGATTTAGAGCAACTTGGAAAAAGAAAAGGGAAATGTAATGAACAGTGTAGGAGTAGTGAGTGTAGAGGAAACTGCGAATTGGCTCTTTGATTCCCACCCAGCCCTCTCCTACCATATTCTCCTCCTCTGTGGTGGCTGCCAAACTTCGCCTGCTCCTTTGCAATTAGCTACAGTTGCAGAGATGACTGGGCCAGTCAGGTACAGCCCTGCAAGACTGATAGGGGAAGGACAGTCTTGAGAAAAGAGCTAGGTGCTGGGCATTTTGCTCATACAGATGGTAGCCAGAGCACAAAGACCCTTCAGTCAGGACCAGTAACAGCTTCCAGCACTAGCTGTAACAGTTTTAAAGACAGCAGTGGACTTAACTGGGCTCTAAGTGACCAAAGTATTCTGGAAGTTTAGCCTCCTCTTCTGGCCCCTCCAGTGGTCTTATAAGCCACCAAATACATTTCATCATTTTCCCCCCTCTGTCTAGCTAGAATGGATCACACTGCATGCACCTAAACCCTAAGCAATGCTAGGAGAAAAGAACCCAAGTTATTAAGCATTTATTTCTCATAAAGTTTAGTCTAAACTTTCATTTGGAATTTTCAATTACTGTTTCAAAGTTCAAATTGTAAGATAAGTATCATTTTAAAAATTTTTTTAAAAAAGGAATTTTTTGATTGGCAATCCACGAGAATGTTAATGTATTTCTACTACCTAAAGCACAACAAAGCACTTATCTTTGACATGCCTGGGACATGTTCCTTTGGTAACAAGACACTTCCAAATGCAAGTTCACTGTTGATGAGCTTGATGTTTAGACCAGAAAAACATCAGCAAAGACTTGGATTCAAATCCTAATTCCATCACAAATGTGCTGTAACCTTGAACCAATTATGTAAGCTCTGTGAGCCTCAGTCTTCTGTTGAGGATGGCATTTCTTTGGGTTTTTGAAACGATTAAATAAGACAGTGTTATGTAAAGCATCCACAAGATGCCTGGTACATGACAGATCACAACATGACTGCCAGAGTTAATCATTATTACTAATCCTTTAGATGTTGAAGTCAAAACTAAAAGTTGTACTAATAGTGAAGGTCACGTTCCATATATGCTCTGCTTCCCTGTGGATGAAAGATCAGCACAGGAAGAGGATAAAGAGGTTGTGAAATTGCCCCTGGGCTTGGATTTGGATCAGCTCTCCCAAAGCACGCAGGCCCATCTTGACCTGGCGGAAAAGTGAGGCTGAATTGTTTGGGTAATGGGTGATGCGAACCTCAACAGCAGAGTTTCAAAAGTCAACTAGGGCTTCATTAATAAATTCAAGAGAGTTTTAGAAAACATCCCTGTTTACTCACGCACAGAGAAGCCCAACTTTGAATCTCTACTCTGCCACTGACCACTCTTGTGGCCTTTGAAAAAGTCACTTCATCTTTCTCTGCTTTAGTTTCCTCACCTGTAAGATGGGCCTCATTGTAGAACCTACTTCCCAGGCTTGTTGAGGGTGGAAAGGAGCTCTAGATGGGAAGCACTTGATGGAGGACCGGGAAATAGCACACCCCCAACCATGTTCCCATGGTTATTATCGTTGTCGCCATTCCAACCACACTTAGCCCAAGCATCTCCAAACTCTAATCACGGTGGCTCAAGCCAAAACTATGGGCCCCATCCTTGATTCTTCCTGTTCCCCTATTTCCACATCCAGGTGGTTATATCCTGTTAGGTCTACCAGCAAAATCAATCTTGCAACATTCACCTTTCTCCACCTCCTCCTTTGCCACCACAGTACAGGCTCCACTCCTGCCCAGAAGGCTTTCAAGGGGCCCTTAAGTAGCCTCCTTTGCCTTCATGCTTGCTACTTAACAAAAGAGTGGTCCTCTGGGATTATAAAACAGCACTCACTGCCTGCTTAAAATCTCGGAATACCTTTCTATTCCATTTACGACAACAGGCAAGCTGCTGATCAAGTCCTACCAGAAGTCCTACCAGGTCCTATTTAATGTAAACTTGCCTACTTCCATGCTCATGTCTTAGCACATGGTCACTTGGGTTTAGGAACTGGGGCACAGATGAGGTCTGGTAATGTATGATTCAATTCTCAGCAGATGGTGTCCATATTCACGCAACGGAATTGCAACATTACCCACCAGTTTTGTTTATAATTTGTCTCCCACATTTGAGTCAGAGAACCATGCATAAGGCCAGTACTTTTCAGGGCCTCACTGTTCTGGCCAGAGTGGGTAGAGCAGGGCTGGGTACAGAGAAGTGTCTCATAAATATTTTTTAAATGAATGAACGCAGGATCAAAAGAAAAGTTTCACTCAACAGTTGGCCATAAACCACAGTCACGCTTCTCCCTCTAGGGTCCAATAACTGCTAACTCCTAATGACAAGTTTGAGTCATGTTGCAATATTCTCTTAATTATTCAAAATGGGACATCAGCTAACTTATTTGGGTTGAACTTTGAGGCATTTTCTCTCAGCGCTTAGATACTTCTCTAGCTCATGAAAATGATAAAGTAAGATATCAAACCAAGGGTAGACTGTAAGCTCCATGAAGCATAGCAACAAAATATTTTTTACTATTATATTTCTAGCCTCTAGCACAGTGTCTTGTAGTA
The DNA here is from genome assembly GCF_020171115.1 of Neogale vison. Classification (NCBI taxonomy): domain Eukaryota; kingdom Metazoa; phylum Chordata; class Mammalia; order Carnivora; family Mustelidae; genus Neogale; species Neogale vison. The sequence continues at coordinate 31,126,264 of NC_058102.1, read as the reverse complement.
AATGCTAAATAAATCTTTTAAAAAAAAATTGAGAGAGAGAGAGCTCACATGCACAGGGGGCGGGGGGTAGGGATAGAGGGAGAGAATCCCCTGCAGACTCCCTGCTGAGCACAGAGCCCAGTGAGATCTAAATAAACAAATTTTAATGAAGAACTAGTAGAAAAATGCCTTTCTAGATGTGGCTGAAGTAGGATAATAGACCAAAGTGCTCACCTGCCTATAAAATCCCCAGAAGCCCCCCTCCAAAGGATTTAGGTAAATTCAATTATGAAGTTACTTTCCCTTATTGACCCAAAGGTATTAAAACAAAAACCACAATCAAAAAGCCCCCCACGGATCTGGAATGTAGGCACTTTTCTATAGTAAGTTGAACAGAAGTCTTCGAGAATTCTACAACTCCATACTTCATTTAGAATTCAGAATATGGCAAGTATAAATTTCTCCCTGTCTCCCCAATGAGTTGCAATCCATCAAAATTTCTAAAGCAGCCAATTAAAAAAAAATTATTCATGGGTATTCTGCACTGGGAACACATGCAGAGAAAAGGATTTCACTTGGGAGAAGACATGTTCAGAAGTGATGACATTAGGTCAAGCTTTTAAATGCTAATCTTATCTCTTCCCAAAGCATTGGTTAATTTATGTAGTGGTCATCTGTTACTAAGGCAGGCAAAAAAAAAAAAAAAAAAAAAAAAAAAAGTTCATAGAACTGATGGTTTGTTTGTTTGTTTTGTAATCCAGATCCAATCCTAGTTTGACTAAAGAATAAAAACGTTACCTTTCTTCAGAGTAACTGAGGCATACTATTACTGCTCTCCCCTCCCATCACTTGGATGCAAGAAACAAAGTTGCATGCCAGACTACTCATCAGCTGATTCAAATGACACTCTTTCCCGCCCCCTGCAAAATAGGCCTCAGTTGTGCCTATTAGTGTGAAAATGCAATAATTAGTGGCAAGCTCTTTTATTCCAATTTTTTACCATGATGTTCATTAAATTATACTTAGCAGTAGAGACTCCAAATTCAATAAAGAAGATGCACAGCAGAAATTAACAAGACCTTTCCAACATATCAGGATGTAAGTATTGGCATCACCGATTTTTACAATGTTTAAAAAGGTTCTGAGTTACTCTTCAAAGTAAATGTAAACTATTTTGCGTTTCAAAATTCTGTCTCACTTGGAAGCTTACTTGATAATATTCCCTAGACTAAAAACAAAAAACCAAAAACAAACAAACAAAAAAATGCCACAGAAGAATATGAAAAATGTACTTTAAACTCTCAAGTTCTTACTCTAAATAATGCTGGGAGGGGGGAAAAAGGAACTTTCTTCTTGGGTCAGCAAAGAGGGTGAGTGGGTGTCCATTGCATGATAATCCTTTGGGCTTCTTTTCAAAGCAGCTGCTTTGCTGGGGAATCCAGCTGCTTTGCTGGGGGAATGAATGTAAACAGGGGGATGGCTTGGGTAGCACAGGACTCTCTCCCCATTGGGGGGAAAATGGGGATCTACTTCCTCAGGGTGAGCAGCACATCCAGCTTTAAGTGAAATTGAAAAGACACGCTTCAGCTGCTGTAGGATTTAAGTGCCAAATCTGCACAAATAATTTTGCACATCTACTTCACTGTTTAATTTTTGTGTGTCATCTCTCATTTACGGTACTTTTTGGAGCTTTCGTTTGCAGATTAGGGCAGGCGGTAGACTTTGCGCTTTGTGACACTTAATTACTTAAAATCTGAGAAGTTTTATAGGTTTCCGAAATGTTAAGCTTTTCATTCTACATCCCAAACTGAACTTAACTGATATAAGGAAAAGAAAAAAGAAAAAGAGGAAAAGACAATAGACCATGCTACAAGGTTGCCTAAGTTTAAAACTTTAGAACTTGGAAAACTTGGCATCAAAAGCATATCGGGAGTTTTGAAGTGCGCTATACGTTGCCGCTCCAGGTCTGTACAGTTGTGTTCCGTGACATGGTGGATTCTCCTCACAGAAGAAATGTGAAAACTTCACTTATTCATCCTTCTCCGACCTTCCTCCACACATAAAGAGATCTTTGATCTTAAGCACTGAAGCATCATCTTTTCCTGAATTCCTTAACCACACCTGTCTTAAATTCTTAAATATTCAGGGGCGCCTGGGTGGCTCAGTGGGTTAAGCCGCTGCCTTCAGCTCAGGTCATGGTCTCAGGGTCCTGGGATCGAGCCCCATGTCAGGCTCTCTGCTCAGTAGGGAGCCTGCTTCTTCCTCTCTCTCTCTCCCTGCCTGTCTCTCTGCCTGCTTGTGATCTCTCTCTGTCAAGTAAATAAATAAAATCTTAAAAAAAAAAAAAAAAAGAAAGAAATTCTTAAATATTCAAAATGAATCATCTAAAGCTTCTATGGTCATATTTGTCTTCCCTCACTGTTTTTGTTTTTGTTTAAAGATTTTATTTATTTATTTAAGAGAGAGAGAGAGAGAGCATGAGAGGGGAGAAGGTCAGAGGGAGAAGCAGACTCCCCGTGGAGCTGGGAGTGGGACTCAATCCTGGGACTCTGGGATCATGACCTGAGCCGAAGGCAGTCACTTAACCAACTGAGCCACCAGGGTGCCCTTCCCTCACTTTCTTCAATAGAGATTATACACATCAGAGTCTGAATCTATAGGATACCCCGTCCTATAGAATCGATACCCCATCTTTCCTATGGAAACACAATCTGAAAGGAAGCATCCTGAATGTGGGTAAGGTGTAGAAGAAGAATATGTTAACTCTATTTGCAATAGACGTAGTCATTACTATTACATATCAAGAAAAACACCCTAGTTAGGCAATACAAGGAGATGACAAATACTGATATGAAGCAAAGGCTTAGGAGCCAACAGACCAGGTCTGAAGACGGACTCGATGTTAAGATGTGGAATAACTTTCTCCATCTCCCCAAGCTCATATTCTTCTGCAACGAGGAATATCCATATTACCACTATCATAGATGGAGAGAACTAGGGGAGATAAAGTGTGGATTTTCTTCATCAGCAATAGTATTAGGTCTAACAACTTTTCTGGCTGTTAAACCTTCTATACATCTTGAATTAGTAGATACTGGCACTTGCCATTCAACCTATTGTATTACTTACTTAAAGATGGCCAGCAACTTGCCCACCTTTTCTTCCCCCACCGTTTTAAAAATCCATGGTCTCCATGCTCTTCTACAAGCCTAAGTGGCCCGTTTCTCTCTCCAAACAGAATTATGTTTGAACAATGTATGTTTGTGTGGGCCAGTGCTGCAGGAAAGGTTATATGCATTTCTTACTGACATCAAGGCATAACAGTAATGTTCTAAATTTCTTCCTACCTTCCAAATCACTCTCCCTTATATCAGCTGAGGTCACACATGAACTGAGGTCACACATCAACTGAGATCAGTAGGCATAAAGATGGTTAAGTACCCAGATCCACTCTTAGAGTACTGGTAGGTATTCAGAATGCAACATCTGATCATAGTTTGGTTCAGAAAATCTTTGCCAAGATTTTGGTGCTGAGCTACTAACAGGAGACACCAATATGAGGCAATTTATCTTGGTAGACAGGTGAGTAAGAAGATAATTTCAGTACAGTGTTTTTACACTATATGATTTTTTTTTTAACGATTGTTCATTTCTTTGAGACACAGAGAGAGGGAGAGAGAGCATTGGAGGGGGCAAAGGGAGAAATGGACACCCCATTGAGCAGGAAGCCCAAAATGGGGCTCAATCCAGGACCCTGAGATCCTGGATCTTAACCAACTGAGCCACCCAGCCTCCCAGTATGATTTTTTTTTTTTTTTATGTATTTCTTTAGAGAGAAAAAGCAAAGAGTTGAAGGGTAGGGCAAGGGGAGAGGAAGAGAAAGAATTTTAAGCAGACTCCCTGCTATGCTTAGAGCAGAACACAGGGTTCGATCTCGTAACCCTGAGATCCTGACCTGAGCTGAAATCAAGAGTTGGGATGTTCAACCAACTGAGCCACATGGGCACCCCCATTTTTTTTTTTTAATGCTATGAAAGTACAAGGTCAGATCGCTAAACACAAGGGAAGTGGAAGTGAAGAATAAGAGCAAACAATCATCACAGAGGGCTTTGAGAAGAGCTGGACAATTGGAAGATGGACGAAGAAGGGCCCAACAGGGCCTTCAAGGCCAAGTACAGTCTGTGGTACTGCATCCTGTAGTACAGGGTGCATCCCGGTACCACTGTACGTTGTTCGATGACACTATAATAAAATGTACTACTCAAAGTACTGGAAATAACCAACAATCAAATCAGAAAACCCTGTATAGAATGTTGAGGGTTTGGACTTTATACTGCTCATAATGAAAAATCAGGAGAGGGCTTTAACCAGAGAAGTTACATAGTGAGACTTCCTCTAATCACTCTAGATGATGAACATTAGGACTTTTGAAACAACAGAAATCACTATTTGTTTTGTTGGATAATGAAATGGGCACCCCTGGAAGGAAGGACTAAAATACCAACGCCACATGGTTGAAGTCAAGACATGATCTTCAGAGTTAGCAAATTCTTGTTCTGATGTTCCTGCAGAACCCCTCAAATGCCAGGACACAGATTTTCACAGAAAGATGCAAAACTAGTAAGCTTCCTTGTACTCCAGCTCTCCTCCTCAGTCACTTAAAAAATAGTATAATGTCAGTGTTTCCATCCCATTCTCCTTTGAGTTTGAAATGAATGGACTTTAAAAAAAAATATATATATATATATATATATATATATATATATATGTTAGCATGTAAAAGAAAATTTTCTCCTTGGTTTCACAGTCTTGTTTCAAGTTTTTGTGTTAGGTCTACTCTGAACTGAACCCAAAATTACTTCACACATTTCTACTTTGGTAATTTAATCACAGAGGTAGTGATGATCAAAGATTCAGTCAAGAAACCTCTAGAAATGACCTCAAGATTATACAGTGTTAGAAAACAGGAGCTGTTTTCAGTCTTTCATAAGTGCTTTGAACAAGTCAGCGCTTTATCAAAAGGGAACATAATAGTTTCATGTTCTGTCAAAGAATGTAATGCTTGTTTACCTGAAGTAATGGACTGATAAAAGTAACTTGCACCTGTCTTGATTGACACAAAGCTTACTTGGGGATTAACCTGGACAATCCAGGCCTTACTCTTGAAACACAATTACCTACAAGAAAATAAAACTTGAATTCACCCTGAAAACACTCCCAAACTCTTGATTCTGACACACGTATTAAATTCAACACATGCTGCGCACCTGGGTGGCTGAATGAGTGAAGCCTCTGCCTCCTGCTCAGGTCATGATCTCAGGGCCCTGGGATCCATCCCCATATAAAGCTCTCTGCTCAGCAGGGAGCCTGCTTCACCAACCCCCACCCCCCGCCCCCACCGCCTTTCTGCCTACTTGTGATCTCTGTAATAATAAATAAATAAATCTTTAAAATAAATCTTCAAAAAAAATAAAAATAAATAAATAAATAAATTTGACCCATGCACACCCCCCCCCAAAAAAGGTTTTGAATGCAAAAATGCATTTTGCCTGAAAGCAACCAGCATTTTCCCAGGTATTTGGTATGGTACTAGCCCTTTGCATGTACTGGCTCATTTAATCTTCACAATTGTCCGAGGAATTAGTCACTATTATAAGTTTTATTTTACAAATGAGAAAATCTGAATACTCCAAGAATTAAGTGAATCAAAGTCATCCAATCTGAAAAGGTGACTCCAGATCCAGAAGTCTCCAAAGCTATCAACACATGCTACCAAGTTGCTTCAGGCTTATTCTGGAAGACATTAATACACACAAAGCTTTTAAGGATTTGGAAAGTTTGAATTTTTTTTTTTTTTAAAGATTTTATTTATTTATTTATTTGACAGAGAGAGATCACAAGTAGGCAGAGAGGCAGGCAGACAGAGAGAGAGGAGGAAGCAGGCTCCCTGCTGAGCAGAGAGCCCAATGTGGGACTCGATCCCAGGACCCTGAGATCATGACCTGAGCCGAAGGCAGCGGCTTAACCCACTGAGCCACCCAGGCGCCCCAAGTTTGAATTTTTTAATCACTCAAGGCTTAGAGTAATAATATGACCCTAGGCCCCCGAGTAGAACAGCACAGTCTACAGAGCACTACTCTAGTAATTACCTCTCTCTCAGACACAAGCTTGTGAGGGAGTCAAGCCCTATGTCAGTCAGCATCCTTAGTTACGTTGGAGGATGGTGATCCTCCCTGATCCAGAGCCCTTACTAACCTCAATTTACTATTACACAATCCTATTTCCCATAATCACCCATAATAATTTGTTTTTCCATGACAACAGATTTTGAAAATTATTATAGCCACCACACAAAGGGAACACACTGAAACAGTACATAGTCTGGTGTATACTGATCTTTTGCTGGTAAAATACACCCGGAAAGATTATAGATACCACCTATGAAACATTGGTTCTGGGTCAACCAACTTCCATCTATTATCTCATTTAATCTTTGTACTTTTTCAACTGCATACTATTACCGTTATTACCCCATTATACATATAAGAACATCAAGGCCTAGAGAAAGAATGTTCATAACATGCACACAGTCTTGGTGAATAACAGAACTAGGACTTGGGCTTCCTTCTAACTACAAAGTCGAGTTCCTTCAGGTGTCTTTGAGGCCAATGAGTCAAGCACTTTTGCACAAACATAGTTTTGTGCTTAACAATACAGTAAGAAAATGTGTTAAGAGTGGAAATTATTTATAGTAGTGTGATTCTGCGAGTGACAATCACAAAGCAGGTACACAACATACTGTTTCCAAGTTTAAAAAGTGAGGTAGGGGGAACACAAGGAAAGGATAGGGGTTGGAGAAAGGAAAACGGAGGAAAGGCAGGAAGGAAGGAAAGGTGCTAAGAATTATTATTTTACAAAGAGGAAATTCTGGGTAAGAAAACGTGAAGCCAAGCTGAATAATTTGCCTAAGATCCCCCTGCAAGCTAGAGTCAAAAGCCAGAAGGAGAGCCCTGGAGCTCAGACACAAGCATTCTTTCCATTCTCCTTTGACAAAGGGCTATATTTCTGCTGATGCTGAAAATGACTTCTCCCAGATAGGGAAATTAGGAAATCACTCACCAGTTCATGGAAAGGACTCATGTTCTGTCCCTCCAGTTCCAGGTGTAGTACATAGTTTAGGAATGTAGATTCTGGTTTCAGACCACCTGGTTCATAAAACAGCTCTACCTTGTATTAGCTCTGTGACCTTGGGCACATGATAGGAAGAAGTAACTCTGCTCCTTGGTAAATTATCTTGCGATTACAATTATGCACATTTAGCTCTTTTTCAATTTTTGTTAAAGTAGGGAATGAAAACAATCAAATTATTCAGGACTAAAGTGAATCTGAAGCCTGACTTGTCTGGATGAATGGCTTCAACTTTCCCTTTCATGAGGACAGTGGAGACCTTGCAATTAAGAAAAGTCATGGATATTGATAAACTTACCATTTGTTTAATGCTCATGATAACAGCAAACATTTTATTTAGTATTTCCAATGTGCCAAGCACTGGACTAAGGGCTTTTTGTGGATTTTTTCATTTACGGCTAACCACTTTTGAGAAAGGTACTATATTGGTCTCCCTGTTCGGCAGATGGGGAAACTGGGGCTAAGGGTAACCAGCTTAGCCAACCAAAGCAGGTCCGCTAACTGATGTCTTTTTTTTTTAAGATTTTATTTATTTATTTGTCAGAGAGAGAGAGAGAGCACAGGCAGACAGAGTGGCAGGCAGAGGCAGAGGGAGAAGCAGGCTCCCCTCTGAGCAAGGAGCCTGATGTGGGACTTGATCCCAGGACATTAGGATCATGACCTGAGCCGAAGGCAGCCGCCCAACCAACTGAGCCACCCAGGCATCCCTAACTGATGTCTTTTTGGTTCATCACACTGCTGTTCTATTGTCTCCTTCACCTGCTCTCAAATGGTTCCTTCTAGCTAACGCTTTCATTTCCAGTAAAGTATTGTCAAGTTACCCAGTGATACCGCTTATAAAAGTACTCTGACAGGCATTTGTTTAAACAATCAAAACATCAACATAAAAAATTATTTTTACCATTCATGCACTTGAACTGAACGGACACGGAATCACAAAGCAAAGGTCACAGCTTAAATGGCTGGTAGTTTTAAAAGCCAGACATAAGCATAAGGACATTATTATTAAATAGTTTTCTAATACGATTGCAGCCACTTAAAATTGTCTTCAAAAATAGCATGAAAGAAGGTCAGAGCAAATTGATTACAGTAATCCCTGATGCATTATTTTTCCCCCAAGAAGTTTTTTTGAAACACAATTTAGAAATATTTTAAAATCTGCCCTCTGCCAAGAACCATATCGTTTTCTTTGAAAGACACCAAGGATTTGGCAGTAATTCTGAATTCCATAAAGTAAAAGGCATTTTTAGAGTTTCTAAGGGGCCTCCCTCACAACAGATGAGGCATGCATTTTATGGCTAAGGAGACAGGAGTGGAAGAGGCTGGTGACCAAGCCCAGGCTCCCTAACTTGTGGGGGTCTCGTTACTCAGCACAACAATTTACGCTCCTGGGTGGTGCTGAGGTGGTGCTGGTGGTCAGAAGCACCGGTCCCGTCCCTCATGGGGAAACTCAGCTTGGCCTGCTCTCAGTCTTGCCCATGTAAGATTAAAGGACATCATACACACACACACACACACACACACACACACACACACACAAGTGCAAGCCTTTCAGATAGCATGGCTACGTACGTTTATACTGAAAGATGGGTGCATTCTACTGCAGTCGTTAGCAGGAATCTAGTCGTTAGAATTAGGCAGGCTTGGTTTGAAAACCAAACTCTTCCACTTACTTGCATTTTTTTCTTTTAATCTTGGGCAAATTTTCTTAATCTCTCTGAATTTTAGTTTCCTTATTTGTGTAAAAAAAAAATCAACATCTCTCTCTTAACACTTTCTTTCTCTCTTCTTCTTCTTTTTTTTTTTTTTTAATTTTTTTTTTAACTAGAATCAGACGAGACCTACCTGGGCAGTGTGTGGCACGGCGCCGCATCCGTGCTGAGCAGCCGGATACTAACTTACTAACTAGTCCTATCACTTCCTTACTCAATAAGCTATTCTTTCTCTTAGAAAGCAGCTTGTCCTTTGGCCTATTTTGTATAACTGTCTCCTTTCTCAGGAAGAGAAGAAAGGTAAAGGAGATCAAATTGGGGGAAAATTTTGTTGAATTTTCTGAGTGCTTATGAGTGTTAAAAAGAAAAAAAAGTAGAGGGGCGCCTGGGTGGCTCAATGGGTTAAGCCTCTGCCTTCAGCTCAGGTCATGATCTCAGGGTCCTGGGATTGAGCTCCACATCGGGCTCTCTGCTTGGCGGGGAGTCTCCTTCCCCCTCTCTCTCTCTGCCTGCCTCTCTGCCTACTTGTGATCTCTGTCTGTCAACTGAATAAATAAAAATCTTAAAAAAAAAAAGTAGATAATACATAAACAAGACAGTTAAGCCATCAATCTCTAGGGATTACTTTAATTCATTTGTTCAGAACACAAGTCTTATAGCCAAAGCCAGGTATGGCTAATAATGAAATAATTTCTACAGCATTTGCTGGATTTACAGGATTTGCTGTAACACTCCAGGATTATTCTAGCAGAGAATGAAATGATTATCTACTAAGTGGAAATCACTGTGCTATTAGGCACTATCCTACTTAGTCATCACATCAATACTACAATAAGTAGTTATTTCCACACCTATTTGAAAAATCAGGAAAGTAAAGTGCAGAGAGAAATACTTACTACAAGTCATATAGAGCTAGTAAGTGGCAGAACCAATAATATATTGGATCTAGAACCCAATCCACTGTTTTCTATTTTCTTGCATGGTCTCCCATTTTGGTTAGTAAATGACATTGCATATTCACTGAATATTAATGCTGTGAATGGTGAACCAACTAGCCCCTCCAATCACCAACCAAACACATGTTTGTATAATGGACATGTTTTCTATATGGTAGTTAAAATTTGCTTTCTGTTTTAACAACAACAACAAAGGTTCTTAAAAATATATCAGCCCCTAACAACCTGAATCCAGTATCCAGTCATTCCACAACATTCAACATGTATTTATTAAGCATCTAGGATAAGCCACTCTGCTAGGCAACTAGAATCATGAAATTTTTGTTGTCTAAATTAATATCACTGGCAGCTGTTTTACTACTTGAATCACTTTTCTCTTTTGATTCAATGTTCCTATAAACAGAATGTGTATCTTTTTTTTTTTTTTTAAGATTTTATTTATTTATTTGACAGAGAGAGAGAGATTGCCAGGAGGCAGAGAGGCAGGCAGAGAGTGGGGGCGGGGGGAGAGGAGGGGAAGCAGGCTCCCCGCTGAGCAGAGAGCCCAATGCGGGACTCGATCCCAGGACCCTAAGACCACGACCTGAGCCAAAGGCAGAGACTTAACCCAATGAGCCACCCAGACACCCCAGAATGTATATCTCTGAGGTACTGAATAAGCCTCATGGATACACTGGGGTTGAGCCAGCTAAATCTCTTTGGTTGCTAGTCTTGGCAATAGCCACTTGGAGTTGGCAGAGGAAAAACCTTATCTCAGTTTCCTCATCTGTGAAAAAACAGTACCTACCTCCCAGAAGAAAAGTTCTATGAATTAATCAATCTTGGAACAGCTTTCTACTAAGTGCCATTTTGGCATGTAGCATCAGGGTGATTTGATTTTATAAAACAGTGATGGACACTCTTTAAAACAGCCACATATTTAAATGTCAAACACTGGACACATAACTATAACAAATTTCCTTTCTTCAAGCTGAATCATTTGTGTGTGATGTTTCTACAGAATTAAAATAATGGTCAAATCAGTTTGGGATTTTAAAGTGTATTGAATTGTTTAGGAGTAAAAAGATCCAGGTTTCAAATAGTTGGAGGAAGTCTACTATTTTCTGAATATTGTTAAGACATAATACTATGGTCAAAGAACATCATAAACAAATATGTACTAGAATCTTAAAAATATTTTCCCGGACAAGGGTTAAAAAATGAAAAATTTTGACAATAATAAAAAAACTATTACAATTGATACAAAAACAAGAATTATAGGAACCCTATTTTGTAGCCCTTTGCTTTTCTACATAGAATTTATTTAATCTAATATTAAAAACACTATGCTAATAACCTGCTTTTCAATTTTCATGAATGTTTTCTACCTCCTTTTTATTCCTGCATTTCAGTGCCCATTTTGGACCACCTGGAGGCAGAAAGCACCAACCACTCCCCTCTACTGTGATAATTTATCTTTCTAACAAGCAGTCAAATAACATGTGTTGGTCCATCCTCTACTTAATGGAACACATCAGAAATGCCTGGGCAGGGCCAGATAAACAGAGTAGTTTTCTAAAATCACCAGATCCAAACTAAAGCAATCACAGGAAGTTTTAGTTGACCATCAAAAACCTAAATCCCTAATGTGTTGACGGCTTCAGAAGCATTAAATTGTAGGTTGACACAGAACCATAAATAATGATGTGTGACTGCCAAGGCTTGTTTTGCAATCCTTGGGTTTTCGAGATCACATTAGAAAATCATTTTATATGAAACCTCGCCACCCTTCTTCCCTCTGCCCTCATCCGAACGTCTGCAGTGAATATAAATTTTGATAGCCATCCATATGGACAACACATCCCAGGAGGAAGGCAAGGCATCTCTAACACAACCACTTTCTCAGCAACACTCTTCTTGGAAATCAAGGAATCTGTGTGCTTTCACAACACAGTTGCTTAGGAGGGCATTGAGAAAGGGACCCCATGGAGGTGGTGGAAAACTCAGCATAAGAGAGAACCTCACAGTAAATAGCCACCATTTAGTTGTCATTGCAATAAGTGAGCTGGTTAGGACACCATTCAAACCTTCCGTTAGAAGAAAGAAACCAATTACAAGAGGCGTTTGCATACTGGAGTTTAGTCAAGGCACTTAAATGGAAAGGTTATTGGCTTCAGAGATTTTACGTCAAGGTAAAAAAGAGGCAAAAGTTCTCAGCACCCACGAGGCTTTTTGTTCAGAAGATGAACTTTTGCTCCTGAAAGGGTGACAGAGTGTGTGTTTATACAAGACAAACACAATGGCCCCCTCTGGGCTGTGCTCTTTCCTCCCAAATCCGCAGGGGGAGGCACATTACGCAGTGCAGACGCCCTTTCTGTAAAGGTGATGGAGACTGTGGCTTACTTTTTCAAGTGAGCAGGGGCAGTGGGTTTGCACTTTTGCTTGCCTTTTACGCCCTTTCCCATGAGAGAAAGGCATCCTTTGCAAGGTGACTGTTGGATTTTTGAGCTGCTGTCTGTGCACCAGGAACAAAGAAAAGAAACCCTAAGGGCCCCCATGAAGACCACATTCTAATGGGCAGCACTCAAAGCCCCAAGGCAACACTTACACCTGCAAAGTCAGGGGCTGAATTCCTGCATCCTAGGAGCTGGTCTATAGCTACTGTTACTTGCTTAACTGTCTGCATCCCTGCCTTTTGTTTGTTTCAATAGGTAGTTCACTTGACTGAGGGCATTTAGAGGAGACGAGCACTGGCATCATTGTCATGACTGTATTTTCTGAGAAATCCATGGTCCCCTGTCTGGAAGAGAGGTCCACCTGATCTTCTGATATTCTCCTGCCAACAAGAAAAGGACTGTCGTGGCTTCTGATCACTAAGGAAAACCTAGTGCTGGCTACCAGGCTTGCCCCAACCCTGAGCTAACGTCAGTTTTAGAGAGAAGCTAAGGAAAGAAGGCAAGCAAGAGGTGTTCCAGAGACTGTATGAGATCTGCAAAAAGCCAGGGCAAGGAAAGACTCAGCCAAGGGTCATCCACAGGAACTATCTTTTCCCTGAAGCAAAAGGGCTGTTCCCTCTTTCAGCTTCTCTGTGTCCAGCTACACACCCTTCTCTTCACGATCTTCTCAGGATTAACTCTAGGGTGCAATTCACAGGTAATACTACCACTCAGAGACTTGCCTATAACTTGCCCATGACTTGCCCAAGACTTGCCCAAGCCTACTAAGACTCAGTGATGGGCACTGAAGTCAGAGCCGCACACAGGACCCATTCTTCTGATTCTGCCCACTAATACCTCTACTGCATGACCAGATTCTCTCCATTTTCCACTAGGGAGTGGAGACTGCAAGGGCAGCAAAGAGGAGCAAATACTGGGAAGCATTCATGACCTTTTGTAAGCTTACCTCCTCTGGCTGGCTGACCTTGCCTTAGGGTTCTTCCTCCCCTGGAGAATTTAAAGATTAAGAAGAAAGATCCTCTTCAACTATCGATATGGCTAAAATAGGAATTATAAATAGCATTCTTATTATAGAGAATTATCAAGTAGAAGACAGAAGGGCCCAAAGTACAACATCTTACACTTAAATCTTTCACTTCTCCCCATTGGCTGGTTCATAATCGTAAAACAATGGTTATAATTTGTATTCACACCAAAGCAATGGCTACATTATTCTCCAAACCAAAGGAAGCTTAAATGCCATGTGGTTCAAAACTCTATTTTACTAGAATCTCAGAAATCAAAAACTTTAGAACTGAAAGGCACTTAGAAATCACCTACTCCCACCTTCTTTCTCACTTTACAGTTGAGGAAACCAAGGTGGGAAGAGATTAAAATGCCTTCCCAGGGCGCCTGGGTGGCTCAGTGGGTTAAAGCCTCTGCCTTCTGCTCAGGTCATGATCCCAGGGTCCTGGGATCAAGCCCCGCATCGGGCTCTCTGCTCAGCAGGGAGCCTGCTTCCTCTTCTCTCTCTGCCTGCCTCTCTGCCTACTTGTGATCTTGTGATCTCTGTCTGTCAAATAAATAAATAAAATATTAAAAAAAAAAATGCCTTCCCAAAGTCATACAACTGAGTATCTGGGCTAGCAAAAGAACTCCATCCCCTAACAACATCCAAGTCAATGTGGCAACCTAGAAAAATAGTAAAATGTAGCCAAAAGAGAAAGAGAGCTACATAAAGAACAGTCTTTCTTTAGATGACATACATTGTGATTTTAAAAAAAGAACCATGAGGCCTAATTATAAGAAAATCAGTCACCTCTGCCCAACTTCTTTTTTTTCTGGACAGAAGGAAATAGGTAAAGATGAAATAATGATAATTTTCTCAAACTCCTAACACTTGTAAACAGTTTTTAGTATACACTTACTTAAGTGAAAAGGTAAAAACATCTTGCTGCATCTATAAACTAATAAGCTACAGTCAATGGTTTCTATGAGACAAAGTCTATACAAAATAACTCTGGAAACAGTGTAGATTATAAAAGCATCCTGGCGTTCCCTCAATTTGTTTTATAAACTGTTCTGACTACACAGGTGACTAACACCAAAAAAAGAGTCTCTTGCAGCCGCTTGTGATTCATGTACTGGAAAACAAAGATAAAGTATCATTCCTCAGATTCATATCCAAATGCTTTACACCCTAATTTATAAAAGGGAACATTAAGGTAATCAAGGAAAAAAAAAAAAAAAGCTCACAAACTTGCATAATGAAGAAAAAAAAAAAAAGGCACTGCATGTTGCCTGGTAAAGATACCCTGCAGAAACGAATGTGTGGCCTCCCTCAGAAAAGCAAGTACCTTTAGTCCACAATAAACAGAATCACACCAGGGCAACTTCACAAGAATGTAGAAATATGGAAGTGAATCAGATATGGTAATAATACTTCCAGTTCCTATCTTTATTTTCAATTCTAAAGCTCTTACTGTTTTACCTTTAAAGAAAAACTTTAAAGGATTTAACATGGCTCATGCTACATAGTGCCTTTGTTTTCACACAGTCCTGGTTTGATGTGTGTTAATTACAGTCTATAAACAGATAACAACCTATAATGGGAGGCACTGAATCCATAGATCCAGATTTATAAAAACTTGGCCTCTCTGTTTTGCTGGTTCAGCATCATTTAGATGCAACAGTCAGTTTTTCTCTGGCTTATAAATTGCTGGCAAGGAGATTTTCTTCTCAGGGACAATAAATTGATTGTACTATAGCAAGGAACTGTGCTGGGATAAAGACCAATAAAAAATTTTGTTTAATCCTTTACAATCATCATATGAGAAGAATCTTTATAACTAGTTGATAATCATCATATAGATTATAACCTGGAAATCCTAAGAAGTTTAACCATTTGCCTGAGGGTCATTTGTCTTACCAGTGGTAAAACAGATATTAGAATTTAAGTCCTCAAAAGCAAGAGCCCACGATCTCTCCTTAATAGCTTAGGTACTCCCTAGACATGGATGGGGAAGGCCCACGCAGTGGGGTTCAATGGACCATGCAAGAAACTTTCCTTCAATATTCTGACTAACTATTTGGGCAGAGCTTTTTTTATTTTTTTAATTTTTTTTATGTTATTTATGGTGATGGAGGAATTTCAGTCACTTATCATTAAAGGAAAAAATGTGACTCCCAATTGCTATCTTCAAATCGGTAGTTAGACATAAATAAAAAAATTTAGCAATTTTAATTTGTTTGGCTCAGGCTCTCAGATTTCCATATGGTTACTTTCCTTGTTTTCTATTAAATGTAATTGACTTAGCACTTGACTTTTAAAGTCTTGGCAGAATGTATCAATTAGAAGTATATAAATTAGAATAATTCAAAGCACGCATTCCAAATCGAGTGACTTTAAGGACAAAATTTAGAAATGCTCTTTTCGTAAATGTTAATTTTTTCTAAAACTTGCATCATCACGCAGATGACAAATTTCATAAAGACAAAAGAGGGTATTTTCTTTGGAATAACAAAAAGCATTCTATTTGTTTCTTTTCTGAGAACTAATGTGTGCCTAAAATGGCCTTTCTACACTGTTTGCAAGATGAATTTTTCCTGTCTTGGTATTTCTAAAACTGACAGCAGTCATGAAAACTCTCACAAACCATCTCAAAACTAAAATATAAGTACAACATTGATAAACATGGCTCCGGGCCCATTAAACTGACAGCTCCTTTCTAACCAGTCTTGCCAAATAAACTGCACAATTGTTATTTAATATACCAGTACATCAGAGCATTACATTGAAAAAACAATTACACATTGAAATAGATGTTCCTTCTAAGCCAGAGCCACAATTCTCTTCTGAAGATGTAAAACCACACAATATGAATAAAATACAAGCAGAAATCTGAAGAATGCAAAGCACATTCGTTTCTGTAGGTTCATGATTCAATTTATTGTTACAATTGCTCCTAAGGACTATTGCCCGTGTAATTCTTTTCCAAATACTGAAGTCCATCACTCAAGCTAAATAAATGACAGAATCATTTATCAAGCCCCAAGTGGTTGTTGATGGAATTTCCACACTTATTGGGCTCAAGTGAAAAGCCAGAATGCCTGTGTGTCCCTGGGATTCTTGGAGAGCTTATAATTCAAGTTAAAATTTATCACTATTATTACTATTATTAAATTCTCATTTTATATCTTGGGTAGTGGAAATGTACAGAACCAGTTGCCTTTTGATAGAATTCTGGTATGGATACCATATTTATAAATGATTACTTAAGCTGTTGAACATTAATAGACATTCCTCCCTGGCAAGGATATCATTAGATGCAGTAGAAAAAAAAAAAAAAAGACCTTACTTATTAATGTCTAATTTCCTTATGCTATCCTCCACCCACATAGAATTGCACAGAAAATTTCTTTCTAACTTCCAGATTAGGAAATTTAACAATATGAAGAAGGATCTAATCCCCCTCCCCTATTTCCATGATTTTATTTATTTCCTACTATTTCCAAGTGTCTTCCTTTGTAGTGGCAAGAATGTGGAATTGCTAGAAGTATCCTTAAAGGAAACCTTGAAGGTCATTAGATCCCAGGCAATGAATGCCTTCATTCAACAAGGGCACTGCCCTCCTTTGCCTGCAAACCCTTTAACATCAGCAAGATCCCCCAAGGGCTTGCACTTTAACTTGGTTGGAGCAGGTCACATTTCTAAAATACTTAGCGGTCTCAAATGTCCCTGGTCGGCAGCACTGAGTCACTAACGCCACTGCGTTTCAGGCTAGATCGACCTCTTTCTAGTTTTCAATGGAATTATTCCATGTAATCCGATTTACACAGCCATTTAATCAAAGCGAGAAAGGAGATTAGAGAGCTCACATTTGTTTTGCAAAGGAAGGGTGCAAGGATCATCAATCCTACTGACTCTCAAAGTGACATGTAGTCCATCGTCTCCCTTTGGAGTGTTGGACATTAACCTGATCTGGCTCCTGTGTTCTTGTTTAAATAAGAAGGTTTAGGCTTCCCCCCGCCCTCCTAAACTAGAACATAGCAATTTCTCCACTGGATCTCACCACTACCATTCATGTGAGGAGATGCCCTAGAACAAGGAATTGGTCCCCTGCGCTTATTATTCCGCAAAGCAGAAAGCTTGCACCAGTCAAATAATTACATTAAAACTTTTCTTTCGGTGCCAGTCTCTAACATTTGCATTTCAAGAGCACAGTGCCGTGATCCTGGGTGTGGTGTTCAATGCTTTGCCTGTAAACTAATCCGCTTTACAGAGGAACCTGTGCTCTGCTCCTCGGTATCGGGCAGCTGCCCTCCAGACAGCACAAACCTCCCTTTCCCCTGCCCTTTCCACACCTGTGCATCGGGCTCCATTCTTCCTCCTTCCTTCTGAGTGTGTACATTTCTCAGGCCCACACATCAATTTAAAATAGGATACAAAGTAATTCATTCAGCAAAGCATTTTCAGCACATGGATACCTTCATCTTAAACAGACGATTTGGACAAATTCTCAGTTTCCTTTTACCCCACCACTTCCACCCCTCGGAATTGCAGTCTCTGATAGATCCTCCTGGGGGGGGGGGGGTGAAAGGGCAGCTTTACCCAATTCGCAGCAGACACACAGATAAATCCCTAAGGGGAGAAGTGGGAAGAGGTAAGAACTGCAGTGGAGAAAAGAACTGTGGGTGGGAGTACCGTGGCAGGCCTTTCCAAACTGTAAGCCAGATAGTTGCTTCAAGGGGGTGGGGGGGAGTCTAATTGTACCCCTGGGCGGTGCTTTACTCACAGTGTTTATGTATAATGCACAATTTAGCCGCACTGGGAATTACCTCAATAACTATCATTAGAGGTGCCTGTTTAAAAAGCAAAAACAAAACGACAACAACAAACTTTTTTTCTCTCTTCTGTAATGGAAGAAGGTGGGTGCACTGTGGTGGTATTACCCCATCGATGGCTCTCTGGAAACTCACCCAGAGCCGCAAGCCTGGCAAAGACCGCGCAGAGCCAAGTTTCCGGGGCTGGCGGGCAGGTTCCCCGCCTCGCGGAGCGCCGCTGCTAAGGAGCTCGCGTTGGCTCCGCTCCCGCGGCTGCACCCGAGTCCGCACGAGCCCCGCGCCCACCAACCTAGGCGCTGCACAAAAACCTGGGTTCGAGAGGGAGCGAGCGTGGTGCTCTGGGAGCTGTTTTGTAATCTCCCGGGATCCACGGGAAAATATCTCCCGTGCGAAGAAATGCCCTCCCGTGATAACTCTCCGGCCAAAGAGCAGCAGATCCTTCCATTTTCAAAGGAACTGCGGTTCCCGACTGACAGCTCCAAACTTAACGGCTTCGACTCCAAACTTGACACCAGCTCCGTCTCATCGCTCCCACTCCGTCTCTCGGGCTCACCCGACCAGGGCGGCTCCGACTCGCACTCCACGCCCGCCTCCCTCGCACCCTCTGGGCTCGTCCCGCGGGAACAGCCCCACACGCCCCGGCAGCCGGTGCGGAGACGAGCCAGCCTCCCCCCGACTCCCCTCCCTGGGCTCCGGGAGCGATTTTCTAGGAGAGCCGGCAAGCTCCCGGTGCGCCCTACTCACTTGTGTCTTCTTCATAAGGAAAGGCAGCGCTGTGATCCAGCCCAGGCAGCGGTGTGGCGACTCCGTTTAGATGTTCTGGAGCTCCAGCATATTGCACGAGCAGCGGCGGCAGATAGTCCACGCATTGGGTAGCCCGAGCGCAGCGCCCTCTCCACGGCCCGTGCTTCCCGCGGCGCTCCTCGTCCCGGCGCAAGGCGGCAAGTGAAGCCCGGCCCGGCGCGCCGCCAGCACTTTTATACCGGTCCCTCCCGCCTGCTCCGGACACGCCTCCTTCCCTTCCGGAACCCCGGGGAAGCGAGACGCTGCAGGGGCGCGGGGGGAGACCCGGGAGGGCGGCCAGAGCGCGGCCAATGCCCCCGAAGTTGAACGAATCAGGCCAAACGCTTCCTCTCGCCTGGCCGCCGCGGGCGCGCACCACAGGGAAGCCACGAGGGCGCCGAGGGTGAAGCTTAACCTGCAGCCGCAGCTCGCGCCGCGTGCCGGGTCCTGCCAGTCCCGGCTCGGCCTCCCCGCTCCGCCAGGATTCACCTGGCACCGCCCGGGGACAGACGCGCGCTGAGGAGAGCTGGGAGCTCCCCCCTTTTACACTGAGACGGTTCGCGAGAGGAGTTTACTGGGTGCCTAGCAAAGAATTCACCCCGCCCCGCCTTGGGGACGGGGATGGGAGAGCTTAATTGGGATCTGCAGTTAGGCCATTGTCTTACCCCTCTATTTTTATTTTTTTTTAAACAATTTAGTGAATGAATGAATATTTATAATTTTAAAAAGAATTGTTGACTCAGGGTTAAGTATTCTGAGGGAGATGCTATTTTAAGAATGGTTTCCTGCTGCTTCTTTAGAAATTAACATCAAAAGAGAAGCTATAGGTTATTAACTATGCAGGTCGATAACAGCAAGTGTTTGAAAGTTGTACTTTTTTCTTAGAGATATTTTGGAAATCAGAAAGATAATGAAAAAAAAACCAGTGGTAGTAGCTAACAGCATTATGTGATTAACTTAACTACATACCAGGTGTCATGCAAAGGACTTTTGGTAGATTCTTCTGTTGAATCTCTCCCTCAAACCTATAGTAACCTCAAACCTATGATTTTTTTTTGAAGATTTTACTTAACAAAACTATCATTTTTATTCCCATCTTATGGATGACAAAACATATGTTTAGGTCGATTTTCCCAAACTACAGCTAGTAAATGCTACATCTTAATTTGAATCCAGAGTCGTCTGGCTCTATAGCCTTAAAAAAAAAATACTTTGAACAAGTATTTTATTGCCTCCGCAAAACTCTTCTATTTTTGTTCTTATAACTGGAGACCATTAAAAAGAAATGTGTTAATCTTTTAAAACAAAATATTAGACATAACATCAATACAATTTTTGGAACAAGAATAATGTATAAATTTAGGAATTAGGTATTTTAATGAGAGTAGGATTCGAAATTTGCATTAATTAGCTCACTGTGCCTTTGTTAACAAATAAATATGCCAAACCTATAACCATGAACAGCAGAAACTAGGTAAAATTTGAACCTCACTGAGTTAGTTTTCTATGGCTGCTGTACCAAATAACCACAAATTTAATGGCTTAGAACAACACAAGTGTATTATCTTACGGTTTGGAGATCAGAAGACCAAGATGGAGTTCACTGGGCTAAGTGTTGGCTGTGCTGCATTCCTTATAGAAGCTCTAGGGGAGAATTCCTTGTCTCGCCTGTTTCAGCTTATAGAAGCTCTCCACGTTCTTTGGCTCATGGCCTCCTTCATCTTCAAAGTCAGTAAAAGTGAGTTGAGTTCTTCTGGCCTCAAACCATTCTGACTTTCCCTTTTGTCTCCCTCTTTTACATCTGAGGACCTTGTGGATAATCCAGGAAAATCTTCTTATTTTGAAAAACTGGCTGATGGGGTGCCTGGGTGGCTCAGTGGGTTAAAGCCCACTGTCTTTGGCCCAGGTCATGGTCTTAGGGTCCTGGGATCCAGCCCGGCATCTGGATCTCTGCTCGGTAGGGAGCCTGCTTCCCCTCCTCTCTCTCTCTCTCTCTCTCTCTCTCTCTCTCTCTCTGCCTGCCTCTCTGCCTCCTTGTGATCTCTGTCTGTCAAATAAATAAATAAAATCTTAAAAAAAAAAAACTGGCTGATTTACAATAATAACTGCATCTTAATTCCCCTTTGCCATGTAACAGAGGACATTTACAGGTTCCAGGGATTAGTATCTTGCCATCTTTGGTGGGGGGCGGGGAGTGTCATTATTCCATCTACCATTATTCCGTCTACCACATTCACATAATAGCAAACAAATTTGGGGACTTGGTATGTCACTGTGCCCTCCTTCATCAGGTGGTTTGCTCCATGTGGCTGCCCCTCCCAATGAGAAGAATACATCCCTGTCCATAGTTATGAAAACAAATATTTGAAAAAAAGGACCACAAGAAAAGTTTGTAGTATTAAGTGATTGTTTTTACTTTCAGTTAGAATCGTGCTGCAAACCACTTTAAGCAGAAGTGGAAAAAAGCCTGAAAACAGAAACATGTATGACAGTATTGGAAAACCATTTAATTAAAGACTCCTCCCAAATAATCCCAATTTTAACCAGCCCTTGTGGGTAATTTTGTTATGCCAAAATCTTCCAAATACTTGCCTAGATATTGTGCATAAAGAATCTACACTCCTGAATGTCTTACTATACGCTAATAGAATGGCAATTGAGTATGAGAAAGGTTGTTTCAGATTCTGCGGCAGTCTCTATTACCTTGCCTCAAATTGTGGGTATAGCCGTGTGACATGCATAGCTATAAATGTTCCCAAGATGATTTTAGGTGGTGCACAGATTAATATTTTTGTTTATCAAATGATTATAGATTAAAATGTATATATTTTTAAATGTATACATATAGGATATGTATATATATCACATCAAACAGATGATTACAAGTTGTTTCTGGGGAAAAAAATTAAGAGTCAATTTAAAGACAGTTTAGTGTATAATACTAAATAAATAATAACTAGTACTAAGGGAAGGCATATGTGATAAAAATAATGAAGTTGGTAGAATTACAAAAACGGGCAAACATCAATATAACCATATTAATTTTATGAAACTAATAAGAAGAAAGGGCTAATAAATTGGGCCAGGTTTAAAGAAGCCAGACGGTGAACCTCTCAGAAATTCAGGTGAATTTCTTTTTATTCAACTAAGTCATTCATCTCAGTATTCAATATATTCACCTTCTACATTGTACTCTCACCCTCCCTTCCTTCCTCCTTCCCTTCTTTGTCCTTCTCTGTTCTGTCTCCTTCTCCCACCTGCACAGATCAGTGGCTTTAGCTACATTTAAATCATCATTGACTCTTATCCATAACCATATCTTCTGTTTCCTTCATATTGATGCACCAGTTTTTCTGTATAATCATGTTATTTGAAAGCAAGTCAAGAGAATAAGAAGCAGATATCTAAGAGATTAGTAAGAGCTTGTATGCAATTCAAAGATTCTCCAGCAAGCCCATGGGGAGGTCAAAAGTGGGTCAGAAAGACTGAGATCTCCCTTAAAGGCAGCACGCCTTTGGAGGAGACACAGGCAAGTATCCAGTCCCTTAGCAGAAGGAATCCAGGAGCTACTTAAAAGTGAGCAAGTGTCAGAGCTATGCCGCAAGTGGATAGGAGATACAGGGAATGTTTTCTTGCAGAGATAGTAGGCTCCCATTAGGGTTCAGGGAGTTCAATATTTGGTACATTTGGAAGAAAAGTCTCTCCATGATAATCTCGTCTTTACTTACATTCTTTCAATGCTACTTTGTCCTTCATGCTTTTTTTGATTAATGGTTGGAAGCAGTTTATGCTTTTCAGTTTAACATCTGTTGTTGTTAAGAGACAGGTTTAATTTAGTAAAAAAGTCTTGTAAGTCTTGTCTCATTCATTTGAAACATCTCTTGTTCATTCACCATTTTGTGACTGCCCTGTATTAGATACAGGTGTTTTCAGTACCTTTCTTTAAAAAAGATACTCCAGACTGAAACTGTTATGGTCTGACCCGGCCAGACCAGAGAGTTGCCACCCATTCCCATCTTTGGGGGTAATGGAAATGTAGAAGGACAAGAATCACTTTTTGATTATGTAACTTCCTCTGCTGAAAACTCTTTGGTGACTTGTCATTGCTCTTGGGATAAGGAAATAAATACCTTAGCAAAGGCTTCACGGCTTCCAGGGTCTGGCCCCTTGCTGCCTTTCCAAAGTCAGTGCGTTTTGTGCGCCCCTGCTCAGACACGGGCCTTCTTTCTGTTCCTCATGATTCCTTCCAATCTCAGAACTTCTGCATATCTCCTTCCTTTTGCTTCTGCTTACATCACTTTGCTCAACCCTTTTCTCTGCCTAGTAAATATCTTCTCATCTTTATTAGGTCTCAATTCAGTATTCTCTATATTCTCTTCCTTAGGCAAGCTTTCTCTAAACTCTTAGTCAGCTCCTCTCTTAATATAAACTCAAGTGTGCATTCCTTCTCTAGTGTTGCACTTACAAAGCTGCTGCAGTTGAATATTGTCTGGGTGATTATTTGATTAAAGTCACTGACTATGCCTGTCCTCACTCGTTATTTTATCATCAATGTCAAGTCCAGTAAGCAGAACATAGTGAATCTCTTAATACAGTTCTAATTAAGTTACTGATGCCAGACATGAGGCAGGGATTGTGCTAGGCCCTTACTTGATGCTATGTCACTAACTTCTCACAACAATCATGGAAGGGAGATAATCTTTCTATATGATAGATAAGGAAACTGAGAACCAACAAGGCAAAGTAGTTTCTTAAAGGTCCTGCAAAGAGTTAAGGAGAAAAAGCATTGCTCTAACCCAGGCATATGGACTATGGGTAAGAATTTATTATCCCAGCACACTTTCCTACTCTTCTTCTCTGCTATCAGCAACCCCCCTTCTTTCCAGCAGAATTCACCGTGGATTCCATGTCTTTCATGAGGGATTATAATTCACAAGGCTCTGTACCTCACCCCCTGCCTCTGCAGCTCCACATAGGGGATGGTGAGATAGCAGTACTACAGCTAAAACGGACCAGTCAGCATCCACTGTGGGACTTATCTACTGAAGTTGATTGGAAAGATGACCTCTTTCCTGTGGAATTGCCGAACTATAAAAATGTGACTCTTCCCCTATCCTTATAGGTGGGTGATTTTTATCAGCCTTAGAACTGATGAAAAAAAAAAATTATGGAGTATTCTTTGAATAACCCATATTTTCGGGTATTCAGGGAATATCTTCAAACCCATTTGTTAGTTCATTTTTTTCTTCATTATGGAAAAAAGATTAGTAAACATTGCCAAAGATACTAAATACTTAAATTATTGGTAAACTCTTCTGTGAAATTCTAGAATTATTCATAATATTAATTCAGAAAGTTCTAAATTATTTAGTGTTTTCAATAAATATTGATCACATATCAAATGGAGTGTGGCAAAATAAAAAAATTAGTGCTTCAAGGAGATAATTATAACACAGATAGATCATTATCCTCTACATCTATCAAATAATCAAGAAGATATTAGCCATTATGGCCCAAAGAAAAAGTAGTATCAAGAAATTCTAAAGGAAATAATCTTATTTAAACATTTTAGTAGGAATATGAGAGAAAAGAATTCCAATGGATCTTCAAGAAGGAATTTCCTGGCATATTTAAAATTATTAGTTTAATTTTATAGAAATAATTCATTTTATTTATTCATTAACCAATTTGACAAATTTTTTTGAATACCTCCCAGGTGACTAATAATTTCCTTTTAAAAACATCATATCCATTTCCATTATCCACGGCCCTACTTCACAGTCTCATGAATCTCACTTAAACTATTTCAGCAGATCCACCAATCGTCCTCCTGCTCCTGGTCCTTTTTTTTATTCCATATCAACTTCACTGCCAACATTTCAGTATCATCTGTAAAAATCTAGTCACACCACTTCACTGTCTATAAATGTATAAATGTACCTACAGAATGATCTGAAATTCCTCACAATTTGGCCACAATATTTAGAGCTGCCTAGGTTCATTCGCCGTATCAGCCACTTTCATTCAACTAGCCATAGTGGACTTCTTAACATCTTCTCTTTGACACCTTTGTTCCTGAGTTCACACTGTTCCTGCAATAGTTTTTTCTCTATTTTCTGCCTGAAACCTCCTTTTCATTATTCAAATCCTGATTCAAATAACACTTCCTCTTTGAAGCAGAGTGTTTGTTCATTCTTTATAACCTTAATTAGGTTTATAATTGATGGGAAAATAAATTTGTAATACACAAATCCTCACCCAGTGAAGGAGAAAAGGATATTGTTCAAAATGTAATAAGTCAGGTGTGCCTGGGTGGCTCAGTTTGTTAAGCCACTGCTTGAGGCTCAGATGGTGATCCTGGTGTCCCGGTGTTGAGTGACGCATGGGTTCCAGCACCATGGGGAGTCTGCTTCTCTCTCTGACCTTCTCCCCTCTCATGCTCTCTCTCACTCCCTCTCAATCTCTCTCTCAAATAAATAATCTTTAAAAACAAAAACAAAAAACAAAAAACAAAAAAAAATGTGATTAAGTCAAAGAGTAAAGTGAGCTGTGGGAATTTCATGGGAACATTCTAGAGAGAGAATATGAAACAAGGCTTCATAAAACAACTATGTTTTCATGTCATTGTGTTTGCTACTAAAGGTTTAACAAACGTTTTTTGCCTCAAAATTTATTTTCTAATAAAAGAGGTATAAGTATTTCAATTCACTTATAAAAACATTTTGCTTGTCTTTTTCTAATCCTTAGAGATTTCAGAAATTTATTTCACAAAGTTTTTATTTTTTGTTATTTTTTTTAAAGACTTTATTTATTTATTTGACAGGGAGAGCGAGAGAGAGAGAGAGAGAAGGAGAGAGCAAGCACAAGCAGAGGGAGCAGCAGGCAGGGGAGAATTAGGCTTCCTGATGAGCAAGGAGCCCGACATAGGGCCAGGACTGTAGGATCATGACCTGAGCTGAAGGCAGAAGCTTAAGGGACTGAGCCACCCAGGTGCTCCAACACATAGTTTTTAAAACTAGAAGACTGTTTTGATAAATGTAGTTTACAGATGCAGAAACTGAGGCCACAAAGGGCTAATCTGAATGAGGGGCAGAATCTACATCTCCAGAAATGACTTATGAAACACTAGTCCGGAAGCACTACCTCTAAGGAATCAATATCAAAGAGTAAATATGCCACCTTTATTTATAGTAAAGAGTGACTTATTATTAATAAGAAAATGATTTAAAGATTATTCAGAGAAGGATTTCTAGAGAAGAAGAAAAGTTAGAATTGGTTTTCTAAATATGTGTATTCTGGGAATACGCTTCTCTATAGTCTGTATTCCCAGAACATAGGACACTGTTGAACATACATATATTTTAGATGCTCAAATACCATGAAATGTTACAAATTTTATATACTTTACCAGAGCTCCCTCTGCTCTGCTCCATGACATTTTAAAAATATATGTCTAATTGTACACTTTTGCATAATTTTCCTGGTTATAACTTTCATGTGTGTCTCATAACTTTTATGTATGCTAGATAAATTAATTAATTTATGTTGGTGTTTTTGGCAGTGATGTTACCCTCTTCAGTTATCTGATTTTAAAAGAGATCTGTGGCTCCAACTGTAGCAATGTTCTTTTCTATATTCTTTTGAAATGTGTTCTCTAATGAATCACTTAAATGAGAAGTTTCTAGAGCATAGCTTATTTCCTAATTGAGGTTTGTTCTGTACAACTTTTGAATGGCACTGTTAATAACGAGGGCAGAGGTATAGATCAATACACTACTTTATAAGGCTCTATGACAAGATATAATGCAACTCCCTTCGTTATCTCTTTCTCCAGAAACTATAAACAGGGAATTCCAGAGAAGCTGTCACATATTTGGAATTTTTTTTCTTTCTTTCTTTTTTGGGGGAGTGTCTTTAGGTGATAAGGAATGGGTTTGACATTAAGGTGGCTAGGCAGCAGGTAACTTTACCATTGTGGGTTCCATAGTCTGAAATAAGCAGTGTAGTTTTTTTTTTGGTGGATGTGCAACTTAATTAGACAAGTAGCGGATTTTTCATGTCTCTCTCAGCGTCATCAGACCACTTATCAAGTTTGGATAAAAGACATTTGTTCACAATGTACCTCATTGTCTGTGTTTTCCCTCAGCTAGAAACTGACTGTAATGACCCCATCTTTAAGAGGTTATGGGGATCTTGACCAATTTTCAACCTATTCTCCAGAGGCCTTGAGGAAAGAAGGGCTTTCAGAATCTTGAGAACCAACTTTAAAAATGGCTACTAGGCCCTAGACATTGTCATCACTCGTCACATACACCAGCCACCCTAATCTACCTTCCTTTTCTTTATTGTTTCCATTCAAAGCTGCCATTTCATGCTATGACAGCTCCCATGGCAAATCTGAGATATCACCTTTCTTATTCTGAAGACCACACTCCAGGTGAGACTGTGAGATAATAAAAGTAAGGTTATTGTTGTCCTAATAATTAATTTTTTATCATGTACTTTCTTTTCACTTGTAAAGAATGCATACTTAAATTGTACTGATTATTGCTGTGATACTGTTCATTTACCTTAAAATATGTAGGATGGGTGTGTGTGTGTGTGTGTGTGTGAGATTTAATTGAAGGTACATCCCCTAGGTGCTGTAAGCACTCTACTGAGGAATTTCGGTCCAGGGCTAGCCAGCTAGCTTTCTAACTAGAAGTTCCAGGCTCTAGAGAATACTAATGCCATCACTTTTATTATGTGTATCTATACCATACAAATCTACCTTATTTATAGATGTTGGAAATATGTTAGAAATAAGAATGTTAGATATCACTCATAGCACACTATATGGCCAAATAATTTTTTTTAGGCAGGACAAGGGTTGCTTATTGACTTAATACCATTCATGTAAGAAAGGCTCATTGAGGGCGCCTGGGTGGCTCAATGGGTTGAGCCGCTGCCTTCTGCTCGGGTCATGGTCCCAGGGTCCTGGGATCAAGTCCCGCATCGGGTTCTCTGCTCAGCGGGGAGCCTGCTTCCTCCTCTCTCTCTCTCTCTTCCTGCCTCTCTGCCTACTTGTGTCTCTCTCTGTCAAATAAATAAATAAAATCTTTAAAAAAAAAAAAAAAAAGAAAGGCTCATTGATAATATTAAAGTTCCTCAGGATATATGGATTGGATAAAATTGTTTTAGAGGTATAGACATGAATAAGGTATAAGAATTCAAGGAAGTCTGCCTTTGGCAGTGGAAATGATACTCTCAATTTGAGCCATAAAGACTGATTCCAGTCACTGGGTGGGAGGATTTCTAATGATGTGTCTGTCTTGAGTAAATATTTCACGCAAGATGTTAATGAGAGCACTTAACTACAAAAAGTTGGGACTTGATCAAGCTTTAAAGAATAGGTAATATGACCTGAATTGGTCTGTCAGTGTACTGGTCTGTATGTGTTACAGAATTTGGTCTGTGATTTGCTTTCAGTATGATCTGGTGGCTACATAACATACCACAAATAACCTAAAAGCTGTACATGTTAAATTGGCTTGAGGTCAGTTCCTGTTTATGGAACACTTACCAAATGCTGAGTACTTTGTGTATATTATTTAATCTTTAGAGTGATCTATACAACAATCCTTGCAATACTCCTAACACAACTGTTACTTTTTGGTTTTAGTAAAGCATCTATGTATAGGGTGCTGTTAATCCTTGCCATTATTTGGAGAAAGAGAAGCAAGATGATCAAATCCACCTATAAGGTGGGTATGATTACCCTGTTTTACAGATTAGGAAATTGAGCCACAGGGAGTTGAGTGAGTACTGAAGGTCACAGGAAGTGACCAATCTTGAATTTAACTTGGGCCTGAGTGACTCTAAAAACCTATCCTTCTAATCATGATGTTTTACTGCATCCGCTAATGACTCATCTTGTTAAATAGAAGAATTTATGGACTAAGAAGTAAGTTAAATATTTCTGATAATATAGTATTTACATTGTAGAGTTTTTTGTGCAGTCAAAAGGTGGAAAATAACTTGTCAAGTCCTAGGGCATGCTGGGTAGCTGTCAGGGCTACAGGATAATTAGTTACCTTTCAAAGGAGTACCTTCAGCGTGGAAAATGTCCTTAAGGACTCTGATTCAAATGACTGATTTCACGACAATGAAGGACCCTGAAAGCGGAACAAGGTTCTTTTATGTAGAGCAAAGGAAATAGGCTAGCACTGAGTCTTTTCAGGGCAAACACTGGAAGCTGAAGATTATCTGTGCTGATTTTTACCCTAATCCCTGTTATTGGGTTTCTGGTTACCTGACCTTAGTATAGCTTGAACAATATCATCTCTGTAACCTTTGTGTTTCTCAGTTTATCTTGATCAACTATCAGTGCAAAGTGAGAAGCTGCCTTTCATCTGGTTTCCAATGGTGCTAACTAGAAAAGGAGAAACTAAAAAGTTTGCATTGAGCAGAAATAAAGTAGTCAAGGTATTAAAGCACCTGACAGTAAATCTAAAGAAGGTATTTGAAGAAGGAAGGCTTCCTAGGGAGAAGGTTCACTAAAGAATATTGGCACCATAGGACATAGCGAACAAAGGGGGTTGACTAAAATCTTGACTTGCAGTGGTACAAAGTTTTCCTATCTGAACTTCAAGAAAGAGTTTTTGTCAATTAAGCCCTATGCTGAAGCTGTTCTCCTAAATCTAATATATCAAAGATCTGGCATCATTAAGGAAGATAATCCTAAGAACTCTTAGCAATATAAGCAAGGCTAGTTAAAAAAAAAAATAGGTGTAATGCTACATAAGTTTTCCTCTCTGTAAAGAAAATAGAACAGGTTTCAGTTTTGGAGATCAGCTAAATCAGGTGGAAGAACAGACAGAGGCTTTGCAGTTGAAGAGGGAGGAGAAAATGAACAAGGGAGATGTAAAACACAAAATGATTTATTTACAGTTGTTCATTAGATGAAAGGAGGAGGCACATTTTACTTATCTAACGTGCTTCATTTTTTTAGTGGAAAGAACATTCATTTTTTTTAGTGGAAAGAACACTAACTTTTCAGTAGACAGATGGGGGTTTAAAATCCAGCTTCACCATTTTCCACCTGGGAAATTTAGAGGAGATTCCTTAATCTCTCTGAGCCTCAGTTTCCCCAGAGGTTAAATGGAGATTCCAGTGTCTGTCTCCCAACAATGTTGGAGTCTGTATCTGTCACTAATCTTCCATTTTTGACTTTGGTCAACTCACCCTCCTGAGCATCAGAAGCTCCATCTTTAAAATGGGAATAATAATGCTTTCTAGCTCCAACAGAGGGGAAACCCTGCACATGTGGACCAAACATATAGGAATGATGCTCTTGGTAGCTTTTGTTCCATCAAACCAGTATGATAATGACTACCTAGTAGTGGCACTTTAAAGATTAGATAGTAATGTATTTCAGATCCCTAGTTTATGGTAGCCAGCCGATAGATGGTACATACTATGCATGCAGTAAGTATTAGAACTACATTATTAAATTCACTCAAGATCTATAGGTGACATTGGCTTACTCAATACTTCCTTTCATAGAAAAAAATATATGCCCTACTAGACAACTTATGAGACAAAAAATTTCTCATATTTAAATTGTGTTCTCCATTTTTTGAAAGCATAATCATATGTTTATAGAGAATAAACATACATCATACTCCCTCTTTTTTTCAGAAAAGAAGGCTGAGATCCAGAGAAATTTAGTGATATTTCAGAGATAATACGATTAATTAGGGAGTCAGGTTTGGATTCTGGATTCCTGAATTCCATCCTAGTGATCTCTTCACTATACTGCATTCTCCCTGTTCTGTGGGTCTGGCACACCTTTTTAGAAATCCTCTGCTATGACAAACTGTAAGAGCAAGAAAAAAACAATTAAAATAGGCTAGTCTATTATGAGTTCATGATGTGTTGATATCCTTGGCTTATTGTTTCAGTTTTTTAAATGTAAAAAAAGAGATAATGAATTCTCTGTAACATTTAGAGAGGAACAGAGAGAACACACTTTTGCTAAATTGAGTAGACTCGTGCCACTATCAATTTTGAGCCTTGACCTGATTTCAGACCCTTGAAAGTTGAAAATTAGCAAAATGTTTTGCCATTTTTCAGAAACAAAGATCGAAGCTTTTAAGATCACAAATCAAATTCATCAACTTTAGATAGCTAAGGAAAAATATTTTGATCCACAGAGAAAATCGGAGTATCAACAAAGTTATTTAATTTTCCTTGAAACATGTCTGCTTATAGTACATGGTTACTGAGTACATATTGCTTAAAAGCATTGGGTTTATAAGAATCAAGCCTAAATTGGATTAGATTCCTTAATGTAGCTTATTTTGCCCAACTAAATACTTGACTACTTGATAACATTTTCTTCTCATTATTAGACTACTTCTAGAAAGTATCAGAAATATGAAGCAATGGTAAATGTAATATACTATCTATTTCAGATCAGTCCAACCTAAAATAACTTAATTTAACCTATAATACTCATAAAGAGTCTACTCTCTAGAGCATAATGCCGGCCCTAAGATAACTAACATCTTTGACGAATTCAATGTCTGAGTTTTACGATAATAAAAGCATATAGTTATTCACTTTTATTGATCACTTACATGCATCAGCCACTCCACCAAGAGTTTTGCACATGTTTTCTTATTTAATACCACCCTCCCAACATCTTTTGGAGATATATTAACACCATTTTATAGGAAAAAGAACAGTGGCTTAGATTAGGGAATATATCCAGGGATACACAGCTCATAAATAATTTAATTTATTCATTTAATTCATATCTTAACACAAATATGCAGACACAAACCAATTTACTTATGCAAGTAGACACAAACAATTGCAACTTAAAAAAATTATGAAGGGGCGCCTGGGTGGCTCAGTGGTTTAAGCCACTGCCTTCAGCTCAGGTCATGGTCTCGGTCCTGGGATGGAACCCCACGTCGGGCTCTCTGCTCAGGAGGGAGCCTGCTTCCTCCTCTCTCTCTGCCTGCCTCTCTGCCTGCTTGTGATCTCTCTCTGTCAAATAAATATATGAATATATTTTTCCTCCTTTAATTGAAGCAAAGGTGTTTGCTGTTGTTTCTCCTGCCAGCCTATGCTTAAATAATGACTATATGATAGTAGTATCAGCATTGTACAGAAAAGGAAATGCATCTGCGATCATGGAGGAGTGCAAACGCCTTTCATGGCCATTAACTCAAGTCTTAAATGCTCTGACCCTACCACTGTGCTTTGTTCACTTTTTATGATAAATTAGAACCAAAATGATATTTAAATTTTAGGTTGACTTCATAATAATACTTCTCCTCTTAAACCATACTTGTGTTAGGGAATCATGGTAAAAGCATGCTTTGAATATACTCAGGAACTGTCTTTTAAAAAAAAGTATCCCAAACACACAAGGCCAGAAAGCCTTAGACATGAGTGCATGAGGGGCAAAAGTATACGAGGTAAACTCAGAGAAACATGAAATTTTAAAAAGAATAGACTCCCCCCACTGCCCTGCCCTCATTTTATTTA
This sequence comes from Neogale vison, assembly GCF_020171115.1. Lineage (NCBI taxonomy): Eukaryota > Metazoa > Chordata > Mammalia > Carnivora > Mustelidae > Neogale > Neogale vison. The sequence goes on along the minus strand of NC_058102.1, from coordinate 31,093,849 downwards.
GTTTTCAGATGGAAAGCTCTTGATAGAATATTTAGAAAAATGGAGATATCTAATTCCAAATAGTGGATTGAGTGTATTAATTTATTAGGTTGCCGTAACAAACTACCACTGATTAGGTGGCTTAAACAACAGAGTATTTGCTCACAGTTCTGGAGGCTGGAAGTTGCCTTCTCCTGTGGCCTCTCCTTGACCTGCAGATGTCTGCCGTCTTGCTGTGTTATCCCATGGTTGTCCCTCTTTGCATACATACATGGTATCTCTTTGCCATGTCCAAATTTCTTACTAAGGACAGCAGTCATACTGGATTAGGGCCTATTCTATTGGCCTCATTTTAGCTTAATTACCTCTTTAAGGCTCCTCTCTTCAAATAAAATCACATTCAAGCTACCGGGGATCAGGGCTTCAATGTATGAATTTTGAGGGAAGACACAATTCAGCCCATAACAGTGATCTTTAGCTGCAAAGAGCTGAGTTCTTACAGATCTAGAATTTCATGTCTCTTTTCCAAAATGTTCACTGCAGATACATTGAGCACAATCTAATTTACTAATAAAGTGCTTTTCTTAATCTATTAAAAATGATATTCCTTCTTTTCTGTGCTATGCAGAGTGGGGTCCCCATTACGTTGTCTGGGTTTCCCTCATTTAAAGGGAAAATTCCACAATGGAGCACTAGCTGTCCTCCAAATGAAGGAGAGGAGGACGTGCTCAACTTCCTTGCAGCAAGAACCCACTGAGGTGGCACCGACCTTGACTTCCAAACAGCGCAGTACATTATTGGGGGGTAGTAGGGGGAGGAAGCAATGTCATTACGTCATAAATCTGAGGGCAATGTGGGAGAAGCTTCTGCAGGCAGCTCATGCCCTTGTTGCCATTGAAAACCCCGCTGATGTCAGTGCCATAGTCCCCGGGAATACTGGCCAGGGAGCTGAAGTTTGCTGCTGCCACTGAGGCCACCCCTGTGGCTGGCTGCTTGGCTCCTGGAACCTTCCCTTGCCGGATCCAGGCCGACTCCGAAAACCGCGACTTCCGGGGGTTCCTGATCTGAGGACGCCGCACCGGGCGCTCCCAGAGGCCTCCCAGGTCAACCGGCCCGCCATGGTGCTGCGGAACATAGACACCCCTGTGCTGAGGTGGACACTGTCACCTCCCTCATTGACTTTGCTGGGGTGGATGCTGGACCGGAAGTTCCGCGCATGAGGGGCACCGCGTCCGTGAACCCCCGTAGGAGGTCGTGAACCCCCGTGGGAGGTCGTGAACCCCCTTGGGAGGTCGTGAACCCCCGTGGGAGGTTGTGAACCCCCGTGGAAGGTCGCACCCCGTCTGTGCTTCTGCAGAGATCCTGAAGGGACTGGAAAGGAGGGGCAGCCGCGACTGAAATGGCTGTGACCGAGATAGGGTTTCCAGGTGAATGGACGGCTCCGCCTTCCAAATTTACTCCCAACTCAGCCTGAAGGTCCCGGGAGGTGAGAAGGCGCACAGGTGTCCTCTGCGTCTCTTCAGTGGTTCTCTGCTGACCTGGGGTCACCAGCCTGCCCTTGAACGCTGGACTGCGGCGCCACTGCTCCGGCTCCCGAATGGGTAGGAACAACCACCCAGTGGTCTTAAGCTATTTTTCCACACGCACTTTATTTTTTTTTTAACACGAAGTTAAATTGTTTTTCTTCTTAAAGATGTATTTATTTATTTGAGAGGGTGGGGGGAGGGGCAGAGGGCGAGGAAGAAACTTCAAGCCCACTCCTTGATGAGCGCGGAGCTGGTCCGAGCTGGTCCGAGGCAGTCAGGAGGCTCCCTGTCAGGACCCCGAATTCATGGAAAAGTCGGTCCCTTAACAGACTGCGCCGTCCGGGCGCCCCCCTCTTCTGCACACTCTTGAACAGAAAAATGGAAATGAGGTTCATGAAGAAGAAACAGTTTCCAAAAAAAAAAAAAAAAAAAAAAAAAGACATTCCTGAATTAGCTTTAGTAATATATATTATATCTGTGTGTACATATATAAATACACACACACACACACACACACACACACACACAGGCAAGGCGGGGAGACTGCTACTGCTGTGGTTATAGCTACCTTTTATTCGCTCACACGTTTACAACCAAAAGCATGCATCCATTTAGTAACCAATTAGATGTAACCAAGTGAATAACCCAAATCACACATTTTCACCATGCTAAGAGCGTTCTTTTTAAGAATGCATTTGATTAAGTTTCTCTTTTAGGGTAATTTACAATTTCATGTTACATTAAGCCTGGTTTTTGGATATATTTATATAGACTAAAATAAGTTATCTGCAGTTCTACTGAGTTAGAAGTTACCCCAAGTACCTTCAGCAAGAGCCTTGCTGCTATGGACTAAATCTTCCAAAAGTGGCTGTGACAAGGTTTCCAGTTCCACACACTCTCGCCAGTTCCCAGTCTAGAGGTGAAGTCTGTGTCTCTGCCTGTCATCCACCTGCCTCTTTAAAATTTGGTGGGCCTTTGTGACTGCCTTAATAAACAGAAGCAGCAGAAGGGTTATGATAGGACTTCTGAGAACAGGTACTAAAAGGCTACATGCCAGTTATTTTTATTTATTTATTTGACTATTTTTAGATAAGTTCTTCAAATATGTTGGATTTTTTTAATGTTGCATATAGTTCAGAATTTTACTTTATTTCTTTTTAATGTTTCATATAGTAAATATTGATGTTCTCATCTAATATATCTGTTGGCCATTCAGTAGAGAATAGCCATCTGTTTTATTGTGGAGGTAATATCTCATTAATCTTGAATCATTCTGTTTACTGTCTTAAAGTATGACATAAGCAAGCAGGGCATACTGAAAAGTTCATTAATATGTTGGGTGTTATTAATTATAAATATTTTACTTTTCTAGATCAGTTTCTTCATTTATGGAAAAATGGGAGGTTATACCAAGTCAGTATATGACCATGAAATTATCTTGGTAAAATTTTTCTTTTTTTAACGAGATCCTGTTATGACTCTATGGTTAAAAGAATTTTTGCAATTGGGCGCCTGGGTGGCCTAGTCAGTTAAGTGTCTGCCTTTGGCCCAAGTCATGATCCCAGAGTTGCAGAATTGAGTCTCACATGGGGCTCCCTGCTCAGTGGCAAGTCTGCTTCTCCCTCTTCCTCTGCTCCCTACCCTGCTCATTGTTTCTCTTTCAAAAAAATAAAAATTTAAAAATTAAAAAAAAAGAAGTTTTAGGAGTAATTTCTAGTTGTTCAGTTTCTTAATGTAGGAAGATTTCATACTCAGTAGGATTACATTGAATTCTTAGTTATCATCAATAAGGGGAACAAGATAATAATTCAAAGGGGTGAGTAATCTCCAGATTTTCTACCTTTTCAATTTTAATGAGTTCTGCATTATTTTGTCTATTGTTATATAGTCCTAATTATTCTTTCTCATTGAGATATAAAATTTAGTATTAATTATAAGATCCTTATCAACCATATACAGTTCCATCAAAATTTTTTTTAAAAAGATACACTTCTCATATGATCTAGTCATTCTGCTCCTCAGAGAAATGGAGGATCTACTTATTGGAAATTTGGATTTCATTATTTGGTTAGTACAAATAAAGAAGCTGTGAACATTTGTATCTAAGTCTTTGTATGGACATATGCCTCCATTTCTCTGAGGAGCAGAATGTCAAAATTTTTTACAGGCATCTGGCATAAATGTTTGAACCACATTGTGATACAGGTTGTGGGTAGTGAGATAATGTAAAGAATCAGAGAAGTTTGAAATCAGACAAAGGGGTAAGGACTCATGTAACTATATCAGAAAGTACTAAATACTTTTAGAGAATTACAGATAATTAATTAAAAAAAGAATGATTTTAAAAAACGAAGAATTACCAAAAACAAAAACAAAAAACCCACCCCAGATGAATTCCTGGGGCAACTCATCACTTTAAATGAATAAGAATTGCATTTCTATAGATCACTTGTGTTTTGAAAGACCAGGGATGTCCAATGGGAGAAAGGTTGTTTGGGATTGCATTTGAAGACAGGATAGAATTGGGACACTAGGATTTGGTTTGGAGAAAGAATATTTCAAATGAAGGGAATTATGTGTGCAAAAACAGATGGCTAAAAATGCCAGATGCCTGTAAAAAATTTTGACTGTTTCAGGTTGGCTTGAATAGTTCTGTGTGAGGGCCAATACTTGGAGTATAGTTGGAGAGGTAAATTGAGATTAGATCATATCTAAAACACGATTTATTTGGTTAGGCTTGAGTTGGTAAGCTACAGGGAACCATCAAAGTTGTTGAGCATTTTCATGTCATGATAAGATCTATATTTTAGGCAAATAATACGGCAACACAGCATAGGAGAAGTTGTAGGAAAGAAAAATTTTTTTTTGCTCTAAATAGTTTTTCATTTTTTAAGTAGTCACCTATGTTGTCAAAACATACATTCTTAAGCAGATAACATACTGCCTTTATTAGGGGTGCCAAGAAAGAGGAGTTAGTTATTAGAAATACGATAGGTTGAATAGCTAGTGACTATACAATCCACCTGAAGGCTCTGGCTTACTTATACTCTGATCATACTATCATACCAGGTCATACTCTGGATGAAAGGGATATGTATCTCCCCTACTGGGGCAGCTTTTGGCTAATTATAACTCCTATGCTAAGACAGGGTAAGTTAAAAGAGACAGGACTGTGAACCTGGCAGACAGAAAGGATCACATAGGCATGATAATACGTTTGCAGATATTAGGTAGAACAAGTATCAGCATGCAAATATAAACTAGACAGTGGATTAGAAGCAGTCATGGGGGGTGGTGAGGGAAGGATGGGGTTGGGAGAGGAGAGGAGAATTTGTAGCATATGCCAATTTCCCTGGTGTAAATACTCCTACCACAGTCAATTTTAAGCTACCAAAGTGGGATCAACAGGCTCACAAAAATTTTGAAATTGAAACAGTCCATTCTTATGAGCCAGCATGGGCCAGCTCCAGCCCACTACCAGTACCGCCACAGAGATTTGTAACCCAGGCAGGGAAAATAGACCAGAGATCAGGGAATTAGGCAAACAGACTAGGCAAGAAGTTGTCTGAATCCAGGCAAGGCATCTGGGTGATATATACCAATATCATCAGCAAGAAAAAGCTGGTTATATTACTGAAAGTTATATGAGCCATGAGCTGTGGACTCCCTCTGTTGTTTTCTTTCTTTCTTTTTTTAAAAGATTTTATTTATTTATTTGACACACAGAGACACAGCGAGAGAGGGAACACAAGGAGGGGGAGTGGGAGAGGGAGAAGCAGGCTTCCTGCAGAGCAGGGAGCCTGATGTGGGGCTTGATCTCCCTGGGATCAAGACCTGAGCTGAAGGCAGACGCTTAATGACTGAGCCACCAGGCCCCATTCTGTTCTTGTCTTTAATCTCTGTGGGGCTAGGTCAGAGGTAGGTGGAGGCAAACTGGAATATCTACCTGAGTTCTGAGCATCATATGGCAGTCATGGTCTTCTCTCTCCTGGACAGTTAGCATGGGTTTCTGGATCATTAGTAGGGCTTTGGCTCCTCCTTCTGATTAGAGGCTTCATTCTTAAGTTTACAGCTTGGCAAGTATGGAAAAAGAAAAAGTAGTCCCTGAAGAAAAGCATTTCTCTATCTGGTAGTGAGTTGCCTGCTTTTAGCCAGTTTTTAGAATGAGATAATTTGTACAAAAGTCTTTCAGCCTACCTCTCTCTCTCACTCATGTTCTGCCTTGCTTAAAGCGAGCTATCATTCCAGGTGACACCATTCACAAATACGGTATTATAAGAATATTCTTTAGCTCACATTCTAGGATAGGGGGTTTCAGTGTTTAAAATCTTTGAAATTATTTTCTTTCCAGAAGAAATTTACAACCTAAATAATAATAAAAAGAATGCTAAAATGACCTGATAACTGTAGTTTTCATCACTTAGTAAATGTTTTCAAAATAACTGTCCTTAACATACCAATATTTTTTATGAGTTTGGCCTCTGTGTACAGTTTTAGTTATAGTATTCTCATTGATAATTTCTGCCAATTAGTTAGAAGTTTAGGGAAACCCAGAGAGGCCTTCCTGAATGTCAATAAAATTATTAAATATGATATTTAAAGGATCCAAATTTTGTTAAAGATTGAAACTAAAAATTTCATTAGAATATTCCCTTTCCTTTCAAATGTTTTTTGTTAGTTAAACTAAATATTATTTATTTTATTTTATTTTATTTTAAAGACTTTCTTTATTTGAGGGAGAGAGAGTAAGATAGAGCATGAGAGGGGAGAAGGTCAGAGGAAGAAGCAGACTCCCTATGGAGCTGGGAGACTGACACCGGGACTCGATCCCAGGACTCCAGGATCATGCCCTGAGTCGAAGGCAGTCGTCTAACCAACCAAGCCACCCAGGCACCCTGAACTAAATATTATTATGCATATAGCTGTAGAAATAGTGTTTTCTAAAGATACCTATCTGCCTTATATCATAAAAACTTGACACAATTTTAAAAAATGATGTATATACATACACAATTAGTTATGTAGAATCATCAGAAGTTGTGGAATTAGAAATAGCTTGTGGTGGGGTTCTGTCTCCTGTGAAGGAAAAAAACATAATAAATAAAATAATATAAGATAAATAAATGAAAATTTAAAATATTAATTTAAGAGGCACCCTGCCAAGCCTACTACCCATTTCTTTTTTCATTCCATAACTCTTAACCCTGCTCTATTGCTTTCCCATGCTACCAAGTCTGTCTCCACCTGGCTGAAGATTTCAAGTCCGAGCCTGTCTCTGATAATGTCCCCGAGATTCCTCTCCAAAGTCCTTCCCAAGGCATTAGGGCTTCAAGCTTTCTCTTTCTTGTGAAGTCCAGAGGCTCTCCGAAAAGAAGCATGAACTTAGAGCTGCAGGCCCAGGTCAGCAACTAGTATTATGTTACCCTAAGCTATTTCTTGGCTTTCCTATTAAGTATTGTCTTCCCTCAAACCTTTAACCAAGCTTCACATACTCCCTATCCACTTTTCAGCTTTATTTCCCTCCCCTATATCCATCACTGACTGGAATGCCTTATATCCTACTTCTCTATTTGCTACAATTTTTTTCCCCACTAGAATGTAAATTGCAGAAGATCAGGGGTTATGTCTGTGTTGTTTACTATTGTGTCCCTCGCACCTAAGTCCATGCCTGTACATAGTAGGTACTAGACAGTTACTGAATGCATGAATGAATACAAGAATGAGTGAATAAACTCTGGAGGGTAGGGTTCAGAGCTGGTAATAGGGTCAAAGCTGTGGCTTTCTAGTAGCCAGCATCATAAGAAATAAGATGAACATAATTTCCATGCATGGCTGTTTTTTTATTGTAAATATGTGCTTCAGCTTCATTCATTCATCTCTTAACAACAGCATTTGTTGAGAACCTTTTGCATAAAGGCCTTTGTTCTATATGCTGGAAGTTGGTGCAGAGTTCTAGATTAGTGGGTTGGCTAGGGTAAGTAAGGTTCAGAAGTGATGGGTGTTATTATGATATACTTTATGGATGCTTAACTTACATGCTGGCTGAAGGAATACACAAGTGAATGCTAGAATAAGCATCCTGATAGGGGGGCATGTAAAGCAGGAGCAAAGAAGCTGTGAGTGCCTTTAAGCAGGTTTGAAGAGATCTCGGCAGGCATGGAATTACTGAGGAAGATTCATTTATTTGATATACCAAAGGAGTTCTTGGCAGTGGTCACTCTGAGCTGAGGGCACTAAATGGTCAAAAATATAAATGAGGAAGAATAAATCACTTGGGGAGAACTGCTGAGTTATTTGTGACCATAGATTGGGAATGTGGGTTGGGGCAGGATTAGAAATTATCTTACAAATTTTAAATTTTGGGGCACCAGGGTGGCTCAGTGGGTTAAGTCTCTGCCTTTGGCCCAGGTTGTGATCCCAGGGATTGATCCTGGGATCGAGGCCTGCATCAGGCTCTCTGCTCAGCAAGGAGCCTGCTTCCTCCTCTCTCTCTGCCTGCCTCTCTGCCTACTTGTGATCTCTCTCTCTGTCAAATAAATAAAATCTTAAAAAAAATTTTTTTTTTGAATTTGTATCCAGTGGGTTATGGGAAGCTACTTAAGGTTATTAAGTGAGGACTGACGTACATTTTTGGTGCAAAATATTTGGGAATGAAGGAGGGAGGAGATTTTATATAGAGATGCCTCATAGAGAGCCATGACTTTGGTCCAAGTGAAGATGATGAGGACTAGGGTGACAGCCATGGGAGCAGAGAAGAGGTAATAGAGTAAATAAATATTTTGGAGGTGGAATCCGTAGGATTTGAAGAAAAGAGTAAGGAATGGCAAAGTTTCTAATTCAGGGAACTAATATATTGTTTTATTTTAACTCATATGACTAATACATGGGGTAGAGGGAACAGGCCTGGTGGGAGGTTGGGGAGGGAGACACCAGTTTGCTATTAGACATGTTGTGTTTGAGTTGCAAGATGCTATTAGAAAGATGACCCCTAGGCTCAGTGTAAAATGGAGCTGTATAAGAAGGTTTGGGTGTCATTGCTGAGGCTATAGGATTTTATGAGTGCCATCATATAGATGGTACAAAGCAAGAATAAAAGCACTCCTAGGATGGAATTCTGAGGACATGAATATTTAAGAGGAGCTGGTAAAGACGGAGAATAAACACCCAGTTTCACTAGAACCAGAGGAAAGAGAAGGGAGAGGGAGGGAATCTTTGCAGAAGGATGAATCATCAACCAAAAACTGCTGCAGAAGTCAAAAGAATGAACAATTCAGTTTTAGGTGACCTTAAAAAGAGATATTTCAGTACGGTGCTGGAGGTGACAGCTAGACTGTGAGGTCTACAGAAGGTGAGAAAGCAAACTGAATGTTCTGCCATTTTATATGAATGCACAGCAGCATCCCCTCTTGCACCCTCGGCCCCTCCTCCTGCAATCCTTTCCACAGAAACAGATTCGCAGTCATGCAGGGCTTACAATAAATGGACTTAATTTAGTATCTTGTACTCACATGAGAACTCTGTAATAGTATTCACGAGTTATACAATGTAACTGCAAGTCCTTTCCTTTTCCTTTAGCACCCTCCCAGATGCTTTTTATGACTGAGGAATACCACTTACTGAACGAAATGTGTTGGAGGAAGTGAGTGAGGAAGTGTTCATTTCTGAAAAACATCAAGAGTAGGTGCTCTGATTACCAATAGCATTTACTGACCGTGAGAAGTCCTTGACTTACATTTGATTGCTTTTGAGCTGATGATAGTAGCTTCAGTTACCTATAGGATGAAAAAAATTGCTGAGATCATTTTATAAGCAGAATTTTTATCTGAAAGCAAAAGGACAGAAAGAACACATATACCTATGTATCTGTGTGTGTAAACGTATAGAAAAATCTGAAGGGAGTTGTTAGTGAATAACTTTGGGTGGGTGAGTGAGATTAAGGAAGGGACTTTGTATTTATATTCTACTGCACTATATAAAATTTTCAGTCAACATCTATTCATGTGTTTCTTAGGCAATTCTTTTTTTTTTTTAATTTAAATTTTAGTTAACATACAGTACAATATTTGTTTCTGGAGTAGAAAGACGCCTTTCCACAACTACCCCACACAAAATACTAAACAGAGTATACAGTGCATTGAGGGTTTAAACATCTACTTGTTAACAAGTTAGTTTTAATCATGAGCCTATTGGTAAAAGGAAAAATGTGAGCAAAGGTAGAATATGTATGTATGTATGTGTATAAAATACATTTAGCCAAATTTTGGTGTTCTTTTCAGCAGGCAAATGGTACAATATACTTTCCCAGAGTGTAGTCCTCTTGTATGTGAGTCATAAGGAGGTACGCCATAGAAATACAGATTCCCAGGTCCCACTCTTGATTTACCAAATAGGATGCTCTGAGGGTCAAATCTGGGAGCTTGCATTTTTAAAAGAATGCTTTTGAGGGCGTCTGGGTGGCTAAGTGGGTTAAGCCTCTGCCTTCGGCTCAGGTCATGATCTCAGGGTCCTGGGATAGAGCCCCGCATCGGGCTCTCTGCTCAGCGGGGAGTCTGCTTCCTCCTCCCTCCCCCACTCTCTGCTTGCCTCTCCACCTACTTGTGATCTCTCTCTGTCTATCAAATAAATAAATAAAAATCTTAAAAAAATGCTTTTGGCAATTCTCAGATATACCAACATTTGAGGATCATTGGCACATACAAAAGAGTACTAACTTGGGAATATGCAGGCCTGTTTAGGTGGCCTCGCACGAATAGTTTATCTTCTCTGATACTCACTTTCTCTTCTGACAGTTGGCATTCCCTTCCAGTTCTAGGATTCTGTGTTATGTGTGATTGTAAGCATGACATGGCACTGTGAAGGAGAAACTTCCCTGTAAATAAATCTCTTTATCATATTGCTTAGAGTTGTGCCTGGTCCCACCAAGTAAGATGCCTTTAGTGAAATTGTGTTTATTGTTGCAAACTTTTAAAATCTGAGCTTATCAAACCTTCAGATGCTTATCTGAGACAGGAATTCCTGCGGGTAATGGTCACAGGTGTTAGCCATGGGAGGAATCCTTGCCAATGTGATAGTACAGCAGTCATTAAAATTTCTATTATTTGTCTCTATGGGGTTGGTAGGGGAAGCAAGAGTAATAATGGGAGTGCTGTAAATGTAAAGAAGTTTAGTTTCTTAATGCTGGAGGTTATTGAAATTCTAAGTTTCCTTTAGTGTGGGTGTGATCTTTCTCACCTCCTGTCTTTGTATAATAGCTGGGTGGTCAGACCTCCTGCAGGCTTGCTTTGCTCTTGTTCTGGTTCTTTGGACCAGATTCCCCATCTGCTGGCCAACAGTGATTGAGAGTTAACTTTGTGGAATGTCACACCCTAAGGTGAGAAAGCAGGAGCAACCAGTTGCCAAAAACATCAGGACAGATATTGTCTCTTCTGTTGATTTTTTTCTCTGCTTCCAGACTAGAGAAGAAAAATGGTAGAAGGTTTGCCATACTTTTGCTACTTCACTGTACAGAAATTCATGAGAATTTCTTGTATTTGTTTAAAATTACAATTGTTAAGGACATAAAAATGTGGTTTCTCTGTTTTGTGCAACATTCTACTCAATTTGGTATAGCCTAGTATATCATAACCATAACAAAAATAACCACATGCACACACACACACACACACACAAACAACCCCCTGAAATTTCTTAATGGTGTTTAGGATACCAAAATCCCAGTTGCATTTTGTAAGACACTGTGTCCTTTCGTGGCTATGTTTCCTTTTCTTTTCTAGTGCTGGAGCTATTGCTCTCCCTTTTTCTCTCCTTCTCTTGCCTGTCTTCTCTCATTCTTCCTTCCTCCTTTGAAGACTGATGTCTAATACATTTGAGACCCAATAGTATTTTTTCATAGACTGCAGTGATTTGATACAAGTAGTATGGCCGTATTTAATTTATTTATTTGTTTATTTTTAGTGGGGCCATATTTTTAAAAGTGCCTCTACTTATGAATTCTATGGCAAGGGCAGGTTGAGGGGAGACAGGTTTCAGTTTTAAGTGGAGACTCTCCTTTTGTTTGGAAAAAATCACCTTAATAGGGCTGCTGCTTATGACAAGGCAAAGTCCAGAGGAGGTTGGGCAAGGTTTGCACAAAGAAGAAAAAATACTATGCTACCTAGTGGGAAAGGTAGTGTTCATTGAGTAAGCAGGCAATTCTGAGAAATCATTAGGCTAACTGACTACTTCTTCTGGCTGGTGGATGATAGGGAAAGGGGACAGCGGTCACTGGGGGATGATTAGAGAGTAAAAGACTTTGAGTTGCACAGATCTAAGGCTCAGCCCTGGAGATCAGGGAAAAAGGAGGGAATTTCTCATGGAAGTGTGGTCCATCCATATGTACCCCAATGTTCATAGCAGCAGTGTCCACAATAGCCAGACTGTGGAAAGAGCCAAGATGTCCTTCAACAGATGAATGGATGAAGAAGATGTGGCCCATATATACAATGGAATATTACTCAGCCATCAGAAAGGTTGAATACCCAACTTTTGTGTTACCATGGATGGGACTGGAGGAGATTATGCTGAGTGAAGTAAGTCAAGCAGAGAACCAATTATTATATAGTTCGCTTACTTGTGGAACATAAGGAACAACATGGAGGATTTCAGGAGAAGGAAAGAAAAAATGAGTTGGGGGAAATCAGAGGGAGCAACAAATCATGAAAGACTGTGGACTCTGAGAAACAAACTGAAGGTTTTAGAGGGAAGGGGGTGGGGGGGATGGATGAGCCTGGTGGTGCGTATTAAGTAGGGCATGGATTGCATGGATCTCTGGGTGTTGTACATAAACAATGAATCTTGGAACACTGCATCAAAATATAATGATGTATTTTATGATGACTTACATCACACAATTAAAAGAAAATGCAATCGATTAAAAAAAAAGTGTGGCCCATGAACTTTAAGAGCTCAAATCATATCTGATATTAATTTTTTCCTTATAATTAAGCTTCGTTTATCACTAAAGCCTGATTAGATTTTGTTGAGAAATTATGAGACAATTCTTTGATCACAGTTGTACTGAACTCATGATGTGAGAGTAGCTGTCCATCACCCCCTCCCCCCACCGCCCCACTCCACCCCAGGCTAATGGGAAGGTAACCATCAATGGATGGTATCAATGAGTTCTGTGAGTTGGCCAGCAACAATGAAAGAGGCTTATGAAATAGCAAGACGTAAGTAGTAACACCCTAGACTGGCCAGTAGAACAGGCAAGTATTCTCCAAAGTGGACTCTGATATTAAGAAAGGGGGAGGTGGAAGGGCATGCATGTCTGCAATCTTGCAAGGGAAAGAGTTGAATGATTTTTATCTGGATATTAAAGGAAAGGGAATCTCCAAAGTTTTGCAAACTTGAGACCCCTTAGATTGGTCATAGTATATTGTGTCTTCACAATGCCTCCTATTTAGGGTTATCCATTTTGTAAACAGGATTATCATACTTTTACATTCTGTAAGTTAACATTTAAAAAATGTTCTTAAGGTTAGGGATGTCCTGTTCAATGTCATTTTACATAATATTATACCCTATTGATGGGATGAGGGTTAAATTTTATTCATAGAAGACTACTATTTGATTGCAATAAAAAAAGATGGGCAACAGAGAGACTGAACTCTGAGAGGTCATCTGACTTTAAAAAGATGAATGGAGTTTATTTGATTGACAGATCTCATAAAAGAGAATTTTGATGGAAAAAACAATCTGACTTTGTAATCAGTCACAGTGTTGTTTTTCACTATCACCCTGGAGTTCTGCCATTGATACAATGCCTGCTTTGCAATCTGTTTTTTCTTAGTCACTGCTTTCGTCTTCAGAATTCTCTTCAGAGTAAGAAGTACAAAGCCACACTCAGTAGCAGTGATTCATGAATAAAAAATTCACAATCCATAGTCCTTCTATAGCTCTGAATATTTTTTTCTCCTCCTTGAGCTTTTTCAGTTTAAAAAATAGAGACACTTCTGGGAAGATTAACTTAATTTGCTGTCATCAAGTTGAAAATTTTCCACTTCATATTGGCCTCATTCTAGCCCAAACAGTGAGAGTTTTTTTTCCTTATAATTTCCTTATAATTAAGGAATTATAATTCCTTATAATTTCCTTATAAGTTTTTTTTCCTTATAATTTCCTTATAATTAAGGAATTATAAATTCCTTATAATTTCCTTATAATGATATGCCTTATGCATAGTTAGTTTTAATCTTTGCGGGAAAAAGAATCTCTATTGCTAGTCAGTAGTCCAGTTCTTGAGATTAGAAGGTGAACGTGAGTATGAATTGTGGCTGATACTGCATGCCCTACGTCAGTGATTGTAGCAGGAGTCAGGAGCCTTAAAGGGAGATACAAATTGGTGCCACAGACTTGGCGCCAGGCACAGACAGGGCCTGGCTTTTAGTCATGACCAGTGTTGTCCTGTCAAAGTGATTTCTAGATGTTGCGACCTATTACCAGCTCCCCCGCCCTGGGATGCACAGCCAGTATTGAATAAGCTTGTTAATTTGTCTTTTCGCTTTTAAGTTCCTTTACTTTTCTGGCCTTCCTTTCTTCATTTTAGCTCATCACTAGTTACAAGAGTATGAGCTGGAAAGTGACTCTTGAGAAGCTGAGTGAGGGACCATGATTGAAATAGAATTAAAGAACAAGCTCCCAAACGACCCCACCCCCTCACCTCGTGGTCCCCTGCAGGAAACTTGAAAGAGCACCACTTCAGAAAATGGGGACCAATATCAGGTATTTTTGTAAAATATGTGTAAGTGACATTTCATGTGATTTTCTACATCTCATTATTTTTTGAACTCATCATTCATTTTAACTGTTAGTTATTTTTCATCTTATGAATATACCAGAGTCTAAATAAACCATTTCTAATTGGTGAAAAAAAAAAAAAAAAAAGAAAATGGGGACCTTAGAAGGGGAATCTTAGGAGAGAGAAGGCTTCAAGAAAGAAAGCTTGGCAGATGAGAGATTTTCTCACAGGATGTCATGACATTCTGTCATGGGCATATGGGTATTATCTGGGAAAGAAAATATCAGCTGAAAAATTGAAGAGAGCAGAGAAGGAAAAGAAGGGGGAAGAGCTGGTTAGGAAGAGAAGTTCTCTGTAATTTAACAGCCTTTAAAACAGAGGCATTTCTAATAAATAATTAAATATCTATTAAGATACTTATGAAAGTTCATAAAAATAAATTCAAGTATTAGATATGAAAATCAAATTTCCTTTTTTTTCCCTTCCCTTCTCCAGTCTTCAGTACCTAATGGAGAAGGACCTCAGAGGATTTTCCTTAAGTCATTATTTAAAAAAAAAAAAAAAAAAATTCTGTCCTCTTCTTTTCTGCCATTAAAACCTTGCATGGCAGTGGACCAAAGTCCATTAGAGTCATACTGGGGAGACACTACTGAGGAAAACTTACAGTAATGGGGATGAGACTGTTTCTGTTCCCCTCCATTCTCATGGGCCTTAGTTGAACGAAAGTCACCATCAGCATTTTTTTTTAAGCTGTGTTTACTGTATATATTCAATTTTAAATTAACTGCACAAGGTTTATTTACTTCCTGAATTATCTAAGACTCCTTCTTGAATATCCAAATATTAAGTAGGGTTTTAGTGTCTGAATTTCTTTCCATTGTGCAGTTGATATGGAATCATGGAGAAGGCTGTGGTGTGTGTCAGCAAAAGATAGGAAAACTTGATGTGAAAAACAAAACTCAAACATTCAAAACATCTACAATCAAATACATTATGCTTCAGGTCATCTATGGTTTGAGATTATTTATGTGATTAAAATTACTCCTCTTCATTACCATGGATAACTGCCAATTGCCCAAATTCCATTGCCTGGAACTCATAGATAAGCAAGAAGACTATCAAAATACTATAAAGCCACCGATAGCCACATTCTTAAATGACTAAACTTTTGCTATTTCTCAGAATCATTCTTGGTCTCATTTTAAAATCCAAGCAATACTTAAATATGTAATTACAAAATCTTTTAGTTTTCAGTACTTATGATGGATAAGAGTTATTACATATACATTTTTGTAAGAATTAGACCACTTCTGCCAAGACAAATATTGTATAACTCCCTAAACTATTATAAAGGCCCAGAAGTAAACTTAATAAATAAAAAGAAAACAATCCCTTTGAAAAAACATGATCAGCAAGGCAGACAATGCAATGCCTTCTTGAGAGACATTTAACCCATACCTTATCTTAAATGGAATATAAAAAGAAAATACTCTTGCTCATCTTTTGGGATAAGATCGAAGAAGCAGCTCATATGTTTGTGTTGTTTGGTTTGCTCATGTTAGAGAGGAATGGTATAATACCAATACGTGGTCTTGACTGCTTTGTTAACCTGTTTGTAATAGTCAGCAGTAGCATCTGAAGTCTTTCTTTGTTCTACTTTGGACTGTGGTTGGTTCCCCTAAATGTTTCTCTGGTCATCTTTCCATTTGAGGTCATTGCGTTGTTCTATGTCAAGCTGACTGAGGCATAGGGTAGCCAGATACTGGACTAAACACTATTCTGGATGTGTCTTTGAGGGTGTTTCTGGGTGAGATCCACATTTAAATTGGCTGAATGAGTAAAGCAGATTGCTCCCCTCAGTGTGGATAAGGCTCATCTGAATTGTGGAAAGCCAGATTAGAACAAAAAGGCTTGAGGAAAGAATTTGCTATCTTTGCCTGAGGGTGTTTGAGCTGGGACATCGGTCTTCTCCTGCCCTTGGAGTCAGACTGGAACTTATACCATCAGTGAGCCTGGTTCACAGGCTTTAAGACTCTGACGCAAACTTTTCCATTGGCTCACCTGAGACTCCAGTTTGCAGACTGCATATCTTGGACCTTCTCAGCCTCCGTAATTGCATCAGCTATTCCTTATAATAAATCTCTTTTTGTGTAAATATATTCTATTGTTTCTGTTTCTCTGAAGAATCCTAGCTAATACGGTCACCTATTTAGCTTTCTCATGGGCTCTTCAATGGCTGCTATGCTTGACTATAAAAACACTAGCTTCAAAGATTTCTGCAGTCTCTTTAAAGAGAGCACCAAGAGGGAAAAGCAAAGGAGGGCCATTCTGATACATGTGCCTAGAAGCTGTCCCAGGTCAATGCCATTTAAACAGAGTGCTGCTTCACAACACCTACCTTGAGCTCATTTCATGTAGCTCTGTGTCTGTCTGTCTCTGGCTTGGAATCCCAAATGCTTTTAGTATCTGGCAGCCACTTGTTCAGTTCTCAACTACTCATGCTCAGCTGAGGACTCACTCAGCCTCTGGAAGATCTATACCCAGCCTTTAAAAGTCATCTTTGCTCTTGTCATTTTCAAAGCCCACCAGTTAGGTTGCTTCTACAGGCATTGCTCTGATTTCTTCAAGGGTCTTTCCTCTCATATAAATGGATGGGCTTTGGAGACCCTGTACTTCCATGATTTATATACCATATATATATCATGATACATATATCTACATATATATCTATATATCATGCATGCAAGTGTGTGTGTGTATATATGCACATGCACACTTTTTTTGAAAAAAATATAAATATATATATATATATATATATATTTTTTTTTTTTTTTTCCTCCCCTACGTCAGGTTTTAAGAAGATCCTAGGACCCAGAAAGGGATCTTTGTCCTAGGGAGTTGGTATGCTTGCTGGTTCTTTGAGACATTCTGAATTCTTTTCTTTGCTGCCCAGGTAAGGGTATCAGTCAAAAGCATTGTTTGCTTTGTTGAGCGCAAGGAGTTCAGCAGTATTTAGCACTTAGCCAAATGTCCTCCCCTTAACTGAGATGGTTACATATACTTACTCCTCAGAAGGATATATTATGCATTCACAGCTGTCTCAGGGTGAGAAAAATAGCTCAAGGTTAAGCCTAACTATATAATTTTCCAAGGAAATCTTGTAGTATCTTAAGTTTCCAGGGTAGGATATATACAAGTTTATATATAATATATAACATATTATATATATTATTTATTGCAATTTTAGAATACCTCATGTTTCCTAAGCATGCATATTAGCAAAAGATAAATTTTTCCTGCTTCCTCCAACATGTTTCCTTCCCTCATCCCATCTTTATTTGGGGGCACTCAAGTTCAGTGTTAGGATTTTCAGTGATTTACCACAAATACTTATGGAATACCTCTATTCTTTTAATCCCTGGATTTTTACAGCTGTAAGCTACAGTGACAGGATAAAGCACTGCCATAATTTTTCCCTGAGTAAAGGAATAATACCGCAATACATTTGTGTTCTGCCAAATTGCTGCTACTTCACATGACACCTTTGAAAGATTTTTCTTAGTTAATGTGTTACCTAACAATAGGACTGGTCCTTGTCTGCATTGAGCTGTCAGTCTAGCTGGAGAAAGCGTCACAGGTAAACAGTGATAATCAAAAGCGACCACTAAAATAATGGTGTCAGTGGAACTGAGCCTAGGAAGTAGTTAACTCTGCTCTCATGCAGGTAGGCAGGGGAGGGCTAGGAAAAGCTACTGAGAGACTTTTCTTTTGGGTCTTGACATGAGTATAATTTGGCCAGGGGACCAGTGGGAAGGGAAAAGAGAGATCTGACAATTGTAAAATACTTTAGCACTTTAAAAAAATTACAGAAGCATTCTTTCTTAAACCAATGTTTGGAAAACAATTACTGTTTGAATGAGAGTATTGAAACATTCCTCTTAGACAATGTCTTTGAAATGCTCACAACCAAGAAATTCTCTGCCAGTTTTTTAAAATAGAGAAACAAAGCTCTATGCATTCAATGCTTTATTAGTTTTAATTTTAACCAACAATGTAAAAACATTTTAGGGGATAATTTTTCTTTTGCTTTGGAATTAAATTTATTCTTTTCATACAGGGGCTTTCTAACCTATTTGTCTAACATTTATGGAGTTCTTTATATGCTTTATCTAATGTATACTTATTCTCTTGGGAAGGGATCTGTGCTTTCTGTAAAATGGAATTGCTACTGCCAGCTGCTGTGTGATTTGATTTATTATGAGAGTTGATAAGTTAGACTCATTATCACACTCCTTACAGAGGGTCATTCTGGAAAAAGTTTGATTTAAAATTTTAAAGTTGTTATAATTACCGGTCAGAACCTCCTGAAACATCTAGTGCTCTATCCTAATAAAGTATCAGAATTCTATATTTTTTATGCCTTTCTAGATTATGGTTATTTTTGGACTGTTTTGTGAGGAAGTATATTTGCAGATATTTATGTGCAGTTGTTCAGATAACATTTCAAGAACCATAGACTATTTCAAAACTCCAGTATTAAATGTTCTTTTTAATAGATTCTTTGCCTACTGATTGTGTTGGTATTTTTGCTGTTTTAATGGCAACTGAAACTTCTGTTTAAAAATAAAATAAATTTGAGCACCTACAAAATACCAGTGGGCTCAGTACTTAGAACACAGTCCTGAGGAAAAACAAGTTTGTAGACAAAGAATTACAGTGCAGTAGTTTAAGTGCTATAAAAGAAGTATGCATAAGGGGCACCTGGGTGGCTCAGTGGGTTAAAGCCTCTGCCTTCGGCTCAGGTCATGATCCCAGGGTCCTGGGATCGAGCCCTGCATCGAGCCCCGCATCGAGCCCCGTATCAAGCCCCGCATCAAGCCCCGCATCAAGCCCTGCATTGCATTGGGCTACCTGCTCAGGGGGGAGCCTGCTTCCTTCTCTCTCTTTGCCTGCCTCTCTGCCTACTTGTGATCTCTGTCAAATAAATAAATAAATCTTAAAAAAAAAAAAAAAAGAAGTACGCATAAAATATCAGACTCACAAATTATGATGTACTATATTCTTTTTAGGGAGCGATGAGATGGCTTAGGATGCTTACCAAAGGAGAAGGATGTTTGAGAAAGGCCCTAGGGAAATAAGGAGAGTATTTTAGTTGAAAGCAAAGTCGTGAGCCTAGTGAGGAATGGTGAAAAGTCCTAAGGGGCTGGAGGTGAGACTGGAAATGAGGCTGGGGGCACAGAAATTTAAAGGGTCTTTATGAACCACTAACGCCGAAAAAAGAAACAGCATGTAACAGAGAGATCACCTTGATAACAGAAAGGGGAGTGCGTCCTTTCTGAAAAGAGCAATGGCAGGAATACAAGTTAGTATATGATAGGCAATATGAGAGTCTCAAATGCAGTACTCACAATGGGAAGAGACAAGACAGGTGGGATACGAGAACTGTCTGCAGATGGAATTGGTGGCGGATGAGGGAGAGAAGGGGTAGACATAAGGGAAGAGCAAGAGTGGCAAATGACCAGCTTTTTACTTCCAGAAATACAATGAATACTGGTATTATTAATTGATCTAGGAAAGATAGGAGGAAGAAACAACAGTACCTAGTTCTTGAAAGAATATGGACACAGGTTTCAATCTTGGTTTTCCACTCTTACTTACTAGCTGTAGGAAATGTGGCCAAGCTCTGCGGCCTCTCAGAGCCTCCTTTTCTTTTTTTAAAATAGGGAAAATTATACTCTCTTTGAGGAGTTGTTGAGAGAATTAAAGGACAAAGATGTATGTAAAGTGACCAGCACTTACCTGAAACAGCAGAGATACTTAATGTTATTGTCACTTCCACCTTCTCCTTCTTTTGACTTTGAGGAGCAGTAAAGATCCAAAATAGTTAGCCAGCTAGAAGCTAGCGCTGCTGTTTAAAAAGAAAGAAAGAAAGAGGAACATCTAGTCAAAGGAGGACGTCAACAGATTCCAGAAATTTTTAAAAAATACAATCCAGTGGGGCACTTGGGTGACTCAGTCAGTTAAGTGGCTGGCTCTTGATTTCTGGCTTAGGTCGTGATCTCAGTGTCCTGGCATGGAGCACTGCATTAGGCTCTGTGCTCAATGGGGAGTCTGCTTGAGGATTCTCTCTCTCTCTCTCTCTCTCTCAATCTTGCTCTGCCTCTCCCTTCATTCGTGTTCTTTCTCTATCTCAAATAAATAAATCTTTAAAAAAAATAGGATTTAGGGCACCTGGGTGGCTCAGTGGGTTAAAGCCTCTGCCTTTGGCTCAGTTCATGATCCCAGGGGCCTGGGATTGAGCCCCACATCGGGCTCTTTGCACGGCAGGGAGCCTGCTTCCCTTCCTCTCTCTCTGCCTCCTTTCTGCCTACTTGTGATCTCTGTCTGTCAAATAAATAAAATAAAAAATCTTTAATAAAAATTTTTTTTTAAATAGGATTTAATTGATTTAAAGTTCTAAATGTTCTTAGATTGTTTTTAGAGATTATGTTGGTATATAAAAATAAAGTACCTCATAAGTCTTTAACATGACCAAGTCCAGAGAAAAGTAATTTGACCTGTATTACCATTCTTACTATTACATTATCTGCAATTAGTATTATTTAATCCTCATCTCTATATCTACTTTAGAAATACATTATATTCCAAATAGCTTATCTCTGTTGGTTTATTTTCCCAGTTAAGACAAAATTCAGCTAAGGATGTTGAGGAAATGAGAGCTAGAGAGGGAATATACTTTCTAAAATATATTTCCTCCTCTGGCTCTGAGAGGATAACATCAAGATGTGATTTATAATAATATTATTTTTTTTTATTGTGGTAAGATATAAGAAAGGGAGAAGGAAGTGGTCGTTGGCATGCAGTTGGCAAATGATAATGACTTGCTGGCTGAGTAAATACATCCATATCTCACTGAGTATTTTGAAATGAGGGTATTTTAGACCTTTCTTCTTTTTTTTTTAAGATTTTATTTATTTACTTGAGAGAGAGAGAAAGTGGGAGAGAGAGAATGAGAGGGGAGAGGGTCAGAGGGAGAAGCAGACTCCGTGCTGAGCAGGGAGCTGGATGCGGGACTCAGTCCCGGGACTCCAGGATCATGACCTGAGCCAAAGGCAGTTGCTTAACCAACTGAGCCACCCAGGTGCCCCAAGATTATTTATTTATTTATTTGACAGAGCACAAGCAGGCAAATAGGAGGCAAAGAGAGAGAGGGAGAAGCAGACTCCCCACTGAGTGGGGAGCCCAGTGTGGGACTTGATCCCATGTAGGACTAAGATCCTGGGATCATAACCCAAGCTGAAGGCAGATGCTTAACTGACTGAGCCACCCAGGAGACCCTAGACCTCTCTCTTCTTCTAAGTCATTATTCACTTAGCACTTTTTCTGTTATAAGTATAAAACACAATTTTCTCCCACAGAATGTCTGGATATTTATAAATGTCTCAATGTCAGATTCAATCTCCTATATAGATTGATTCCAAAAACCTCTCACCCATTTTTCTCTTTTATTCCCAACCACAAGAGGGCATATATCTCATCTTCTCTTAGAAGTTAATAAAAAAATTTGGGCAATGTATGCTGTTTGTAATCTGTCCAGTTGTCTACCCTGTCGAGAGTTTCCCTACCACCTCATGGTTTCCTTTGGTATGGAAAAAGTTCTATCTTATTTCCAAACATTCTCATTTAGTATCATGAATTTATCAGGTCCCATCCAGAGTTCAGTTTCCTTCCTTCCTTCCTTCCTTCTCTCCTTCCATCCATTCTTTCATTTGTTTCTATTTTGTGTTTTTGTTTTATTTTGTGTTTTACCTGAGTCATCCCCAGTATACCAAGCACAAAACATGGCTTTACTACCTGTTTTATCAAATATTTTGATAACATATTAAACCGCCTTTCTAAATGCTGAGGAGTGCATCTTCCTAGAATTCTGCTATTGGTCAATAAGATGATGTTCACTCTGATGATAGAACTTCATCATCCCACTTAATATTTATTTTTCTTTTCTTTTTTTCCAGAAGAGAAATAACCTGAAATCCTTAGAAATTCCCAGTTGAGTCCTAGATCTAACTTGATAAGAACAGAATAGTGTTTCAGAATAGTTTTGGTCAAGCAGTAGCTTTGGAAATTTGTTGTATTGTTATTCCAGATATAAGTTTGTTTTGAAACAAACTGATTTAATATTTTTAAATTAAATTCTTCCTTTCCTTAGAGTTAAGAGGGGTTATACTACCTCAAAATAGTCTATTGTCTAGGCTTACATAGCCTGTAGGAAGGTTGGAGGCTCTGTGGCTGACAGGATGCATTTCCATGAAGCTTCCAGGTTTTGGTCTTTGGGGTTTAGTCCTGAAACATTCCAAGCTCACTTACACTGAGCTACCACTTCCTCCCAGAATGTTTTCCAGTCCCCTAAAGTCTCCCCTCATTCTGAAGTTAGGACACTTCTCTCTTTAATCCCTGTGAGACCGTCTCTCTCTAAAATAATCCAGCTTCTTTTAAATTAAATTCAAGAGCAAAAGTTTTTAGAACACAAAAATCTTGCATGTGTCCTAAAGAGGGAAGAGGAAAAATGCTTCTCATTTTCCTGGTGAGTCTATAGGAAAAAAAAAAGTGCCATTTACTTCATCATCTGATTGTTCTGTTACATTGGTTTTTTTTTAAAGATTTTATTTATTTATTTGACAGGGAGAGATCACAAGGAGGCAGAGAGGCAGGCAGAGAGAGAGGAGGAAGCAGGCTCCCTGCTGAGCAGAGAGCCCCATATGGTGCTCCATCCTAGGACCCTGGGATCATGACCCAAGCCGAAGGCAGAGGCTTTAACCCGCTGAGCCACCCAGGTGCCCCTGTTACATTGTTTTAGTAACTATTCCCATTTCAATAGCATTAGAGATTTCTAAGTGGATGCTTAGGAATTATTCCTGGTGTGAAAAAATAAGATCCTAGAACCAGGATTTTGTGTGTAGAGGTCACTTGGGTTGAGCAGATTTTGTGTGTGTGTACTTTTATGTCTACAGGTATCAATAATTCAGTATGAAGTATAATTATAGTCAAGTAGAAAATCAGGTATTCATTCCAGAAAGATTTTATGGAACACCATTATGTTTTTGGTACTGTAATTGGCATTGGGATTTGGGTACAACTGTGAATCAGAACTTATATCCAACAGGAAGTTTTCTGGAGCACGATGATGATTAAAACGATTATAGGCATTGTCATAAATATATGTAAATTATTTTAATACTTGTAATAATCCTATATTCAGATATAAATTATTAGTCCTATTTATAGATAAAGAGATGGAAGTGGCAAACATTTAACTGTTTGCCAAAGTTTAAATTGCATATAAGTGCTTGAGATATTATTAAAAATCCGTGTGTTCAAAGCCTGTGCTCAATGCTGCCACACTAGTCAGGATAGCCATAAAGACTGGGAACATAGTTTTTTTAAAAAATAGATGAAACATCTTGATTGTTTCTTTTTAAATATGCTTAAGGTGTAGGTTTATTTAGTGATGATTAGACACACAAACTGTTGTTGACTTATCCCTCTCAATTTATATGTTGAAGTCTTAACTGTCCGTACTTAAAAATAAGATTTTACTTCAAAACAGAGTTGTCATAGATGTAATCAGTTAAGTCAAGACGAGCTTATCCAGGAGTAGGGTGAGTCTACCAATACAATATGACTATGTCTTTATAAAAAGGGGAAATTTGGACACAGATAACAGGGAAAATGCCACGTGAACATGAAGGCAAGAATGGCAATGATACATCTACAAGCTAGGGTAAGCCAGAGATTGCCAGCTAGATACCAGAACCAAGAGAGAGAGAGATTAAAGATTCTTACTCAGAGCCCTCAGAAGAAATCAAATCTATTAACACCCTAATCAGCCTCCACAACTGTGGATTTCTACTTCCCGAACTGGGAGGCAAGACCTTTCTATTGTTTAAGCCACTTAGTTGCAGTACCTTTTTACAGTGGCCCTAGCAAACTAATACACAAGCCATCTAAGACACCACACTGGAGATGAGAGATTGATAAAAATCCCCCCTTAATGTACTGTATTCACTGATGATGAGGAACAACACATTGGGCAGATTACATATTGTAACATAATAATAATAAACCATTTAGTATCCTTGTTTATATGTGTTGACAGACTTTTTAGCCACCCTGTATATTTTACTTAGAGAAGTTGATTCACTTTGAAAGATCAATAATTGGATTTATCCATCATATCCCAGTAAATGCTTTCTTATTTCATTGAGGAGTTTAATCAAAGGGAAAGGGGGGGACCTATTAAAATAAATTTTGAAAACAGAACAAAAATTATTAAATGCAAAAATCCAAAAATAAGCTTTCAAGATAGATAGCTGTAGCATTTTGCCTTCCCATCAGCAATGAATGGGAGTTCCTACTGCTCTACATTCTCGTCAGCATTTTGTGCTGTCAGTGTTCTGGATTTTAGCCATTCCAGTTGGTGTTTAGTGGTATTTCATGGCTGTTTTACTTTGCATTTTCTTGATGACATATGATGTGGGCATCTTTTCATATGCTTTATATGCCAACTGTATACATATATTTTTTGGATGAGGAATCTGTTAAGGTTTTTATCCCATTTTTTAATTGGAATTTTTTTCTCATTGAGTTTTAAAAGCTCTTTGTGTATTTTGGATTTGAGTCATTTATCAAATGTGTCTTTTGAAAATACTTTCTCCCAGTCTGTGGCTTCTCTCATTCTCTTAACACTATATTTTGCAGAGCAAAAGTTTTTAGTTTTAATAAAGTGCAGCTTATCAAATGTTTTTTTCATGGTTGTACCTTTGGTGTTGCATTTAAAAAGTCATCACTATTCTCTAGGTCACTGTTTTCTCCTATATTATCTTCTAGGAGTTTTATAGTTATCTGTTTTACATTTAGGTGTGAAACTCATTTTGAGTCAATTTTTTTTTAAAGATTTTATTTATTTATTTGACAGAGAGAGATCACAAGTAGGCAGAGAGGCAGGTAGAGAGAGAGAGAGAGAGGAAAGCAGGCTCTCCGCTCAGCAGAGAGCCCGATGTGGGACTCGATCCCAGGACCCTGGGATCATGACCCGAGCCGAAGGCAGCGGCTTAACCCACTGAGCCACCCAGGTGCCCTTGAGTCAATTTTTATGCAGAGTGTAAAGCTTATGTCTAGATTTTTTTTTTTTTTTTGGCATGTGGATTTCCAGTTGTTCCATCATTGGTTGAAAAGAATTTCTTTGTTCCATTGTTTGCCTTTGCTCCTTTACTAAAGCTTGGTTGACTGACTATATTCATGTGGATCTGTTTCTGGACTCTATTCTGGTTCATTGGTTATTTTGGTCTATTTTATAAATATCACACTGTCTTGATTAAAGTAGCTTTATAATAAGTCTTGAAGTTGTGGAGTGCCATATCTCTGATTTTACTCTTCTTCAATATCATATTAACTATTTTTGATCTTTTGTCTCTTCATATCAACTTTGGAATCAGTTTTTGGTATCCATAAAAAAAACCTGCTGGGAATTTTTATTGGATCTAGAGGTCAAGTCGAGAAGAACAATCATCCTAATATTGAATCTACCTACCCATGAACATGGACTCTTTCTCCATTTATTTAGGTCTTCTTTGAGTTCTTTCATCAGTTTTTTGTAGTTTTCCTCATATAGATCTTATACCTGTTTTGTTATTTATACCTAATATCCCATTTTGGGTCAGTGCTAATGTACATAGTAAGAAGTTTTTAATTTCAAATTTCCCTTGTTCATCACTGACATATAGGAATGCAATTAACTTTTGTCTGTTAACCTTGTATCCTGAAACCTTGATATAATTACCAATTAGTTCCAAAAAGTTTTTCGTTTTTGTTGTTTATTCTTTTGGATTTTCTATCTAGACAGTTATATCATCTGCAAACAAAGACAGTTTTATTTCTTTCTTCCCAACATATATTCTTGTTATTTCCTTTTCTTGTCTTATTGCATTTGTTAGGACTTCAGATATGATGTTGAAAAGGAGTAGTAAGGGGGCACATGCTTACCTTGTATCTGATCTTAATGGGAAAGCTGTGAGTTTCTCACTATTAAGTATAATTACTCTTAGTTTTTTTAGTAGATATTCTGTATTAAGTTGAGGAAATTCCCCTCTATTCCTGGTTTGCTTAGTATTTATCGTGAATCATTGCTGAATTTTATTAAATGCTTTTTTTTGCATCTATTTATGAATTACTTTGTCTTTTCTTCTTTGTAGCCCTTTGAGGAGATTGACTACATTAACTGATTCTATTTCTAGTTTTATAGGTATTATTGATATACAACACTGTATAAATTTAAGGTATGAAGCATTGTGGCTTGACTTATATGTACTACTGAAATAATACATTAATTGGTTTTGAATGTAACAGGCTTTGCATACCTGCAATAAATCCCTTTTGGTCATGGTGGATATTCTTTTAATACATTGTTGGTTTTAATTTGTTAATATTTTATTGAGGATCTTTACAACTGTGTTCATAAGAGATTTCGGTCTGTGGTTTTCCTTTATTGTAATGTTTAACTGGTTTGGGTAGTAAGATAATACCGGCCTTTAGAATGAGTTAGAAAGTGTTCTTTCTGCTTCTGTTTTTTGGAAGAGATTATGGAAAATTGGTATAATCTTTTCCTTAAATATTTAGTAGCATTCACCAGGGAAATCATCTGGGCCTTGTTTTCTTTTTTGTATTAATTAATGATTTAATATTTTTAATAGATTTAGTTTTACTTGGATTATCTATTTTTCCTTTTGTGTGTTTTGTGTTTTGTGTATTTGTGTCTTTGAAGAGATAGGTGCAGGACCACCTGGATGGCTGAGTCGGTTAAGCACCTGACTCTTGATTTTGGCTCAGGTCAAGATCTCAGGGTTCTGGGATTGAGCCTCACATTGAGCTCCATGCTTAGTGTGGAGTCTGCTTGTCCCATTCTCTTTGTTCCTCCCCCTGCTTACACATTTCCTCCCCCCCCATATATATAAAGCAAATAAATAATAATGGATAAGATCATATAAATAATATAATACATATTTAAGTAAATAAATAAATATGAAAAATCTTAGAAAAAGGAAATTGGTGCATTTACCTATTCATAACATTCCTTGATTATCCTTTATAAAAAGGATGCAATTGGTAGTAATGGCCCCTTTCATTTCTGATACTAGTAATTTGTGTCTTATTTTATTCTTGGTTAGCCTGGCTAGGAGTTTATTGATTTTATTGATTTTTTAAAATTTGTGTTTTTATTATTTAAGTTTTTATTAATTTTCTTTACTGATTACCTCTTCTCAATTTTATTGATTACTGCTATAATTTTTGTTATTCCTTTTCTTCTGTTTGCCTTAGCTTACAATTGCTCTTCTTTTTCTATTTTCATAAGGTGAAAATGTATATTGCTGATTTTAGATTTTTCCCTTTTACTAATACATGCTTTCAGTACTATAAATTCCCCACTAAATACTGCTTTTGCTGGATCCTACAAATTTATCAGTTTTGTTTTTATTTACATTTAGCTCAAAATATTTTTAAGTTTTCTCAACAATTCTTCCTTGACCCATTACTTTCATTTTTTGAATAACTGTAAAGACCTATTATTTAGAGTTCATTAAATATCAACTATAATAAATAAAAACTCAAAGTTCTGTATTTTTTGTAATTAAGTTATATTTTTATTCATTCTGATTATATTAGTGTGCATAAAAATGCATCTCATTTTTTCAAAAGATTTATTTATTTATTTATTTGACAGACGAGATCACAAGGAGGCAGAGAGGCAGGCAGAGAGAGAAGGGGAGGCAGGCTCCCTCTCTAGCAGAGAGCCCAATGCAGGGCTCGATCCCAGGACCCTGGGATCACGACCTGAGCCAAAGGCAGAGGCTTTAACCCACTGAGCCACCCAGGCGCCCAGCAATATTGCTTTTTAAGAGTGATTTACTTATGGACTATCCATGTGAAATAGAGCAGCTTATTAAAATGTTAGGGTTTGTCTCCTCTTCAATGCTATAACTATATAGATAGTTATATGTATGTATATGACATGTATATATGTATGTATTGCAAAAGGTGGTCAAGACTAAAAAATGCCTCATTTGACTTAATTTACTCAAATAAATTACTTCTAAATCCAAAAAGAGAGAGAGAGAGAGAGAGAGAGAGAGAGAGAAAATGTATTCCTGGTAGTTGTATTAGTTTAATTCAGTCTTTGCCTGGTTCTGCTAGCATAATGGCTGCCGCTTTCTTCTGCTCACTCTCTCCTGCTCTACAGAGTGTTCGAAGCCCTACATGTCAGATCCAAGGTTGTAGTTCCTTGCTCTTTTTGGTTTCGGGACCTTGTACTTCCTTCCCTGCTTGTCCTTTTCTCCTTTTGCTGCACTTCAAATTACCTGGGTTTTGAACAGTCTTCCTCATCCTGTTTTCAAGAATTGTCTCTTAGTTCTGCTCTGTTTATCTGACATTTGACCTCTTACTTCTCTTGAGCTCACTTATTTGGGTGAGAAAAAGACTCTAAAAATTCATGGCAATGAAAGGACAGGGGAGGGGATGTGCCGCTCTTGACATTTCCTCAGTTCTGTCTTGAGTTTATAGTTGAGATAAAAGCATGCAAACTCCATAGAGGCTAAGACATCCTTCAGAGAGAGAAAAAAATGACATCCAAGTTATTATGAAATGCTAACTTATAAGTATGTTCCATTACAATAAATTATGTAGCCTTTAAAGAGCTTTTAGAATTCCAACAATGAGAATCACTTCTAGACTGAGAAGAAGGAAAAGAAATTGTTTCTTTCCACAGCTTGCTTACAAATCATTTCTCCTGCTGTCTAATGCTTTTCAAAATCATAGTACAGTGAAGAATCTCTCCACTTCCTTTGTTGAAAAAGGAAGGAACTGAAGTCATTAATGGTACTGATGAAATTAGGAAATTCAGACCCAGCCCCAAAGAGAATATGTTAAAAGTTTTAACAGCTTAAAAGTCTCTTTCAACTTCTCTCTGTATCATTAAGAAAGCACATGAGAAATTCCCATATGGAAAGTATGGATTTTTCTTTCCCCTAATCACATAAAGTAGCTTCTTATCTCTTCTGTTCTTTGGTAGGAGTGAACTGGACTAAACCACAGGCTACTGTCTGTTTCAGTGCATTCTGGTCCATCTCTACTGCCGATTAATTGCCTGTGTTCAAATACAGAGGTAATCAGCTCTTACGCTTCTAGAAATGTGTTGACCCCTTCTCCTAAGTACATATACAGAGCCTTTTGCCAAAGTTTCTAGGCACTTTGTCAAAGATGCACTGTCTGAAATGAAGATGGGGGAGGTCACAAACACTACGAGCAAAGCCCACAGCTGCTTGGAGGAACATGGCCAAGATAAGAGCAGCTTTGAAGGATAAACTGGGAGATTATGTTAGCAAGCATGGCTAAAGCTTCTGGAGGGCTGGGGGAGGCTGCACTTCCATATAACATTGTATTACAAGTCTTAGAGTTTTATTCTTTTTTAATGAATTATGTTCCTGGGAACACCAAACAGAACTTTTCTTTCAAAAGAATATTTCATTAAAAGTGCTTAGGCTTTGGGGTAGACATATTTTAGGACCTAAGAAAATCAAGGACAGTGATTTCCACAAATGTCTTATCTATTAGCAATGAATGCTTGGATGGATTCAGTATAGTTACACCATTGCCTTTTCTGAAAATATTTTCTAAAGGAATGAATAACCTTTAGGCCAGGAATCCAATCTGTGGCATATGATTTTAAATAAGATCTATTTTTTCTTCTCTGTCATAGTTATATTTCATTTGTTTGAAATAGTTTCTTTCCCTGATTTATGTTGTCCTAGGTTAAAATTTATGTTGTCCTAGGTTAAAATTTCTTAAAATTTTAGTTTTCTTTATGCTGTATTTTCCCTTTTGTCTTTGAGCACTGTTTATAAAAATTAAATCTTAAAAGCTGGTATAGACGTTGGTAATATATAGAATTCATATATATTTATTTGTACATATTCAGAAATATTTATCCATATGTATTCATAATATTTATTATCCTATAATATGTGGAATTTAAATGAATATCTAAATTCTAGACTTCAGATTTTTTGGTGGTCTATATGATTTTCTTATTGCAATCTTGCCTTCCCAATTACATTTTTTATTGAAGTAACATTAAATTCAGTTTTCTTCCTGAAGAATACATATTAGGAAATATACACAAATAAGGCAGCATAGAGCAGCACTTACACATCATACACATCATACACATGTAGATGATAACTATAAAGTGGCTGAATAAGTGAATGAAGGGCTGTTGCTGAATGAAGCCCTTAAAAATATCAGAGTTAAAAAATGTTTTATCACAAGACAAAATCAGAGAGCGAGACAAGCCAGAGACTCTTAACTCTAGGAAACAAACTGAGGATCTCTGGAGGGGAAGTAGGGGGGTAACTGGATGATGGGCATTAAAGAGGGCATGGGATGTAATGAGCACTGGGTGTTATATAAGACTAACGAATCATTGAACTCTACCTCTGAAATTGATAATACGCTATATGTTATTAATTGAATTTAAATTAAAAGTAAATTTTATCAAATATCAATGATTGAAAACATAATATATTTAATGTAGGTAATAGAGGATATATCATATTTTTAATTTTTCATTATTATGGCATATTTATTTATATTTTTGGTGTAATGATTAAATATATATATGTGTGTGGGTATGTGTACACACCATTTTAACTTGTTTTTAAAGCATAATGTTATGAATGTTTAGTTAATATTGAATTTACCTAGGCAATATATAAGAAAATAGGACTACATTTTTTCTTTTTTTTTTTTAATAGGACTACATTTTTTAACAGTGCATGTGGTATTATTAGTCTCTACTGAAAGAATTTTGAGCTTTGGTTCTAACTCGGTTTTATTCAGCTCCAGTGCTCTTTGGTATCAGTCTGAATGGCTGTTGAATCAGGACACAAAGAGGATAAGAGGCTACTTTTGATCCTAGTTTTAATACTTAATTTATTTTCTTATCGAAAATACATTTTTTCCAGAAATTTTTCTTACTAGCTGTATATTTATAACAATTACTCCAGGCTATTTTGAGAAGATACCATTTTCACATCTTTATTTCATGTAGCACAGGATATTTTTATAGCATCTGGAAAGACTTGATTCATACACCCAGGATATAGGGAAGGCTAGTTTGAGAATTGTTACCAGAAAAAAGACGTTACAGATGTTGGACAAGAAAATACCATAAATGTTTACTTCTACTATTATTCAGCTGATGCTTCGTGAATTAGATAACCATTTCTATACACTCGAATCTTTGTTTTTGAGCATTTAGCTCCAATAAGATATTTTCTCTAGAATAATTTTTAAGAACAAAATTATTGGGCCCAAATGTGTTAGTATTTTCTAATGACCTATTTTGTATGTTTTTCAAAATGGTTGTACTGATGTACAATGCTAACTGGGCTAACAGTATGTGATAGTAAAGTAACAGTTTTCTGGGGGGAGTTATAAGAAAAAAATGTTGTCTAAGTTTATATACTAATTGGAATTTAGAGTACAATGCACAGGTACATCATACTGTGTTCCCCAAGAAACTTTAAAACAATTTCAGAAATCTGCCTTATGCTTGGTTGGCAGATGTATCAATTATTTATTTATACCCTGCCTTATTCCAGAACATATTTAAAAATGACTAAATGCATCTATAACAATGACTCAGAACAAATTAGACAAAGCTGAGTAGAATATACATCAAATTTCTTTCCAAGAGAAAAGGAGTGGAGGAAGCAAAAACCACCTAAAAAGGCCTTTAATTCCAATTTCTATGTGGAGCTTGATCTTCCTTAAAGCTGAGATGTAGGCAGAATTAACCTCCTGGCATTAACTTTCATATCCCTTTTGCAAAGCAATTTGGCAACTACACACTGAGCCATAAAAACATGCCCACTCTAAATCATTAATTTCACTTCTAAGAATCCTAAAAAATAAATTGTAAATATGAAAACAATAAATTTTATGCTTTAAATGTTCACCACAGTATTGTTTATAATAGTCAAAGCCTGGAAACAACCTAAACTTTCATCCAAAAAGAAATAGAATTATGTCTATTTGTTAGGACAGCATTTTGGATATTAAAATATGGTTATTAATCACTGCAAAAATTAATATAATGTTAAGTGGAGAGGCAGAATGTAAAATACCATGTGTGACTATAATGATGTTAAAAGAGAAAAAATCATGGCCTAAAGAAAAAAAAATGAAGTAAAATAGACCAAAATGTTTAGTTACTGTACTAATATGAGGAAAACTATGCATACATTTTATATTCATTTTTATTTACTAAAATTTTATTATGGGTTTATATTACTTCCAAATTAATTACATCAGGAATAATTAAACCTCTATATATGAATAATCTCATTTTTATATTCTGATGCAATATTAAGAAACAGGAAAAACTACTGTCTGGAAGTTCACATATGGTAAGTGTTTGCGATGTGCTTTGGCCGATATTAGCCCGATATTAGCTGAACTGTGGTAGTTCTGCAATGGTAAGACTTCTGAGATTAAAGAAAGGGGCAAGCTTATGAGCAAGGGACATAGTGGAAGCTTACAGGGTTTGAGAATTTGGGAAGAGCCAACAGCCTAAAGCTGAAAATCAAAGTGGGGCATAATTTAGGCAATCTTGTATAAGGATACCCTAAGGAACCAAGAAGATTCTACATGTATGGAACCCGTGACTGTCAGAGGGGATGTACATACCATAATCTATGCTAGTTCATGCCAAAAATTCCACTCCAGCAAAATATAAACAGTCATTGAAATCTGTTTCTACTCTCTCTTATATATGAGCAATGGAAACAAACAAAAACATAGTAGGTGATGG
Organism: Neogale vison; assembly: GCF_020171115.1. Lineage (NCBI taxonomy): Eukaryota > Metazoa > Chordata > Mammalia > Carnivora > Mustelidae > Neogale > Neogale vison. The sequence continues at coordinate 31,060,644 of NC_058102.1, read as the reverse complement.
CCCTACCAAGTTAGAATGAAATCACAAAGGATTCTCTTTGAACATGGCAAGAGAGGTCTCTCTTTTTTTGGAAACTTCTATTTGTCAAAACTGTGTTTGACTATGCTAATATTTAATTCACACAAAGCTCTATGAAGTAGGTGATGTCACTCTTATTTTACAGAGGAGGGACTTGGATTTGAGAGAAGTCACATATTTTGCCTAGGGTCACACACCTCACAGTAGAATTAGGATTTAACACAGGTCTACAAAAGCCAAGGACTTTCTGTTATTTCTAGTGGGTCTAACAGTTAAATGATCCAGTAGATTAAGTGCAGTTAATTGTTATTATATTTCCACCTCAAGGCACAGGGAAGAAAAGATGAAATTCTGTATTTCATTTTCTCTGGAAAGCAATTGAATTATCATAACCTGATAACCTATAAGTGATCAAGTAAAGACCACATTCACCCAAGTACATTCAGGATAATTGGAATGTGTCCAGATCCAGAGTCAGACCTACATTTAAGGTAATATTAATAGTGCTAATGGCATTTGTGGAGAAAATCTTAGATGTTGCCTCCAGTCTTATGAAATTCAGGGATACACTAACTCGTGTTGACAAAAGTACTGGTTTCCAGAGTTTATCTGTCCAAATTCAATCCAAACCAACCCAAGCCAAACTGCATAAGCCAAACCAAAACAAAATAGCCCTTACAAATAGCTGGTGACATTTTTTATGCAACGTAATAGTGGAGAGTATATGTTTAAGCAATGAAACAATTACTGACCATTTTCATACATAGTTGCATTTATGCAGAAGAAAAATATCACATACCAGATTCATGTGGTTGGGAATATGTTAAGTTCCATATAGTCATTTTATTTACTACTTTGCATTTTATCTTTGTTACAGATTTTGAAGTAAAAAAATGACCTCCTTTTCCTGAAATTAAATCCATTTCATAATCAATTTCTGCTTTACTCCAAAAGACTTGTTTCAGCCTCATAATATTTATTGCCTTTGGCTCTTACATTTTTCTAAATTCCTTATTGAAGTCATGTATTTTTAAAATGCTAACCTAGCCCTGCCTTGTTATTGGTAGATCCACTGAATATTTTCAGTTTTAAAAATGTCAAGTCTTTAGTTGGTAGAGCATGAGACTCTTAAAAATGTCAAATCTTTAATCAGATGCCTGGTGTTTGGTAGAAGGTTCAGTTTACATGCTTAGTAGAATGAGGCCAGCTCATCTTAAAGTGGTAAATTTGAATCGATCTAAGAGTTAGGTAGTTTTCTGAAAGCAACAAAATCTAATAAGAGCTTTATTAGGGCAATTTAGGTCACTCTTCTATTACTGAAAGGTAATCACTATAATAGACTTACTGTAGTAAAACAGCTGAGAAAGCCTCTCTTCCTGCCATAAGACCTGTTAACAGCTGACTTCCTTAAAATGTGATCATCACACCTGAGACTATCTATTTTAGTCATAATTGAAATGTGTGACAGGAAAGAATTTGGAAGAGGGGAAAAAAGCACGTTATTACTAAGCTTCTCTGTGTTGAAACCTCAAGATTCTACTTAGTATCCAGCATCTTGAGGGAGATTATAACCTCCCTCTTTTTTTTTTTTTTTTTTTTTTTTTGCCACTCCGTTGCCTTCTGTTGGTTCTACTGATCACTCTCAAAGCCCCTCTCTCCTGAGCGTTGCAGATATTATTGTTAGGTGTTCTTACATCAGCCCAACCCATGTTGAACTGGTCTTTGTGCTTCCCAAGTCCTCACAGCTGGATTCATTGATTCTTAATCCCATTTCCTGAGCCAAATCCGGCTCAATAGAAAATATCTGTCTACTTCTTGACATTCTACTTTTTCCACTCTTTGGGATTTAAAAAGTAAGCTACCAAGAAGCCAATCTGAAAAGTCTATATGATGTGTGATTCAAAATATATGACATTCTGGAATAGGCGAAACTATGGAAACAGTAAAAAGATCAGTGGTTTCCTCTTCTGCAGTGGTGCAGAAGGGGAGGGATGAATAAGCAGAGCACAGAGGATTTTTAGGGCAGTGAATATACTCTGTATGATACCATGATGGTGGATACACGTGATTATATAGTTGTCCAAACTTATGGAATGTATAATATGAAGCATGAACCATAATGTAAACTATGGATCCTGAGTAATTATGAGATGTCAGTGTAGATTCATTACTTGTAACAAATATACCACTCTGGTAGATGTTGATAAGAAAGAGGTTATGTATGTTTGGGGATAGAGGTATGTGGGAAATCTCTGTAACTAAAACTGATCTAAAAAAGAAAATCTTAGGGGTGCCTAGGTGGCTCAGTTGGTTAAGCATCTGCCTTCAGCACAGGTCATGATCCCTGGGTCCAGGGATTGAGCCCCTATCAGGCTCCCTGCTAAACTGGGAGACTGCTTCTACCTCTCCCCGTGCCTGCCGGTCCCCCTGCTTGTGCTCCTTCTCCCTCTCTCTCTGCCAGATAAATAAATAAAATCTTAAAAGAAAAAATCTTATTAAAAGCAAAAAAAATTTTTGAGGGCCACCCTTCCAGAACCTAAGTATAATGATTCAGGCAGAATCTGTAATGATTTGTAATCGTTTATAATGATTCAGGCAGAATTGTTTCTACCTATCCACATTGCTTCGAGTCATGGTTCTCACTTCTTACTCTTCCATTAGTTTTCTCTGTAGGAGTAGGCTTCTCCCATACAATCTACTTTGGTGCTTGATGTTACCTAAAGGCTATGTGAAGAAACCCTGACCTTTGGGATTCATATGACACTGTATCAACTACATACCATTTACAATGGAAGCTTCCCTGTCTTCACCATTTCTTTGGTGGTACTGGGGGCAAGATGGAGTCCTAAACACTTCTGGTTCTTTACTCTTTAAGCTGTAGGTTCAGTGCTTTATTTTAAGTTATTTTCTGGGCTACTTTGCTATTCCAATTATGCAATCACTTTTAGTTCCTGACATGGATTAGCCTCCTGTGCTTGATTTCTGCCAAAAATATATCACTCATAGGAGGCCATTGTGGGGCTAGACTTATTGCATATTCAGTGTTCAACCAGCTGGGTCTTGGGCTAGGTAGAATTCAGCTTGTCCCTCACTCAAAGATAAAGAGGGACTGAAGAGTTCCCAGGTTAGAAGGCTCTATGGAAGCAAATACTCATTTATTTAATTAAGGTAGGTTTCTAAACCTGAAGCAGACCCTAGGATGGGTATGGACTCTGCATTATTTTGCCTATGAATTGTTTTCAAGAGATTCTGTTTAGATCTCAGAGTCCAGTCATTCTCAGAAGATATCTGGATTTTATTTATTTTGTAATGGATTGAGTTAAAGACTAAGGGAAATTAACAGACTTGTTGACTATGGGTTTAGTTAAGGAAACTGTGGATATGTGGGAGGCAATGAAATACAAATGACTAACTCCTTCATGCATTTATTCATTCAAGAAGTGTTTATTGAGTGCTGTCTTTGAACCAGGCAAAGAACAATATGCTGTGGATACACAGTTAATAAAAAGGACATGGTCCATCTCTTCTTGGAACTTGAGTTTGCTAAGAGAACCAGATAATAAATGAGAAAATTAGTACTGGAGGAAGTCATTATGAGGATGTGACCACAGATTGACTCACAAGCTGGATTTGGGCAATTGGAGGCTCCTCACTGGGCACCCCCACCCCCAGAATGTATATTCTATCCACCATTCCCACAGTGGTAACATTTTCAAGGATGCAATCTTGAGAGAGCAATGTATTGTTGAGACCATCTGGACAGTGTACATGACTGAACCTACTTAAGACCTCTATATAAACTTTTAAGATTATGGCAGGTGGGTACAGAGATTTACTGGTCTTGTGAATGCCCAAGACAAACCTTGTAAGTAAATTCCCTTGCTTATTAAAAAGTGCCACCTACCCAATCTGGAGGAGTCTGCCTCTTTCTTCAGTGTCTCCTTGCCCTTCATATATAAGGGCCAGTTTCAGATTTCACCAGAGAATCTCCTGAGGTTTTGAACCAAAAAGTAGCAAATAAATATGCTAAGTCTGTATTTTTTATGGATAACTAATATAAGAGGTAATTTTTAAAATTAACTTTATTGTTGTATAGTTAATATGCAATAAAATGCATCCATTTTAATTGTATGGTTTGATGAGTTTTGATAATGGCCAGTCCAGTCAAGATATAGAGTATTTTCATAATCCCAGAAAGTTTTCTTGAACTCTCTATAGTTATTACTTTCCTCCTCAATCCCGACCACCCCAGGCCACTGCTGACTTGCCTTCTCTTAGTTGATATTAATTTTACCTGTTTTAGAATTTCATATAAGTGAAAAACCATATACTACTCCTTTGTGTCTGGCTTCTTTCACTCAGAATAATATTTTTGAGATTTAGCCATGTTGTTGCATGGGTCAATAATTTGTTCCTTTGTGTTGTTGAATAATAAACTGGTTTAGATATGTACTATAATTTATCTAATTGTTAATTAATATTTCAATTATTTTCAATTTCCAAAGCTGCTATGACCATTTGTATACAAGTCTTTGTGTGGATCTATGTTTTCTTTTCTCTTGATATGTAAAAGTAGAATTGCTGAGCCAAATGGTAGAAGTTTGATTTTAGAAGAAACTGACAAACTGTCTTCTAAAGTGGCTATAGAATTCTCTCCTCCCACCAGCGATATGTTAGAGTTGTCTCAGTTGTTCAACATCATTGTCAGCACTTAATGCCATCTTTTTAATTTTAGCCATTCTAGTTAGTGTGGAGGTTCCTATTAGGTTTAATTAAAATTTTTCTGGTGACAAATGATGTGAAGAACATTTCTTGTGCTAGTTGGACACATATCTTTTGTGAAGAGAATGATTAAAAAAATTTTTTTAAAGATTTTATTTATTTATTTGACAGAGATTACAAGTAGGCAGAAAGGCAGGCAGAGAGAGAGGGAGGGGGAAGCAGGCTCCCTGCTGAGCAGAGAGCCCGATGCAGGGCTCAATCCCAGGACCCTGGGACCATGACCTGAGCCGAAGGCAGAGGCTTTAACCCACTGAGCCACCCAGGCACCCCGAAAATGATTAAAATTTTTTACCAATTTTAGTTAGTTGTTTGCTTCCTTATTATTGAATTGTAAGAAGTTCTTTAAGCAATTTGGATATAAATTATTCATCACATACATGTTCTGCAAGTATTCCTGCTGCCCCAAGTCATTAGCTGTATTTTCATTTATGTAATGGTAATTTTTTTATGAGGAAAACTTTTACTTTTGATGAAGTCCAGCTTATCATTTTTGGGTTTTTTATGATTCATGCTTTTTTGTGTCCTATCTGAAAAATAGTTCCCTAGCACAAGGTTGCAAAGATTTGCTCCTATCTTCTCTTCAAGAAGTTTCATAACTTTAGCTTTTACATTTAGATTTATGATCCATTTTGAATAAGTTTTTGTATGTAACATGAGGTAAAGGTCAAAGATAATTGTTTTGCCATATGGATATCCAGTTGTCCAGTCTAGCCTCACTTGTTGAAAATACTAACTTTTCCACATTGAGTTACTTTCACATCTTTGCTGAAAATTAACAGATCATATAAAAGTGGGTTTCTTTGGGGGCGCCTGGGTGGCTCAGTGGATTAAGCTGCTGCCTTCGGCTCAGGTCATGATCCCAGGGTCCTGGGATTGAGTCCCACATCGGGCTCTCTGCTCAGCAGGGAGCCTGCTTCCCTCTCTCTCTCTCTCTCTGCCTGCCTCTCTGTCTACTTGTAATCTCTGTCAAATAAACAAATAAAATCTTTAAAAAAAAAAAAGTGGGTTTCTTTGGGCCTCTCTGTTTTGTTCCATTAAATGATTTGTTTATTCCTATGCTGATACCACATTATCTTCATCACTGTAGTTGTATAGGAGTCTTGAAATGAGATAGTTTCTACAACTTTCTTCTTTAAAAAAAAAAATTCTCCAGGGTTTTTTCTCTAGAAAAAAATGTTTTGGCTATTTCAGGTCCTTTATGTTTCTATAAAATATGTAAAAAATATAAAATATGTTACTCAATTTCTATTTTTAAAAAAGTCTTCTAGGATTTTGATTAGAATTGCATTTAATTTATAGGTCAATTTGGGGAGAACTGACCTTAAAAATGTTGAGTCGTCCAATTTATAAACATAGTAAATCTTCTTTTACTTCTCTCTACAATGTTTGTAGTTTTTAATGTACACACCTTGCATATATTTTGTTTTTCAAAGATACTTTAATTGGTATTGCATGTTTAAAAATTTATATCCCACATCTTTGTTGATAGCAGGTTATTTTAATATTTATCAGAAGCCAAATAGTTTGCAAGTTTTCAGTATCATGGCACATTTGAACATCATATATGATTCTGGCTACTTTACAGTCATCTAATAAGCCTACAATCTAAAAAATGCATAAATTCAACATTTTTCCACTGTTGGCATTATAGGGTCTTTATTTGCTTAGTTATTTCACCCAGTTACTAACAACCCAGTTAGGCAGACATTAACACCAATTTCACAGAGTAAGGAACTGAAGTTCAGAGAATTTAAACAGTTTAAAAGATTGTATAGGCTATATGTTAACTAACTATAATTTCAATAAAAATTTGGAGGAAAAAAAGGAAAAGAAAAATTAAAGAAAGCACTTTGTAAACTGAAAAAAAGAAAAAAGATTCTGTAGGTAGTTGATTTTGGAGCCAGGCCTCAAATACATGCTTTACTGTAATATGTTATTATGTCATTATTCACCTTTGCCCAAGAAAGTAGATTTCTTATGCCAGTTCAAAAGCAAAGAGGAAAAAAATTGCAGGCTTGTGGGGAGTTAACCTTTCAACAGGTAATTGGCGACCAATGTCGGAAACTGGTATACCAACAAATATCTCAGAAAGACTGATTCAACCTATGGCAAGAAGGTAGCCTTGGGTATTTTTCATTGGTAAATGGATACTTTCCCAATAGACTCTTTCTCCTAAGGATAAGAACTCTTCTCAGTAAGACCAAAATGATTTATAAGGAAGTATCTTTCTATACTATATGAACAAATCTTTTATTACATGAAAGAATATGAGCCTTAAACTGCATTCAACAAATCTTCCTGATTTCCCAGTGAGTGATTAAAGTAGCTCAATTTAAGTCACAATCTCTTTTCTTTTTTAAAACCTGCAGATCATACAGCAGCAGCTACAGCAGCGGGAATCTGTTGAAACAAATTATATTTCTCATCGATTGATCTCCAAAGGCATGCTTCCTAGTTTTTGAAAATTCACTGAAAATTTTATAGTGCTTCACATGAAGGGAGTTAAAACACAAAGAATGGGATTTTATCTTTATGTGGTGGCTGGGCCAAACTGCAATATCTTAAATATTAATTTTAACTCTCTCTCTGATCCAAAGCAGCACAGCCAAATAGATATTCAGACAAATGAACTAATACTTAAGTTACTAAAAATAAATGTTGGCTATATTGTAACCTATTCATTTTTTTGCAAGTTGCTATGATTCAAGTTTCATTTGGAGAAAATAAAATGTCTCTCTGTATTGCTGTCAATAGATTCCTTATCCCTACCATTATTTTTCTCAAATTGTTTTTAGGTCAACTCTCTCTCACTATATTGCTTTTCCTCCCAGGGGAAAAAAAACTGTGCATGTGCTTATTAGCTTCTGTTTATTTGCTTTATTTCTGTTCTAGTCCCATGCCTCCCTATAGGCACCTAATGTGCCCCATGCCCCATGCCACTGAATCATGCCTTAGGAAGCTAACTGTGATGAAATTTGCCACATTGACAAAAGTGTGGTGCATCTAGATGTCAGGACAAAAGCCACAATTCCAGGCATGCTAAGAGGAGGTTGCTCAACATCAGGAGGTAACAGATGGCAGAGTGGACACTAAAGATGGAAGGTGTAAGGATGGAGAGTTATTTTTTGTATAGGGTCACCAAAGAGAAGCTATTACAAAAATAGGTCTTCTCCTCCATTTAGTAACCTCTAAAGAAGCCAATGGAAGCAACAAACAAATAACACAATGAAAAGCCAACACTAAGTGAACATACTAATAATTGTGCTCTTTCAACACAATAAAATTCCTACATCTATTAAAATGGTAATTATAAGTCCATGCTCAATAGATGATCAAACTGAATTCGACAATATATATTGGATGGTGTAGGTGAAAATAGCAGATTTCCAAGTAGAGTTCTTAGATTACAAGAATGCTTCTAACCTGGATAATTTAGCCAGATGGAGGGAGAGGCGTTGGGAGGTTTGAGAGGAAGAGAGAAACAGAAAAGAAAAGGAAAGATAAAAATTGGATTTCAAAAGACGGAGAAAGGATAGCTCCAGTGAACTAGAGATCAGAAAATAACACACTGCTGGGAACAGAGCAGACAACAAATACTTTCAACAGAGAGCCTATGAATGAATGAACATCTACTTTCATGAAGGTTAGGAGGTATAACTAGAGAATTTCATTATGCTATAACAAGTTTTTTTTTTTAATACCATTTGCAGGGAGATTTCTCATTATCACTTTACTAGTTGGGAGGATGTATGAATAATATTTTTAAAATTACTTTTAAAATGTTACCTCAGATATAAAGTGCCTCGTAGTGTGCTTGTTGAGAGACAAAATAATGGCTCAGAGTGCAGTAAGTTGGAACAAAGGCCGGAAGGGTCTGCATCGCCTGGCACCAGCAAGAAGTGTGGGCACTGAGGTGAAGGCCCGAGTCTGCGTGGACTCTCGGTTTTATTGTTGTATAGTAGTACATAAAGTATGCGGACGCAAGGAGAGAAAACAACCCAAGAAAGCGATACATCAGGGATGGCAGGAAATATACGTGACCATGAGAGCAGATGCTAGTGAGGCATTATCTAAGGGGCTCCAGGGAATTGGAGAACTGACCTCAGCAGGCCCGCCTTACGCACCATCATTGCTGTATTCAGCGTGTACGGATGGCAGGAATAGGTGGCTTTTATCACACCAGTAGAGCTGTTGCCATTTATGCATGTTCCTGTTCTTATCTCTTACCCACTGAGATCCTGCTCTCCCACAATAAACGCTACTCTTTACGTCTTACCTTAATAAACCTAGAAGTTGAGAAATGATCTTTGAATCATGTCAGATCTTGTGATTGCAGTCTTTCAGTGAAAAACAAAATTGCATCAGTAGGAATGGAAAGTCACAGCTATTTAAAAAGTGAAAAACAAGGATTCCAAAGACATTTGCTTCTCTGATTTTTTTAAATGTATAAAGTTGCTGTCAAGCCTGTTAAGATTTACAGTTTCAACTTTGTTTTTGGACTTTACCATACTTTTGTAATTTTATAGAACCATGCAATGTGACAATTGAAAATAAAAATATATACTTGAGGCACAGAATATTTTAGGGGTAGTACCACTCTGAATAGAAATTAAAGTGTGGTTTCCCTTATCATAATAAAACATATGGTTTTCTGGCAAATCAGACCATTGCCGATTATTAGGACAAACTATAGAAATAAGAGTTTTATTGATTTTTAGAAGTTCTATCGTATTAATGCTTCTTTTTATATGTAGTTGTGCAGAAGAGTTTTTCAATACTGTCATTACAAGTCATATTGACAGTGCCTGTGAATGTCAAAGATTTGCAAATATTATATGAGTAGACACTGATGGTATGTGAGGATGGCAGACCACTTGGGAAGGCTCTCCCAGTTACTCTTCCCTCCCCAATTTCATCTTTCAGGGGATCACTGACACAATGGAAGTGTTCTCTGTTGGGCAGATTTGTGTGTGGGCATAGGCATATCTGTTAGGGTCGGTTGTGTGGTGGACTTGGGGTTGTGAGAGAACAGTATCTAAATCTAATCTGATTAGATTCATTTATAGTGGATAGCTTCTAGAGAAAGATAAAATGGAATTGCCTAAACATTTTATTGGTTTTGACATAAACTTCTTACACTTCTTCATATTGTTTCTTGCCTTTCTCAGCATTTATCTGAAGATGAGAAGTTGCATCACAAAATGACATGTGTATTCACTACTCTGTTATTTTAGGGTTACATGCTGGTAGAATCTCACATTTTAAACTTTTATGATTTAATAGCATTTTTAAAAAACTCAGTAAAGAAGTGTTTTAGGAAAATATATTTTCAAATAACAGTGTTTTTATAAACTCATTTTTAGATACTGTACTCAGCAGACTATGTTAGATTTATATTTTTTCCTCACCTGGATGAGCTCTATAGCAATGGTGGTCAAGTCTTTAAATTGCTTTTGTTTTTGCTTTTGTTTCTGATTTTATTATTATTATTATTATTATTATTATTTTTAAAGATTTTATTTATTTATTAGAGAGAGAGGGAGAGAGAGCAAGCACAGGCAGACAGAATGGCAGGCAAAGGCAGAGGGAGAAGCAGGCTCCCTGCCAAGCAAGGAGCCTGATGTGGGACTTGATCCCAGGACGCCGGGATCATGACCTGAGCTGAAGGCAGCTGTCCAACCAACTGAGCCACCCAGGCGTCCCTTATTATTTTTTAATTACATTCACATATTGTCTAAAAAGTCAGAGAGAGGTTATAAGGAATAACGTCCTCTCTTTTCAGGTTCCTCTGCTTTCTGCCATTCTTATTTTTTATGTACCCCCAAATCTATAAATAGTATTTTAAATTAACACTTCTTGGTTTTCTAGTTGTAGGCAATTCCCAATATGAAGGCTGGAAATTATCCTTTTATCCCCACTCCATTTCCAACTGCTCCCTGCCCTGCAACACGCACATTCTATCCTCTTCCTATCCTCTCAATATAGCTGATTAGGGAAAGGCAATTCTGTAGTGCTTACATTATTATTATCATGTAAACACCCTCACAGATGAGCCATATTGTGTCTATGATTACATTTCTTTCTGGTACAACTTATATTTTCTATGGATTTAGATATTGTCTCATTTCTAGTTGTTTACTTTCCCTTGCGTTTCTTGCCAGATGACTTCCAAAAATCATTCATACTAATAAATAGGGTAGGTATTTTGTCAATGCTTTCTTCTTAGACACATCTCTTTTGGAGATTTTTGTTTGTCTCCTCAAATCAGATTGTTCGTTCTCTAAGTGTGCTATCAAACTGCCCCCCCCGGGGTATTTCCCCATCACCTCGGATATTTGAATGGACTTTTTCCTTATTCTATTCCCTTTTTCCTTGGTTCCACATCTTCCTTTTACTTGGTTTACTCTCTAGGTTTATATTTTGATATAAAACAATCAAATCAGCCCACACAAAACCAGTTGAAGTTTGAGAAATTTAAATGTTTATTAATAGTATTTAAAGTTACTCTTTAAAATGATTACTAGATTTACCATACATTAATTTGGCTAATGTGAGTGACCCACACACCACAGATTCTGTTTCTTGTCCTTTGATTGTTGATTCTAGGTTAATGGCAGAAATTTTCCTTTCTTTTTCATCTTTATTTTGCAGTTCATCTTGTAAGTTTTCTTGCCCTTTTTCAGTGATACTAGTTATAACCACTCATGCAATGCTAAGGTTACCAGAATTCTTTTTCCTTGTCTCTAAATTTCCCTGTAGGAGTATAAAAATAAACCTACCCTAAATAAAAAGCCCAAGATTCTTAACAATTACATGATTTTTATTTTTTTTTCATTTTCTTTTTAAAAGATTTATGTGTTTATTTTCTTTGCAGGGGTTGGAGGGGGCAGAGGGAGAGGGAGAGAGAATCTTGAGCGGACTCCATGCTGAGCGTGGAGCCCAATGTGGGGCTCAATCCCATGACCCTGAGATCACAACCCGAGCCGAAACCAAAAGTTCAGTGCTTAACTGATTGCACCACCCAGGTGCCTCTCTTTTCTTTATATCTTAAAGTAGCTTACAAATTCTGGCTCCTCTTTCTTTATAACATTTACAGAGACTTATTCCTCTCTCTCTCTCTCTTTTTTTTTTTTCTTCCCTCAGTAGTATGTGGATGATTACATATTGAGACAGAAACTTGGTAATTGATTCCTGGAAATAGCCTGATTTGTATTCATATAAAAGAGTAAATGTACAGAATTGACAATTATTGACTAATCTCTTCAAGTAGGTCCCTTAGTCCATGTAGATGACCATGCTAATCAAACCTAGGTGATTAATTTAATCATTCTATGGGCTATTTGTTGTGGGTTTTTTTTTTTCTCCAAACATTCAACAAACATAAAGGAATAAGCAATTCCTTGGCTGAGTTGGAATCATCTTAAACACATGTTTAACTATTATTATTTTTTTAAAAGATTTTATATATTTGACAGAGAGAGAAATCACAAGTAGGCAGAGAGGCAGGCAGAGAGAGAGAGGGGAGGAAGCAGGCTCCCTGCAGAGCAGAGAGCCCGATTTGGAGCTCGATCCCAGGACCCTGGGATCATCACCTGAGTCGAAGGCAGAGGCTTTACCCCACTGAGCCACCCAGGCGCCCCTAACTATTATTTTTTTTTCCCTAACTATTATTATTTTTAATAGAACCTTTATTCTACTTTCAGAGGTAGTCGCTGCCAATACTGCTTAAATACTCTTAAGTACTGTAGTCTTAATCCATATACTTCTTATTAACAAAGAACCAAGAATTTTTGCTGATATGATTGAGGGAACTAAAAAAGAACATAGGTATTTTTTTGTATACTGTTATGGTATAGACCATTTTGTTAGGAACTTTCTTATTTAGGAAAGTTAGAAACTTACTAGAATGGAAACTATGTGGACAGGCATTTTGTTTTGTTAACTACTGTATTTAGGTGCTTAGGACAGTGCCTGACACTAAGTAGGTTCTGAATGAAAGACTGTTTAATCCTGTTGATGGCCTTTATGTGATGTTATCAGAAAGTTTAAGTTGTTTGCTTTCATTCTCATACCTAATAGTAATAATTAACAGGTATGATTCAAATTCACATGCATATGACTCCAAGTTTATGCTTTTAAAAATTAAACTGGACTTACTTGAAAACTTTTCCTGTCTAGAATCATGCCTTTCACATGGTAATCACAAAACATAGGGAAATACTGAATGTGTGCAAAAAATGGAAAAAAAATAGAGGAAGTGTCCCTTATATAACTTGAAATACTTTTTTTTGTTTTTGTTTTGTTCGTTTTCAAGTACTTCATTAGTTTTCCTCAAGATTCTATCTTTTGCCACATCTTGGCTTAGAACTTAATGCTTGTTTTAAAATTTTCTCTAAACACAATCTACCCTATTGTCTTTTTTGTGAGTCTTAGGAGAGTTGCCAAAGGGTGTGGTTTTCAGTGGTTAGGTTTTCAGAAATCATTCAGGTTGTTTACTTCGGCTTTCATTGTAATTAAACAATGATCTGCTTTAGACATTATCACTTGATAAGCACTATTGAAACTACTATATTTATATCTGATAAAATGCAGAATCAGAAAGATCTATAACTTATTTCAGAAATTCCTAATACAGCTTCTTTCAGTAGCTTGAATAAACTCAAATGGGTGGGTACATGTAAATCCATTCCTCTTGGTATTTAATGTAATGAGCAGAACCTATTACCCTAAAAGAAATCCTAATTAAATTCTGTTCCTAATTTAGCCTTTTTTTTTTTTCAATTACAGACAGAAATGTCACTTTTGAAAGAAGTGCAGTGGTATCCTGTAAAGAACAATGGGCATAGCAAAGCTGACCTATATCTGAGTCATAGCTTGACCAGTCCAATAGCTATGAGAACTTGAGCAAGTCAGGCAATTTCTTAGAGCCTAAATTGATCCACAGGTGAAATGTAGACCCAAATCCATGACTGTCCTTTGGGGCTGTTGTGAGCATTAGATAAGAGAAAATATATGTTGAAACTTCTTTATATATTGTAAAACATTAAACAAATGTCTTTTATTAGTGGTAGTAGTATTACTATATTTGGATTCAGAGCACCTTTCTTGGTGAGCTGTCCCTAAGCTTTATAAATGATATAGCTTCATATTCCAGTGTAATCAACAACAATCCGTTCCCCCTCATTCTCATCTTTTCTTTCCTGACTTCTTCTGAAAACAGATTTGAGATACAGTGCAAGTAATGTATCTCCATTCTGTCCATTATGATTAACAAAACAGAAATAGAAAGAAGTTTAAATAATGAAAACTGAATTTTAAACTAATTCTGAGAGTTAATAAGGATAACACTAAAACTGAGACTAAACTTTAGATTGTAGAACTTGATGTAAGTAATATAATAACTGCTATTTATTAGGATAATGTAGAAGCACTGGAAGTTTCTAGGGATTCTAATTCACCAAAAAAAAAAAGAATTCTACTCATGTAACTTTGTACCTTCACATAATTCAATTAAAATATATCAAACAGTTGTACTATACACTGTGCTAGTAAAGAATGGAGAACCAAATGGACATGCCTTGACATCAAGTCAATTTGGATAAGAAATAAAGAAATGAATAAAACACATACCTTGTAATGAAAAAATTCATTCTTAGAAGTTGTAATAAATAATATGAAAGAGAAGAACTGGATTGTGTGAGAGAGAGTAAAGGGGCAACATATTTTACTTTGTGGAGGGAGTCAGGAATATGCTCTCCAAGGAAATATTTGCATGTATTTTAAGCATTTATAATTTTCTTAAAAATCTATCATTTTTAAATTTTGTTCATTGATTAATTCATCCATTCATTCGGCTAAGACTTAATGATTTTTCTGTATAGGTATAAAAATAAAAATAATAGCCAACTTTTAGGGAGCACTTATGAATCATGCATTGTTGCAAGAACTTTATGGATATAGAGTTCTTTTGTTTTTGTAATATTTCTCTGAGGCAGGATATATTAATATACCCATTTTACAGATGAGGAAAGTGGGGAGCAATAAAGTAAATAACTTGCCCAATTTAGGTCAGCAGTTTGGAATTGACAGTAAAATAATTTAATTTCATAGTCTGAATCTACACCACATGCTTCTAAGCACTAACTTGTCACCTGTACTGAGCTCAACAAGAAGAAGCAGAAATACAGAGAATAACAAAAAAAGAAGAGCAATGTAGTGTTCTCAGTCCTAAAATAGAGGTATGCAGATGGAGCCATGGGGATACAGGAGAAAACCTACTTCCAAACAAGTAAAAGAAAATGCTTCTTATGAAGCATTTGACTTAAGCCTTGAAGTGTGAGAAGAGTTAGCCTAAAGCCCATTTGCTATTCTAGGATGAATAAAATGATATATTCTTTGAAATTTTGGAAGCTGAAAAAAAGTGAAGGAGGAAAAAAAGCCTGTAGGCCCACTACTCTAAAAATAGTTGGTTGCTTTGAGGGAACTACAATATTTGCCTGTGATTCTCATTCTTAGGAAGAGGTTAAAATTGTGCCTGGGGAGGTAGGTCAGGGATGGATCACAGAGGGCCTTCTGATCCAGGCTAAGGAATTTGCTTTATTTTGGGTGCTCTGCAGGAAGCTATTTTTAAAAAGGTACTGTTACTAAACTTGAGTGTTAGAATGTTCACACTAGCAGCAGAACAGGGGATAGACTGGAAAAGGTGGGGCAACCCATTAAAAGGGCAGCCAGTTGCAACTCGGCCAATAATTGAACAGCAAAGGGATACGGGCCCAAAGTAAGGCAGTGGAAATTAAGAGGAAGATACGGATTAAACACCTATTTAGAAGATCAAATTTAAAGGATTTGGAGAACCAATTGGATGTGAGTTTTGAAGGAGAGAGCTTTAGTTTAGGATAGTTTTCCAGATTTCTAATCTGAGACACTGAGTGTATAATGATGACTTTTACCACACTATAGAAATCAAGGACCAGATAGATCTTCGAGCAAAGATAACGCATTTCAATCTGAACACAGAAGTTTAAAGTCTCTAGGAGATGGCAGCTATCCCAAAGGCAGTTGAATATTTGGATCTGGAGCTGAGGAGTGAATTTTGGGCTGGGACTATGGATTTGTTACTTAAACCCAAGAAAATGGTTATGAGAAACTGTATATAGTAATAAGAAAAGAAAAGCCATACATTCAGCTCTAGAGAAAACTGGCATTTAGAAAGCAGTCAAACAAAGAAGAGAAGACTTCATAAAGACTAAATGTGCGACCAGAGAGAAGAAAACAGGAGAGATTTATGTTGTACAAGAAGGGAAGAGAGAATTTCTTAAGAGCTGTGACCAATAGTGTAAAATTTAGGCTAATTTAGTTAAAGGCAGAAAGTGATCATTGATTTTGGTAATATGGAGGTTATCTTTCACTCAACCAATACTTAATGAGAAATTACTATGTATTGGGTGAGATACTGAAGATAAAATATTAGCAGAAGAGATACTTGCCTTTGTGTTCATGATGCTTGGTCAAATGGTGTTTATTAAGTAATTTTCCAGGTAACCACCTAGAATCAAGAAGCACCAGCCTAGATAGTGGGAATTGTAAGAAGAGAGGTCCCTGGGGAAGGCCATCTTTGTATTGGCTTTCACACAAGCTGGTCTACAGAGTATAAAATAATTTCTGATGGTTCAAGTTCAAGTAAGACTTTCTCTGTCATCTTCTTTCCTCTTTTCTATCAATGCCTTCCTCTTTCCATTCATGTACAATGGGGAAAGGAGGAGGGATTGAAGCAGGCCCTAGTGGGGGGAAAGAATGTTTAATGATAAAATAAAATCTGGAATTTTGATTAGTATCTTGGACATTCTAACTATTGAATAGAGATTGAGTTTGAGACCTAAAACTAAAGCACAGCCATCTATTACTTATATTAAGCAGAAAAGCCATGGAATTGGTCAAAGTTTTCCTCAAAGGGCAGGGGGAAATTACCCTGAAGGAATTTCAAAGTTACCCATGGAAGATAAAAAATAAAATTACCTTTGCTATTATGTCAGGAGTTATGAACTAGGAAGGGTAGCGCAAATTGAAGAGATAAGAGGTGTGAAGTGAAAATAAGTGGGTGGCTCTTTCCCAAGACCAAGCCATCCAGGAGCCCTTGTTGTTTTAATGTACAAAATTTAACACAATAGGGACTATAGGGAATAGAATTCTGACATTGAAAATTATGGGCTGAATTCAGCAAAGAGATCATGATTACAGACTTTTTATTTTGTGGTTTCTCCCTTTGCATTTTTGGCATGTAAATGGCATCCTTATTTATTATCATCAGCTATTTTCAAAATTTAACCACCAGTTTTAATAATAATTATTATATTTATAGAAAACTGACAAAATAGATACAGTGTTACAGTTATAGGTTTCCTATAAATAAAGTGATAATTACCGTAGGAAAACTTACATTTTGCACATGAATGAACAAAGCACAAGGGTGACACTTATTTCTTAAGATTCAGGATATGAAAAGGAACTGGTTAGGCCATTCAGCTTCCTACTTAACAAGGCTTTCAATGAGATCACCCTTGTGTTTCCTATATACTAAACAATGATTAAATATGATAAGGGAATGTAAATGATACATTATTAGTAGGTGCTATTGTTAAATTATTTTCTGTAGCACTACTTACTTAGGTAAGATTTTTTTTTTTTTTTTTAAATTTTATTTATTTATTTGAGAGAGACAGAGAGAGCATGAGCGAGGAGAAGGTCAGAGAGCGAAGCAGACTCCCCATGGAGCTGGGAGCCCGATGTGGGACTCGATCCCGGGATCACGCCCTGAGCCGAAGGCAGTCGTCCAACCAACTGCGCCACCCAGGCGTCCCCTTAGGTAAGATTTTATGCAGCAATCTATCCTAGGGTAGTATCTGAAGAAGAGATACACTTTTTCCTTTTGTCATTTAATTTGTCTTTTGAGATACACCATAGTCTGGATCTTGTATATACTAAAGCTAACTTGAAGAATATCTCGGGACATGCAGATTATTTAAGCTCACGTGTGCTTCCGTTGACATTTGCAAGATTCCTCCTCTTCTTTCCCCTTTGTCTATTTTCCTCTTTCCTACTGATTCTTTCTGAAATCATCTCCCAAATAAACTATACCAAAATTCTTGCCTTAGGGTCTACTTTTAAAGAAACCAACCTAAGACATGGATATCCATAAATGGAATTTACATGATAAAATACATAAGGCAAGTAGCATTCAAATCTATAGACATCATTTGGAAGGAGTAATAATAATGGCGATAAACATTACTGCCATCTTACTGAATGTTGTTGGGTAATTATGTGCCAGCAATACATCTAAATATTTTTACATATTAATGCAATCTTCCCAACATTTCTCCTTATGAGGTAATTTTATTATCCTCATTTTATAAATGAAGATACTAAGGCTTAAAGATATACTGTAAGTCACTTTACCAGTCCGATAACTAGTCAGGATTTGAAGCCCATGCTCTTTTTTCCCTTTTTCTTTCTTTCTTTTTTTTTTTTTTAAGATTTTATCTATTTATTTGACAGAGATCACAAGTAGGCAGAGAGGCAGGCAGAGAGAGAGGGGGAAGCAGACTCCCTGTGGAGCAGAGAGCCCGATACGGGGCTCGATCCCAGGACCCTAGGACCACTACCTGAGCTGAAGGCGGAGGCCTAACCCACTGAGCCACCCAGGCATCCCATGAAGCCCATGCTCTTAATTATCACTCAGGAGAAAGTCCCCACAAATTGCAAATTACTTAAAAAAAAAAAAAAAGTCCTCTCGGAGTACCTATATATCATTGTAAAATAGAAGTAATATTTTTTTAATCTCATTTGTTCTTCACCTTAATTGATGTTGGCTTATGTTGGTGGAAGTTTCATGATAAATAGTGATAAAGATTTTGTTTTCTTTAAAAAGCTGAGTGTTTCAGGGAGGAGGTGAGTGGGGGCATGGGGTGGCCAGGTGATGGGTATTGGGGAGGGTGCGTGTTGTGGTGAGCAGTGGGTATTATATGCAACTAATGAATCATTGAGCACTACATCAAAAACTGATGATGTACTATACAGTGACTAACTAAATAAATAAACAAATAAATAGGATTGAATTTTGACTGTGGACCATGGTCATTATTATGACCACTATAAAGAATTCTTCAAAAGGACAAATGAAACTTGAAGCATGTTATCGAATGAGTCATCTACCACCTGCAAACTTACTCTTCCTAAGAAAGAAAGCCTGAGTCCAATAGGTTGAAGTAATAAAGTGATAAATCTTTTGGAGAAGAATCTTATTTCTGGTTTGTTTTAAAGGGAGGAAGAGTTTTTATTTTCTATAAAAATGGAGCCAGTGCTGTCTATGAAAAAATTCAAGATTAAATTCATATTTGTTAAATGGTGAAGAACCTGGCCTTCTTTACTGTCATGGGTTTAAAATTAACCAGACGGTTATGGAATCATAGGAGGAAATGATGGAAATGGAAATAAAGAAGTTTTTCAAGATCTAAAAAATCCCCTAACTTCTGAAGATTTCATTGTACTTAGTAAATATCTTTGGTACATACTAAAAGAAATAAAAACCACATGTGTTTATTTTGATGATAGCATCATTATGGTGAAAAAAAGAGAACCATTTTGAGGAGCTTAAGCACTAATACTGGCAAGTATTTGACTAAGCTGCTTTTTCTATACAGTGAGGTTGCCTTTTCATGACTCTACCTGGAAGGGTTTTTTCCTTTTTCTTTCTTCCTTCCTTTTTCCCTTCCTTCCTTCCTTCTTACTTACCTCTTCCCTCATTCCCTTCCTTCCTTCTTTTCTTGGGAAATGAATGATACAATTTTGTTTTACTTATGGTCGAGTGTAGATATACCCATTTCCCCAGTTAGACTTTCTGACCCAAAGTCAGAAAACAGAAGACAACTCTTCATTTTCTTTAGGTTCATTATAATTCTGCAAGTAACAATTACAAAATACAAAGTCAATATTTAAAAACTTGAAATGTGTAGTTCATTTTCTCAAGGAAGGAATAAATACCAGGAAAATAGCATACTTAGGGGAAAAGTGCAATGAACTTACCTATATGAATTCTGCCAACAGATATCTTATTTAGTGGTTATAATTTATTTGCAGAAATAATTTGATGTTCTACAAAAGGAAAGAGCAAATATCTCTCTCTAGTCTTAAGTAATGGCTTTTTTGTCACACTTTGCTTTGCATAATAGTTTTATACATATTTGTCAGCCTAACTAGGTTTTGATCTTCTCAGGGGTTGGTGTCATTTAATTATTCAGTGATTATTTGTTGTATATCTACCATATGACAAATTATGTGCTAGGCTTAGGGATACAGAGACAAATGAGATAAGGACTTTGTCCTTATAGAACTTGGAAAGAGTCAGAGTGAAAGGTAATATGATCAATGCCATGATTACTGTCAGCTGGAATGTAAAAGTGTACCTAGTGTTATAAATTTAAAAAGATGATATGAATTTACTCCATTATGAGATTCTTGAAAAATAACTTATGTATTATATAATATAACAAAAATCTTGATCTTAGGATGACTTTATTGCATTTGTATGCACATAGCACAGGTCTAGTGCAACTGCTTTGGCAAACTTTATCAAGGTGTAAAGTTAGCTGAGACCAAAAATATTCAGCTTGGCTTGTCCAGTTTTGCTAAAGTGACAGATTAAATCTCAAATCTGTAACTGGTGGTATGCTTTACAGAGACTTTTTAGGTACAACTTTATATTTCAAAAAAGAATGTTTTGAATGTGGAGAAGCCAAATATTCAGTTGGTCTATTTCCTTTAGCACTCTTACCAGTGCATAAGTTTTTGTTTTTTTAATGCATAAGATATTGATTATCTGTTAAATGAATTCAGAACAAATAAGCCACAGGGAATCAGATGAGCTCTTTATTTCATTCGAGAGGCTGGATTTCTGTAGACAGAGCGTGCAGATAATGAATTCAGGTTAAGTTCTTAGCAAGAAGGGAGGTGATTATCCATGGAATGGTAGAAGAAATAAAGCATCATCACCATGCATTTCTTGGATCCAAACTCCTGGAGGAGCAGGTGTCATATTTTTGCTCTTTATGCATGTATCCCCACAGCATTTAACAGAACACTGATTGTGTTAGGTGCTCAACGGATACTCATTGAATGGCAACCAGTATTTCACTTTATAGATTTAGAGGATATACTTTAATTTACTTTATACCTAGTCATTTCATCTGTGCTCCTCCATCATTGGCATTGATGTGATGTTAGTGATTTTAATGGTACTAGGCTACTACCTTGGCTCACTTCTTTTAGTTTTCATAGGCTCTTCAAGTTCTGTAATAACGGAGGGTACAGATTGTAGTATGTCTAAATCATGAGACTTTGTAAATACCATCATACCTCCTGGAGTTGTGGGATTATGGCTTTGGAGGACTTTAAAATCAGCTCAAGGAAGAACATTCGATGGAGCCTCATAAATCATTCATTCTTTCTCTTAATTGCAATACACCATAGACTCGTTTGCTTCAGTAACTTTTCCACCTCCATCACTGTAACAGGTGTTAACAGGGGAGATGGGAGGAGCAAGTCAACTTCATTCCTAAAAACACTCATATTTTTATGAAATTCTCTAATTCCTATGACATAATATACCTTCCCTTCCAAGTGGCTTGAGGCTTTCTTCAACACCTTAGCACAGGCTTTGTTTTGGTTTTCCCTCTTAAATAGTGCAGTTAGATTAGACGAAAACTGATCTGTGTAAATCGTATATGTCAAGTTCAGGGGAAATTTGATGGTCAGTTATTTTAAGATAATAGGAAATGAGGGTGATTGCTGTGTAGTCAATATCATAAATAAGAAAATTCAGGATAATAGGGAATTGAAACAGCTCCTGGTATAACTCAGAGGAAATAAATAATACCAATGAAAGCAGACTTAGAAATTCTTGCCAATTAAGTGAGGAATTGCTTTTCTAAATCCTATCAGTATTTCTCCAAAAAGCCTATTTGTTTTCTACAACAGTATTTTTTACCACCCAAGTCTGACCCCCAAATATCTAATTTAGTGATCAGCCTAAAAATGAAGTGGCCATTTGATTTAGAATGTGTAAGAAAATATTAATAGTATTCAATACTTTATTATATGGCCCTCCCATTCTAATACAAACTTCAAAATCTCTTCTCCATTTCTTCCAGAACTTGCAGTTTGTACCAGGTGTGGACATTTATTAAATAGGTATTCAATGAATGTACTTCTTTTTGTTAAAAAAGAAAGAAAGAAACTAGTTTGTTTCTTTTCTCATCTTGCATCATAGTTTTGCAGAACTGATTTAAGAACTACTCTCCAGCTGCATTCAGAGGAACAAAGAGTAAGACAAGAAGCTGGTGTCAAGTCTGCTACCAGGGATAACAACAGCCCAGATAGAAAAGTAGCACACTGAGACCTAGCCTTGTACAGATGAGAGTGGATGAGTTGCTCTGAGAGGACAAAGTCCTGCCTGGAGCCACCTGTTTCCAAAGATCTTTTCCTTGCTCTTTAGCTTGTCAGGTTTACTGAGGCCAGCCAGGGTTCAGGAGGTGGGAGAAGCTTATTTGTAATGCTCAGGCAATCTCCGGTCACAGGTGAAAAATCATGCAAGGCACAGGAAATGCATAAAATGTACTCAATCAAATCATTTAAAAACATTTGTTCATTTATTCATTCACTCATTTTCATTTTAATGGTAAAGTAAAAAACAACCAGAAAAGAAACCATAGCTCAACTACATTTAGGTTTCTATAGGATCCACGTTCTTCATTTTCCTCAAAATAGAAAAGCCTCTTATATTACACATCTTTTGATCCATGGAAATAAAGGTAGCTCCTCATTTATTTTAGTTCCTGACCCTTCCCAACTTGGTTTAGAAGAAGAAACTACCTTTGTCCCCTTTGAACTAAAGTAAGGCAGGCACAAGTCTGACATGGGATAACGTCTGCAAAAGGATTGATTAAATCTCTTTCTTCTCAAGATGAAAAGGATCTTTAAAAACAAACTGAGGTTTTATATCTGTAGGTATTAAATTCTCCCCTTGCATTTGCTTTCGTTCAATGTGGCATTTGTGTGGTTTATTACAACATCTTTCATGTAGCAGATCTAAAAACCTCTTTGTGAACTTGAAGATAATAGCATAGTGTGCTATAGGTTTTAAAGATTCTGTTTTTAAAGCCAGCAAGCAGCCTTTTGCAGAGAGGAGCTGCCATGCTGATGTGAAAAGTTTCTTTTTCTATCTGTGGTTTAATTCTCCATTCATTTTAGAGGTTGCTTCCTACAAATAAAATGTTTGATGGCTATTTTTCCCTTTCAAAAGCAAGCCTAGAGCAGAAACTGCAAAATTTTAAGGGTAAATAAAAACCACCTGGAGTGTTTGCTAAAATGTGATTCCTGGGATCCTCAGCTAATACACTGATTTAGTAGGCTTGGGGCTGGGATCCAGGAACCTACCTTTCAAGTGACCACTCAGTTGACCCCGACACAGGAGATCATTTAGAAAAACACTAGCCTCAACTAATTCTGGAAAAAAGTGAACACAAGGGTTCTAGATAGCTTGTTTGCAAGATATTTTTTATTTATTTATTTTTTTGAAAAGATTTTATTTATTTGAAAGTGAGAGAGAAAGCATGAGGTGGGGAAGGGTCAGAGGGAGAAGCAGACTCCCTGCTGAGAAGGGAGCCTGAAATGGGACTTGATCCTGGGACTTTAGGATCCTGACCTGAGCTAAAGGCAGTTGCTTAACCAACTGAGCCACCCAGGCACCCAGGTTTGCAAGATATTTTATAGATCAAATTAATGAGTTCTCCTTTACTCCAAGTGGCCATAAACAAAACAATGGATTGTTTTTTAAAGTGAAAAAAAAATTAGATTTACAGATTTTTTTTTTTTTAATTTGCCAGACAGAGATCACAAGTAGGCAGAGAGGCAGGCAGAGAGAGAGAGGGAGAAGCAGACTCCCCGCTGAGCAGAAAGCCTGATGTGGGGCTCGATCCCAGGACCCTGAGATAATGACCTGATCCGAAGGCAGAGGCTTAACCCACTGAGCCACTCAGGCGCAGCCCCCCTGCCAAAAAAAAAAAAAAAAAAAAAAATTAGATTTAAAAGGAAGTACGGTTGCCTTGCTTTCCAATGGGAATTATGAGTACTACATGCAAACATGTAATGGAAAAGCAAATTAGTCCATTGGTTTAATTTCAAAACAATACAGAGCTTTCATAAAACCTGATTCTCTGTCATGAAATCCAATTCTTAAAAAGTGTATTGGTAAAGACAAACCTATAGATTATAGCGTAGATTAGTTTAGTAAGTAAGATTCTGTTGTGTGTTCCAACTTGTTGACTGTCAAGTCAGCATATGCTACACGAAGAGATGGCAAAATGCCTACCATTCTAGCATAACTATTGATATTCCTCTACTGAGAAACCTAACACGGGCCTATATCCTTTTCTGTTTTGGTTCAGTTCATGAGTTGTTGAAGGGGAAGATGATAGTGGGCCCTTTTTGGCAACACCTGGAGAACAGTCACACCTGGAGACCCTTTAATGAAACCCAGGAATGGAAAGGAGAATAGAAAGCATCCAAAGTATTTGGTGGACCACACAGTGATGCTGCTCAAACCTGATCTACCAGCTGCCGGAAATGCTGCCAGCTTTGAGGAATTGGCAGCCTGTCGACAACACCTGGAGAAATGATGGATGTATACCTATGGGAGTTCCATGTTACACAGACCCCTAGAGAAGTAAATTTGGATTTAAACAAGCTTAGCTGGTTCTTGGTGTCATTGTCCTCGGGAGTTTTCAACCTGGTGGAATCTAATATTGCTAACAACAACAACAAAAAAATTAACTCTTTATCTTTCTATCAATCAGTTATAACTGTAATATAGAAAATAAAGGGAACACAGCGAGGTGATTAAGAAAATAGGCTCTGGATGTAAAATGCCTGGATTAATAGACTGGCTCTGCCAGTTTCTGTATGTGAGCCAGTGGGCACATTAATGCAATATTCTGTACATCAGCTGCTTTCTGTACCAAATGGAGGTGGGGTAAGTCAAGCCTATGATGTGAAGTATCAGAATTCTCAGCAGGGTTAAATTAGTTAACACGCATGAAGCATTTATCTAGTGCCTCACACAGAATAGGAGTTCAAGAAGAGTTAGCTTTTTTATTGTTGCTCTTGCTACTGGTAGAGAAAATAGGTGGAAAAAGTGTCATTCTTAACTTAAAAATGTTTTAATAAAATATATATGTATTGAAACATGCTTTTCCTGTGATAATATGCATAAATTTTAAGGGTATACTTCATTAGGTTTTGACCAATGTATATACCTATATAATCAGCATTCCAGTTAATATATAGATTATTTCTGTTATCCCAGAAAGTTCCCTGATGTACTTTGCAATACCTCACCCCCCACACACACCCAAAAAATAATCTGATTTTTAAAACCCTAGCTTTATTTTGTCTGTTTTTAGAATTTCATATAAATGTTATTGAATAGAACACATGCTTTCATAGCTGGCTTTTTTCACTCAACGTGATGGTTGTGAAATTTATCTTTGTTGTGCATATCAGTAGTTTGTTCCTTTCTATTGTTAAGTATTTTATTTTCTTATACCACCATTTGGCCAGTCACATCTTGATCAACATACAGATTTTTTATTTATTATTTATTTATTTATTTATTTGACAGAGAATGAGAGAGAGAGAGAGATCACAAGTAGGCAGAGAGGCAGGCAGAGAGAGGGGGAAGCAGGCTCACCGCTGAGCAGAGAGCCCGATGTGGGGCTCGATCCCAGAACCCTGAGATCATGACCTAAGCCGAAGGCAGAGGCTTAACCCACTGAGCCACCCAGGCGCCCCCAGTTTTTTTTTTTAATCTAAGTCATTCAGTTGTTGCTGCTAGGAATAAAACTGCTCCAATGTTCTTGTCAATGTCTTTTTGTGAATATATTTTCATTTATTTTGGGCAAATGCCTAGAAATGGAATTGATGGTATATAGGTTACATGTATGTTTAGATTTATAAGAAATTGTAAACTCGTTTCCAAAGTGGCTGTTCTCTGGTACATTCCCACCAGCAATCTATGAGAGATCTGTGTATTCCACATCCTCAGCAGTTGGTCTTTTTATTTTAAATTTTAGTCATTCTAGTTAGCGTGACATGATATTATGTTTTTAATTTGATGATTTCTAAAAACTAATGATGTTGATTATCTTCTCATGTATGTTTTGAAAATTTATCTTAAGTGTCTGTACAATCTTTGGCACTTTTTTTTGTTAGTTTTTATTACTGCATTAGAGAAGTTTTCTATTTAATTGGAATATATAAAATGAATTATTATCTCAGCCCCTTTATTATCTTAGTGATAGTTTTTAGGAGAACAAGTTTAATGCTGATAGAGTATAGTTTACTTTTTTAAAGGTTAAAGCTTTTCTGTCTTAAATCTTTGCCTACCCCAATATGGTAAAGATATTGTCCTTTGTTTGGTTGTAGAAATCTATAGAGTTAGTTTTATATTTAGGTCTATGATACATCTTGAATTAGTTGTTACGTATGGTAGAAGTTGAGCTTTTTCTTCCATGTATATTCAGTTGCTCCAGAATCCTTTATTGAAAAATTATCCTCTTCCTATAGAATACCTCACTACAGTATAAAAAAAAAATCAGTTAACCATAGAAATGTTTGTCTTTTTGGACTTTTTATCCTTCCATTTATCTATTTGTCTATTTTTACACTGTTACCACATTTTAAAACAAATATAGCTTTACCATATACTTTGAAATGAGGCAGCACGTGTCCTTTGACTTGGTTATTCTTCAAAACGTTTTTGAAATTTTTGAAAACGATTATTTTAAGTACTTATATTTCTCTAATCATTGTGGAATCAGCTTGTGAATTTATTTTAAAAAGCCTGCTGGAATTTTAATTGGTATTGCATTCTATCAATGTATCCTTTCAGGATAATGGACAACAGCTCTGTCTTCCAATCCTTGAACTAGTATAACTCTCCATTTATTTAGCTCTTTTTTTTTTTTAAGATTTTATTTATTTATTTGACAGACAGAAATCACAAGTAGGCAGAGAGGCAGGCGGAGAGAGAAGAGGAGGCAGGCTCCCTGCTGAGCAGAGAGCCCAATGCGGGGCTCGATCCCAGGACCCTGAGATCATAACCTGAGTTGAAGGCAGAGGCTTTAACCTACTGAGCCACCCAGGCACCCCTATTTAGCTCTTCTTTAAATAGCCCCGGCAACATTTTTATAGTTCCGAAGTAGAGAATTTGCACATCTTTTCTTTGATGTGTTTCCAACTGTTTTATGTTTTTGTTGCTAAAGCATTCTTACGTTATATTTTCTTGTCAATTTTTCTGTATTTTTTAGTATTTCTTTTGTATACTCTGACTTTGCTAAATGCACATTGTTGATTCTAATGGATTTTTTGTAGATTTCTTAGGATTTTCTATATAAACAATGATGTCTGCAAATAGTTACATATTCCTTTGCAATTTGGATGCCTTTTACTTCTCTTTCTTAATGAGCTAGGACCTTCAGCGCAATGTTAAGTAGAAGTGGTGAGTTCAAACACTGTTGCCTTTTTCAGTCTCAGGGGGCTTAGTTACTATGAAATATGATACTAAGTATAGGTTATTCATAGATGCTTTTATCAAGTTGAGGAAATTCTCTTCTCTCTCTATTTTCCCAGGGATTTTTAGCATAAAAGGCCATTGTAATACTCTCATCAGTGTTTATTGAAATGATCATATGATTTGTTGTAAATTCTACTTAGTCATGATATATTCTTCTATTTATTTACTGGTAGATTTGATTTGTTAATAATCTGTGAGGATTTTTGTGTCTATGATCATGAGAACTATTGGTCTCTAATTGTCTAGTACTATCTTTGTCAGATTTTGCTAGCCTCATAAAACATATTGGGAAGCATCAACCTCCTCTGTGTTTTGAAAAAGCTTGCAAAGATTGCTATTTCTTTCTTAGATATTTGATAGACTTCAACAGTGAAGCCATCTGAGAATTTTCTTTTTGACAAGTTAATTATATCTATCTCTTTAATAGTTTTAGGACTGTTCAGATTTTTCATTTTTATTTGCATTAGCTTTGGAAAGCTATATTATTTAAGGGATTGTCCAGTTTATCTGTTACTAAATTTGTTGACATACAGATGTTCATAATATTTATTTATATGAATCCCACAGAAATGATACTGATGTGCCCACTGGCATTCCTGTCAAGTTTTCTATATCATTACTAAGTTTTTTGGCTACTTAGTCTATCAGTTATTTTGATAGATAAAATCTCTATCAATGATTATGGATTGGTATAATTTTCCTATTAGTTCTGCCCATTTTTGCCTCATGTCTATTTTAGCTCTGTAATTAGATGGGTACATATTTAGAATTGTGTCTTCCTGATAAATAAATCCTTTTATCATTTTAAAATAACTGTATCTCTGTAGTACCTCTAGTATTGAAACAATCTAATCACACTAAATTTCTTAGACTTATAGATTGAATAGTATGTTTATTTTCATTGTTTTATTTTCAACTTGTGTGCATTTTTTAATTTAAAGTATATCTCTTTCAAACAATATCTAATTGAACGTTGATTTTTGATTAGTCTGACAATTAATCAATGACTTTCTAGGATTCCATTCTAGCGCTTCTGATAGTTTTTTAGCTATATATCTGGGTATTTTATTTTAATGGTTGCTTTAGAGATTATAATATACATCTTTAAGTTATGAAAGTATATTTGAATTAACACTGTAGTACCACATATAAGAACCTCACAACAGTATAATTTCAACCACCTTTCCTCCGTCCATTGTGATATTCATGTCATATACTTCTACATATATTATAAACTCCATAATCCATTAAAATATTAATTTTTGCTTTAAGCAGATAATGGGCTTTAAAAATTTTTGTACATCTTTAATCTTTTATATATATCCACATATCTAATATTTCCATTACTCCCCATGGCACATGTGTTCTTCAGTGCTTTTCAGGCCATAGTCTGTCTCATTACAGATACTCTGTTGTATGCATAGAAATGATTTCATGGGAAGATTTGGAGCACAGATTCTACCAAGTTCATTTTTGAGCAAGTGTGCTAACCTCTTATACCCTGTGTCAATCATTGGCCAAAGTCCACTCTTTCCCTCTCCTCAAAGTAGAGGATAGCCTCCTAGGTTCAGTGGCTCCTGTTGGCTTAAGACCATTCTCTAAGGATGGGGCAGATGTGATTTGTTATCTGCCAAAATCTGGCCAAGACGCCAAGGCATCCACTGTAGGGTATCCTGTAGGATGCCATACACTCCTAAACCAATAATCACTATTTATTGACACTAGGTAGAATAAACAGGTTCAGAAAACCAGGGGCTGAAAATAAAAGTGGCCCTATTTAATCTCCTTGCCAGTGGACTACTTGGGAGAAGTATTTCCTGTCGCCAGTCTCAGTGGATAAAGAGGAGTATTGGTTAGTGGTAGGGATAGGGTGCTTCCACCAAGGGATAGAGTAAAAGTCTGCCTAAATTTAAAGATGCAGATGGTATCTCATTGTGAGTTCTGGAGTCTTTGGAAGAGCAGGCACAGAAAGGGGATTTACTGGCAGGTGTACCTGATCCTGATCTTCATGAGGTGGTATGACTGCTGTTATGTATGGGGGCTGGATAGAATTTGTGGTATAAAGGTGAACCACTGGGGCATTTTTGGGGACCTCATGCCCCGTTTTAGTTGTATATAGGTATATGCAAATCAATCATGTCATGGATGAGATCGTGATACCCAGGGCTTCAACATTCTCAGGGATGAGAATCTGGGTTACCTGACTGGGCAAGCCATTAGATTACAGAACTGCTATCGTAGGATGCTGGAATACTGGAAGTATCAGTTTTGTCTTAGAGAGCGACTATGGCAGTATGGTCTCTTCATTCCAGTAAGACACCCCTCATAATTTTTTCCATGAATTATGATTATCATACTCTAGAGGTGCTCTAACTGTTAGAATGAACTTAATGTGAAAAGCAAATGCAAGCAGTGGGCTGTAATAGTCCCTGTGGTGACTCACTTCTTCAGATCTCTTTACTGGGCTGGTGCTTCCATCTCCCAGCTGATACAAGTTTGCAGATGCCTGTCCTTCTGAAGAATTGTCCCAATTAGAGCTGATGGGAGCTGACTCATTCAGGGGATTGCCCCCATTGGTCCACAGCCAATGACTGACTGATATTGGTCAGTCTTCTGATCTGGTCCTTCTGTCTCAATTGGGGAGTAATACTGCAGTCAAATTTATGCTCTACCTCTCTTCCCTTCTCTGCCTCCTTTATCAGACCAAGACTAGACTTTAACTGAGACTATATTCATGTAACCAAATTCCCAGTTCCTACTCAGTTCTGTGTCTGGGGAATCTGAGCTAAGACAGGGTGAAAATCAGCTTCTGTGCTCCCCTTTTACCTTTGGGTTCTTGCTATGCTTTTCTTGTAGGGTTAGGTGGAGGGTGGGTCCTAGGTTTCTTGCCATCTGGCTAAGTACATTTTGAGAGATTTAAAAACATATATTCTTCATCAGATGGCTTAGTCTTTGAATCCAAGTTCACATGCTACTGGGAAATAGCAGTTCTATCTCTGATCCTGTTTTATTCAGACCATTTTTTTAGATACAGTATTTAGTAAGCTCTGACTATGTACCAGGCAGTGTTCTAAGGATAATACATCTATTAACTCATTTCAGACCACTCATTAACCCTATAAATTGGGCATACCTATTATTTCCATTTTACAGATAAAGAAATTAGGGTACAGGGAATTTAAACAACTTGCACAGGCTTATGCAGCTGGTAAGTAACTGAACCAGGATACAACTCAGCAGTGTGGCTTCAAGAGTGGAGATCTTTTACTAACTTTTAAGTAGGAGTTTCCCAGCTAAATTCTTCCGTAATTGTTTTACAATTATGTTAAATTGTTAAATTCTCCCAGAATTGTTAAATTCTTCCATAATTGTTTTACAACTCAGCAGTGTGGCTTCAAGAGTGGAGATCTTTTACTTTTAAGTAGGAGTTTCCCAGCTAAATTCTTCCATAATTGTTTTACATGGTATTTAAGTGCCTGCAGAAGGGTTTGGAGAGTGATTTTCCTATCACCCAACACATATATTTCATAATATGTAAATCTGTGCTGAGAAGGTAGAAGTTAGATGGCCCAACTGGATTTTTTGCTATCAAAGTTTTATCCACCCAGGAGTGTTCGTAGCCACTTCATTGCAATGAATTATGCTTCCAGCAGTTAGGACCTACAGTGGAAGAAATAGTACATCAAGATAATGATATTTTTAGCATAGTGACTGAAGAAAAAAAGATTTGTGACATTTTATGTATTTTGCATTACATTATTACACATAGGTTTTTTAAAAAAAGATTTTATTTATTTATTTGTTAGAGAGGGAGAGAGAGAGCATAGCAGGGGGAGTAGCAGGCAGAGGGAGAAGAAGGCTCCCTGCCGAGTTAGGAGCCCAATGCAGGTCTCAGTCCCAGGACCCTGGGATCATGACCTGAGCTGAAGGCAGTCAATTAATGAACTGAGCCACCAAGGTATCCCTACTAATAGGTTTTTCTTGAATAACTGGTTCCTGCCAGTAATTTTCAAATATTTCTTGTGAAATTCATTACAACCCTTCAGTAAAGTGTGTTTAAGGCACTGAATAAGTATTTGTTGAATGAATGATGAGTGAAATGTGAAATAACATTTTCCTGGCCAATAGGCAAGAAAAAAAGAGTATAAGGTAAGTCAGAGCTATGCAAATACTACATTGAGCAAAATTTCTTTGTTAAGAAAGAAAGAGACCTGAGTACTGTAGGATTTAATAACATAGAGATATGTTTTCTGCAAAGAAAATCTGTCATGGTACAGTTGGACTTTCATTCTCTTCATTCACTTGAAATCATCTTTCAAAGATCGATAATGAAATCTAGGTCATATTTTTTCGTGTTCAATATTCAGGCCTAATTTTACTCAACATCATTTTGTGCAGTTTGTGATTCTCTCTTCTTTGAAACTTTTTTTTTTCTACTTGGTTTCCAGGATACTGCTCTCAGTTTATCTCCTACTGCCTGGTCACTCCTTATTTCCTTTGTGGGATCTTCCTCTATTTCCCATCTGCACACATTGAAGTGCCAAGGCCTCAGATCTGCACTCCTTCATTCAGGCACTTGGTGATCTCATGTAGGCCCGCAGTCATATGTCCAGCCCCACCCTCCTCTTGGCATTCAAGACTCATCTATTCAGCTGCTCCTTAACCTTCCCTCTGGGGTGTCATTGCTACCCCTGGCTCAAGTGTAGAGTATTGCAACAACCACTTGCTTTCATCTTTGTGGCCTGTTCTCCACAATGCAGTTAGAGTGACTTTTAGAACATGTAAGTCAGATCACGTCACTCCTCTGCTCAAAACCATCCAACTGCTTCAGTGATTATTCAGAATAAAAAAGGAAACCTTTCCAGTGACCAGTAAGGGTCTATGTGATCTGGTGTTACTTTATTCTATGTCCTACTTCTCTAGTCTCATTTTACTCTTTACCTTGCTTGCTTCTCTCCAGCTACTCTGCCTTCCTTGCTAATCTTGCCCTTAAGATCTTTCCTTAAGATCATTGCCCTTATTATCCTCTTTGCCAAAAAAACTCCCTTCACATATCCATAGACTGCCCCCCTACTTCCTTTATGCTTCTGTTAATTGCCAACTCCCGGCCTCTGTATAAAATAGCATGTCCTTCCCATTGCTCTCTGTCTCCCTACTTTGATTTATTTTTCTTCTTAGTTTTCCTTACCACATCTGTGGTTCTTTGCTTATTGTTTCTTTGCACTTCCATTCCCTTTGAAACATGAGTGTTTGAGAGCGACTTTGTTTTATTCACTGCTGCATCCCCATTGCCTAGAACAATGTCAGCACTTAGTAGATGCCTAATGAATATTCAATCAATGAATGTATGAAAGTATTTTAATTATTAAAAAATACATTACTAAGATATATTGCTTTACAATGAGTTTTCACAGAAACCATGTCTTTAAAAACTGCTCAGAAATCTTCGAGCATCTTCTTTATGGTTTTCGCGTTTGCATTTTGGGAGATCTGCCTGAGATACAGAGAGATACAGAGAGCCTTCCACTTCTTTTCTGTTGGCCCAGATTATTTTCAGGAAAAGGGAAGAATGAGTAGGAAATCGTTTTTTCTGACCTGAGAGCAAAATAGAATTTGTATATTGCACAGTTATTTGTCATGTAGAAAAAAGTCCTTCAAATGGGCTGGGCAACCTTTAGACAAAGCCCAGACAAGGCCACCTTTGCTCTTGCTCTGCCGTTGCTCTGACTGGAGTTCGTCCTTTATTCTGTAAAGCAGTGATCTCCTCTTTCCAATCCATTAAACAGATAATAATACTGTCTCTACCTTACCATGTGCTGGGAGGCTTGATTAATTAGTAAAGGTTTATGAAACACTTTGACATTCTCAGATGAAAGGCACTAGAGGTGTACGGTGTTATTATATTTTAACAATCAGAAAACCTAATATTAAAGTAATGACATTTTACACTTTTATAAGATCAAAAGCCTTAATAAACAGAAGTCATTTTATACTCATTTTATTTTTGGAACACTGAGGCACAAGAAAGCAGAAGCCTATTTCCAGAGGTGACTCTGCAAATCAACTGAACGTTTGTAGATGGATAGCAACATGTACAAAGAAATGCCACAGCACAGGGAATAAAGTTTAACCATCTTAACCGTGAGGACAACAGTATGGCATTAAGAAGGAACAGCTTATAGTAGAAAGGTCACTTGACCAAGAGTGAAGAGGACATTTTCATTGTCCTGGTTGTTAGACCAATTCACGTGATAGTAGTAACTCATTTAACAAACACTTAGTAGCTGACTAATAACCTGTACAGGTACAGGTATTACTTTTCCTTGACCAGAGATTAATGGTACTAGAGCAGCATGGAGACTGGAGGGGAGACTTGACATTCCTGGATTCTAATAAGGTCACTGAAGAAGCACCTTCATTTGCTCAGGGGACTAACAATTTCTGTGTGTTTTCTGGGAAGGGCCCATACAAACCTGGGAATTCTTGTGAGCCTAGAGGTAAACTGCCCTCTCAGCTGAATTTCTCCTGGCTCTAGGATTTGGACAGAGCTCTTGCTGGCACTAGGAGGAAACTGAAAGCCAAACTGCTCCTCTGTGCCTCATCAAAGTGTTAACAGCTACCATACCTTCTCTACTGGCCATCAAATACAAAATGTTGTGCTTTTGGTGTAGAAGAAGGGGGAAGGAGAGAGAGTGAGTAAGGGTGAAAAAGAGTTAAATACTGGAACTTAACCTGATAAAGAGTAATGATAAAGATATTGCCACTGCCTGAACTGTACAAGTGCTATGAGGACATAAATCTGTCATCAAATAAAGAATAATAACTTAATTAAAGAGCCCCAGTTACTGAGGGGAAGAATAAGTGGCTTCCTTTGTGGTAGAATCAGTAGAAGGGTCAGAAGACAACTTTAACAAATCAGTAATTGCAAACAGGTCACACGCCAGAAAAACCTTTCTGTGTCTACTAAAATGGAGGGTGAAGTTTCTTTTCTGAAGTTCAAGTGGTAGAAAATTCTAACCACATGGAACAAAAGTACAAAGTGATGGATATCATTAAATAAAAGGAAAAAGTCTTAAGAGAACATATTCTAAAAACATCCATGTGGATGATAGGTATTCCATAGGGAGAAAAATGAAGACGTAGAGAGATCATAACGTAAATCAAGAACTGACTGGGCTGAAAGTGAACTGGAGTTTGTTCATTGGAAAACCCTCTTAGAACCAGGAAGAATTATGGATGGCCCCTGAATTAGGATGGTTCGACCTTATTATGGTGCAAAAGCACTGTACATTTAGTAGGAAATACACTTCAAATTTTGAATTTTTATCTTTCCCTGGTCTAGCGATATATGATACATTATTCTCTTGTGTTATTGGGCAGTGGCAGTTAACTGCGACTTCCGGACAGCCATGTAATCATCGGGGTAAGCAACTGATACACTGACCACTGTTCTGTACCCAAATAACCATTCTGGTTTTCACTTTCAGCACAGTATTCAGTAACTACATGAGCTGTTCAATACTTTTCTATAAATGGGCTTTGTGCTGGATGATTTGCCCAGTAATAGTCTAATATAATTGTCCTGAGCACATTTAAGGTAGGCTAGGCTAAGCTGTAATGTTAGGTGTATTAATGCACATTCCACTTATGATATTTTTAACTTATGATGGGTTTATTGTGATATAACCTTGTCATAAATCACGGAAGATCTGTAATTTCAAAGCCAGATGCCTAGGCGTATTTTGGTGACTTTTCAGAATTTCAAAAATAGAAAGGAAATCTTATAAGTTTACAGAGAATAGATAACCTAGAAAGACAATAGCAGTATTCCAGTATTAAGTGTATCATTTGCAATATTGGGTGCTAGAAAACAGTGGGATTACTTTAATGCATGACTGAGCGACTGCAGTCATATACCTAGCCAAGATATTATCTAACTAAAAACATTTCCAGGAACTCAAGAGGTCAGAGAGTATACAACTTTGTATCTTCTGAAAAATATGTTCAAATCTGTGTCCTAACTAAATGACAGCCAAGAAACTCAGGATCTCAAGAAGAAGAACATGGCAGGTAGTAAATTGAAGGTGCTGCTCTTTAAGTATTAAGTTTGAAATAAATGATATACTCATTCCACAATGGAAAAACTCAGCAATTGCTTCCAGCTAATTTTTTTTTTCTTTTGGTGTAGAAGAAGGGGGAAGGAGAGAGAGTGAGTAAGGGTGAAAAAGAGTTAAATACTGGAACTAATATCATCCTTCATTTCACTTAACAAGCAGATAGCTCTGAATGAATGTGAAATCGAAGATAGGAGTCTGCTGTTCCTTCCATCACTGCTGCTTCCAGCAGCATTTCTGATGTGCCTCTGACAGTGTATGTCCGCACTGTTGAAGGTTTTTAGTGTTCAAAGATATATTATTTACACAACATAGCTTGTAAAGTCAAAACAGTGGCTTCATCTTGTGGTCAAGGATGATCAAGGATAATTTCCTGTATGCAGTGTCATGACTTAAACTGTAGATTGAGTTAGCTTCACCTCCATGTTAGATCAGAAAAACCCAGGGATTAAGGAATTCATGTTCTAAAGATCTTGTATGTTGGTGTGGAGAAGGGCAGTAAAAGAAGTATAAAGATTTTATCTTGATGTGTTGGAATGGGATATAGGGAAAGGAAATATAACAGAAGATTTGAAAGAGATTAGAAGTGTGAAAGAATATTAATTGCAATTCTGTGGCAATAAATTTGTGAGCCAAGAGAAACTGGATATTTTCTAACCAAAATGAACTGGATGATTTTTGAGGACACTATCAAAACTAACTTAAGTAAAAATACAAAACCTGAGCAGATAATAACTATGGGAGAGATTTGGAAGATAATGTAAAATGCGCCATTAAAAAAGGCTAATTTTTTTTGGAAAAGATAACGACACCATTATTTAAACCATTTTATATCTTGGAAAAAGATGAAAATCTCTAGTTGGGTTTATGTGGCTGAGGTTTATGAGGGTTTTTTTATTGATAAGATGGTATCAAACTATTTATATATTTTAGAATATAATATAAAAATCCTATACAATTATAATTCAGCAGAATTGAGCAGCCATCAAAAAATACACCATGATTCAAGCTGAATTACTCAAGCAGTGTGAAAAGAGCTCAATATTAAGAAATGTATTAATGTAGCTAATTAAATCAAAAGTTAAAAGAGAGAACAAAAAGAGATTACCACCTTCTTCTGACCACCAATATCTGAAATATTGTTTTATTAATTATATATTATCAAAACTGATAACATTGAATTCTGCCTATTACCATAGTTCCCATGTTGAGCTCCACAATTAAATAGATTCAGGGCTCTTTACTAGTGTTTTGACCATGGCTTTTCCTTGAAGTTATTATTTTGAGTCGTGTATCAGTGGGCCAGTTTTCACTTACTAGCAATTTTATAAGAAGGACTCAGGAAAATAATTAATAGAACAATATTCCAAATATCTGTGGTCAGGAAAAGGGGAGGTGGGGAGGAAGGGGAGGTAATTTTTTTTTTTTTTTTTTGAGAGAGGAGGGGCAGTTATTCTATGGCATATTTTCTGGATCTTCCTTTTACTTTGTGCACACATTTTGGGGGGAGGCAAAGCTGTATCTGACCGAAGATGTCCTATAAAGGCAAGTTATTTGATGAAGAGTTACTTGTAGAAGGTGAGGAATGAGCTAACATAATCTGAGCTTCAGTTTTGTTTGCCTCTTTTAAAAATCTTTCACACGATCCTTTATTTAGTCTCCTCTGGGATGGCATTTCCATCAGTTTTGGTGTTCTGGGTTTGGTGAGTCTCACAGTGGAGGACTTCATATCATCAGCTTTGTGGTTTTCCATTTAATGATGACTGTCTCCCTTTTCCCATTTTATCTTGCTACCCCATCCACAGACTTCTTGTTAGGAGCTAGGTGCAAGTGCAAATGACATGTATCCAGAAAATGGACAAAGGATCTAAATAGACATTTCTCCAAAGAAGATAAACAAATGACTGATAAGCACATGAAAAGATATTCAGTATCATTAATTAATAGAGAAGTGCAGATCAATACCACAGTGTAATATCACTTCACCCCCATCCCCACTAGGATGTAAAATGAATGTAAACTGGTGTAGCCACTTTGGAAAGCAGTTTGATAGTTCTTCAAAATGTTGAACTTGGATTTACCATATGACCTAGTTCTTCCACTCTTTTCTCTATATGCAAGAGGAATGAAAACGTATGTCCACACAAAAGCTCGCACATGAATATTCATAGCTGCATTATTCATACAGAATTATTCGGCTTATGACAAAATATGGAAACAACCCAAATGTCTATCCAGTAATTGATGGTTAAATTAAATGTGGTCTATCCACACAGTGGAATATTATCTGACAATAAAAAATAATGAAGTACTGATGCATGTTACAACATTATCAATCTCTTAAACGGTGTACCTAAGAGCAAGCAGCTAGTAACAAAAGACTACATATTGTATTATTGAGTGATTCCATTTATATGAAATGTCTAGAACAAGCAAAACTATAGAAAGTAGTATAGTGGTTGCCCTAGGGCTGGGGCTGGTGGTGGGAGGGGATGGGTGATGGGTTTTGCTTTGTGGGCAATAAAAAGGTCTAAAATTAGATACTGGTAATGATTGTACAGCTCTGTGAATTTTACTAAAAACCACTGACTGTATGCTTTAAATGGATGAATTACATTAGATGTGAATTATATCTTCATCTTCATATCTTTATTGAGCTGTTTAAATGACAACATATGACTGAAGACTCTTGAGTCAGAATATCCAGTTTCAAATACTGGCATTTCCAAATGGTCATGTGACTGTGGGCAAGTTTCTCCACATCTTTGTGCCTCTGTGACGTGTGAATAATGGTATTTCCCACGTCCAAGCTGGATTGTGAGGACAAGAGAGCAGATGCTCAGAACGGTATGGTACATAGTAAATGACAAGGAAATGTCAGTTATTTTTTGAGTCTATTCACTGCATTTAAAAAAAATCTCAATGACCTTATTTTTCATTTCTACAAGTTCTGTTTAGTTATTTTCTAAATCAGCTCATACTTTCTTCATGTTACTTTTTTTATGTTCTTGATTACTTTTTTATATCTTTAATAATTTTTTAGCACTTTGTCTATGTTTAAGTAAATGTAAATAACTTGGCACAAAGGAGGTACTCAGTAGATATTTGTTGAATTTATGAATGAATATCTAGTAGGAAGTCCTGTTATCCTCACTCTTCTAGTATGTTTTCTTGAAGAAATTATTTAATCCTCTTTGCTTTGGTTTTTTAAATCTGTAACACAGAACAATATCCATCTCCTGAAGTTGTTATAGAGTCTAAATGAAATTGTGTGCAATTTAGTGCTGGATATACAGTAGTTGCTTAACTATATTCACTCTCTTCCCTTTCAGTATCCTATTCATCTTTTTACATGTGTTCTCATGGACCCCACCCTCTTGGGAGTGGCTGAATGCTCGCTTTTTAAAAAATATTTCTACTCAGTCTTTGTTGCTCTGTTTGCAAATCCTTATAGAATCTGTTTATCCATCTCATAGCTCTTTCACTATTGAGTTCTTTGGAGCCACAAATATCCTGATGTTGTCTATTCACTTTCTCTTGATTATTTTGCTTCTTTTGCCACTCCGGCTGTTTTAGTTACGGAATTAATTTCTACTTTCAGAATGGTAATAAATGCAAAAGCACCTTAGTGTCTACAGAGTAGAAACTCAGCGCATAACAATTGAATCTTAAATAGCTCTTAAATTCCCTTGCCTGTCACTCAGCAATTCCCTTGGTGTTCCACTCACTGCCTCACTGAGGGCTGCATAGTAGCTGTACTCTGGCAGATCTGCAATCAATTCTCTTTCTGACCCTGGATAGCCAGACTGAGGAGCATCTTTTGCTTCATCTTTGAATTAAAAAGGGCCTGAGTCCCTAATAAAGCAATTTCAGTGCTACCCATTAGGAGGGAAAAAATAAATAACTGAGAATCTCAGATTGCCTATTTAAGGTACTTCTTAGATTTTGCCTATGATTGGGTATAGGACTCTTTGGTATAGGGAACTACTTATTTTTTGGTGCCCATTCCCTTTGGTGATGGAAGAGCTGGATATAGTGTTCAAAAGATACTAATTACTATATAAATTTCATCGTTACTAAAACATAAGGTAAAACTTAGCTCAAGTTTTGGGTGCTATCCAAACAAAGATATTACTGGAAGGACACTATCGTAATCTTGTTTTATCAACTAGAACTATTTGTATCCTTGATGCTTTAGGCTTCAGGTCTAACAGTGTGTGGTTATCTTGTGAAAAAAATTAAAGCAAGAAATGGGGCAGGAGGTATAAAAAGAGAAACATTTTTAAAAAGAGGTGAAATATTTTCAGGCACTGGTCAACTCCCAAAATGTAATTTTTCCTTCTTTATGCCTAGAATTCTAAAAATTATTCTTTCAACAGAAATAAAATATTTAGTGAAAGCATTCATAATTATTTAGTGAGTCAGATGTCCCATCCCATGGCTTTACTATTACAGAGGTTTATATTGGACATTAATTATTATGTTTTGTCTTTCCCGAATTCACAATCTTTTCTGGAAAAGATTCTTATTTTTTCTTGTGGAAAACACCCCTTCCCCACTTAGTCCAAGGTGCTTGAGTAAAGTTAATCAGTATGTACTATTTTTCTGGTCAGCCATTCTAATTAATTCAGAGATAGGCACAATATTATTTAAAATCAGCTATATAAGGGTTATAAAATCTATTATTACCTTGGAGTTGCTGAGAAAATGTCTTATCATATTTCATTGATTCTAAGGTGTCCTATTTTTACCCACCTTTTAATATCTCTGATGTTGGGGTACATTTTATATTCTGCATCATAGCAAGCTATTCTGTTATATCAAGCTATTTTGTTATTATCAGCATTTTTCCTTTCTTACTAGTATATAACAAAAGTATTTCTTACAGTCACTGATGTTGTAGGTCCCATGAAATATGGTATACCTGGTTTCTGGCAACCATCTTGCCATGATGAGGGCTGAGGTGGGTCTAAGAGTGGAGGAGACAAGGGAGGAAAATAGTTCAGAGAAAAAGAGCAACTGAGCATTGATGATATAATTTAGATTCTGTGGTATCTACTTGCATCTGAAGTTAATACCCAGGGTTTATAAGCCAACTCTCTTCTCACTCAGCACACACTTGTGTTTGGTATTGTTTAAATAGGTGTTAGTGGCTTATCTCTCACTTTTAACTGTGAGAGTTCTGACCATTTGTATATCAAGTAAAGAAATGCTTGAGATATATCAAAGACCAATCCCTGAATAAAGAGAACTTAACTGACATTTGTGGTCATTCTCTTCTTTCTCAATGAGGAAAACTAATGGACATGAAGCAAGGTGGAGTATCTAAAACATTTGACAAACATAAATAAGGTCAGTTACAGGCATTTTCTCTCAGGAAATACAGAGGTGCTTTATAATTCAGGAGGCGAGCATAATCCATAGACACATTCTAAGGCCTGTGAAACAGACTAAGATTCTTAGTTCCCCTGGAATGAAAATGACTTACAGAGATTGCTTCCTCTAGGAGAATGACATTCTCAAATGCTCATCAAGATTTTGAGAATTTACAGATAAGGTAGGGTCCAGCCAAACTCTAGCAGTAGACACACTATATAGGATGTGACAAGTGGGTAATGGGATGGTGTGTATGTGGAGACTACAGGGAGTTCAGGGCCTAGAACGTTAAACCATCCAAAATGAAAAATTTTATGCATCAAAGTAAACAGTGGGACTACATTTTTGAAGGTAAAAGGGTGTTAGTATAAACTCTAAAGTTTTCTAGTACCATTGTCTTGAAACTGTAATTTGACTAAGGCTTCTTCTACAACTGACCAAAAATACTTTCTAAAATTTCAAGTTATTTGATAACTATAAATCCTTAAAATCCTTATAGGATAGGACGTATGTGGAGATACTGTTCTGTCTTGTTCAGATGCCTTCCTTAAAGATAGACGGTGCCTTTGTTCATAGTCAGCATATTTTGGCCTTACGCCTTGCACCTAGTAATGCTCTTCAAGTGATTAGGACGATCTGAGAAATGTTATAATCCCCTAGAAATGTACTGTTTGGTTTTTCTCAGTGTTGTTATGAAAATGACTAAGAATGCGTAAGCTGGAATTAAGGAACAGTGTTTCCTGCCAGTTAAAGGAGCAGAACAAAGGTGCATATGTTCAATCATGTTTGCTGAACTAAGGACAGCTTGAGATCATTTAATTAAATTGTTTAAACAACACCTTTAAATCCCAAATCTTTTTGTCTTTATTGTAAAATGAACATTATGCAATTAACATTTGTTCTCGGTCTATTTTTCCTTTAAAATGATTTTTAAAAAATGTGACAGGGGATCATGTTTACATGAAGAAGGTCTGGACAAGTCTTTAAGAAATTACTTGACACCTCACAGGCAGATTCAGTATAAATCATAACCATTCTTTTTAATTGGTTTTTACTGGATTTTTCTTCCACGTCTGTCATCACAGTGGGAAATTTACATGATACTAATCTAGCCGAGATTACTCTCTTTTTAATGCTCTATCAAAAAAAAAAAAAAGTGGATCAGACTCTTTTTTTTTTTTTTAAAGATTTTATTTATTTATTTGACAGAGAAAGATTACAAGTAGGCAGAGAGGCAGGCAGAGAGAGAGAGGAGGAAGCAGGCTCCCTGCCGAGCAGAGAGCCCGATGCGGGACTCGATCCCAGGACCCTGAGATCATGACCTGAGCCGAAGGCAGCGGCTTAACCCACTGAGCCACCCAGGTGCCCCGGATCAGACTCTTGAATGAGCGCTTTGGTTTGTATCAAGGAAGGAATGATTATGTAACCAAACATATTCAGATACTAAATCTGTACCCTCATCTTGGTACAGATGGGGGTACCCGTCTACAAAATCTTCTTATAAAAAGAAGTTACCAGCAGAATCACCTGGAGAGCCTCCATCTCTGCCTGGATGCTCTTTGGTGACAGTTTTGTGTTCCCAAGGCTCATTTGGGTTACTAATACAGTCATTCCTAATACAAGTACTAATACAAGTAGTATTTAAGTTTTAAACGAATAAACAAAAACAACATTATTTGTGAGTTATGATGTAGACAGCATGATTAAATAATAAATGTCCTGAATAGTTCAGCTTTACACAATCAATTATAAATAGGCCATATTTTTTGAGCAAATGATATTAATGTAATTTTAAACACCCCAAATCTCCCCTTTTCCCATGATATCTATAGTAGTTATCAACCAGTAATGACCAGTCCACCTTAGTTGTATTGTTTCACCAGTCTCTTGTAGTATACATTCTTGAGTAATTCTTTCCGTGGGTTAATCCATCACTGTAGGTAGGATTTCTGACCCCTTTGTCAAGCCACATAAGTTTATTTTCTCATTCTCCTGAACACACTTCCCCCACTTCCTATATACTCTATAAAAAACTTTCCCTTTTCTTTGCGTCTACCACTTGATTTGGTCTGTACTCCTGTTCTCATCTGTTAGCCACTTGTTTTACGGTTGCCTGGCTTTCTGTATTTCTTACTTTGCTCTATGTTTGTGTTCTTGGTGAAAAGGCCAAAAAAGTGAGTATTGTTCTTAGGAAATGTTGTTTTGGGGAGTAAAGAGACTGGGTATTTTTAAAGGATTATTTAGAAGACCATCCATTCTAGTATACAAAATACATATTTTGACAGTGCTTTGTATTTCTGTAACTTAAGGCAATTAAAATCAGTGAAGCGGGGGTGCCTGGGTGGCTCAGTGGGTTAAGCCTCTGCCTTCGGCTCAGGTCATGGTCTCAGGGTCCTGGGATTCAGCCCTGCATCAGGCTCTCTGCTCAGCAGGGAGCCTGCTTCCCTCTCTCTCTGCCTGCCTCTCTGCCTACTTGTGGTCTCTCTCTTGCTTTGTCAAATAAATAAATAAAATCTTTAAAAAAAATACAATAAAATCAATGAAACTGACTGTATAAGCAGCTGAGCAACTGCATGATCTTAGGAGGTGGTGGGAGCACGGTCTCTGCAGTCCAACTTCCTGGCTTCCTCACTCCACCACACCACTTTAAACCTGGGTAACTACTCCTTATTCACTGTTCAGAGTATTCTATGCCTCTGCTTCTTTCTTTTCCATGGTCTTGACCCTAAGACTCCACCCCGTTGTAAGCACTGAACTTCAGTCATAAGCTAGACTTTATAACTAACCCTCTGTAGTCTGAATTGCCAGATTTAATCTTCCCTCCCTAGAGTTCTCTTACTTTTATATGCTTACTCCTTAGAGTTCTCAACATTAATTTCACAAGATCTTATGATCTCCTTTTTCACTATCCATCACTTCCTCCTGTACTTTTAACTTTTCTTCTCCATCATGATTCTGTGGTCCATCATTATAATGAGTTCCCTCTACATGCTCAAGTCAAGCAAGAGCCTCTCTTGCTCCATAATGATCTCCTGAAAACGCAACTGCAGTTCAATTACGCTTTCAGCCTACCCTATACCTGTAACCTCACAGCAGAATGTGACTGAAGAAAGGCACACCATCAGGTGACTGGTCTTACTTCACATGCATAACAGTGAACCTGGCCTTCATCTGTGCCCACATACTCGCCTTTCCTCCTCTTACTATGAGTGAACAATTACTACTAAAAGGTAAGGCTGTCTGTAACTTGTACACTTTACTCGCTCCCTTCTCACTTACTCAAGACCT
This sequence comes from Neogale vison, assembly GCF_020171115.1. Lineage (NCBI taxonomy): Eukaryota > Metazoa > Chordata > Mammalia > Carnivora > Mustelidae > Neogale > Neogale vison. The sequence goes on along the minus strand of NC_058102.1, from coordinate 31,016,382 downwards.
TTGTCCAACCGTTCTTCCCTCATTCTCTGGCATCATCTATTTTTTCCCCATCAGTTTGATCACTCACATAAGCATATAAATGAATAGAAATCTTCCTTTTCGTGTGTAGTAAATTTGTACCAAAGAATTGTCTATATTTGTTTTCTTCCATTGCTTTGTTCCCATTATCCTTTGAACTCTTTCCAGTTAGACATTTAACTGCGTAATTCCATCAAAAGCACTTTGGTTAAGGATACCAAGGACAGGATGCCTGGGTGGCTCAGTTGTTAAGCTATTCGCATTAGGCTCAGGTCATGATCCCAGGGTCCTGGGCCTAAGCACCGCGTTGGGCTCCCTGCCCAACCAGGAGCCCTCCTCTGCTGCTCCTTCTGCTTGCGCTCTCTCTCACATGCACTCTCTCTCTCAAATAAATAAATAAATAAAATCTTTTAAAAAAGGATACCAAAGGCATGCATGTTTCCAAAGTTAGTGGTCAATTGTCAGTGTTCATCTTGGGTACTCAAACTGACAGAATGGAATCCTAAGTTCTACTTGAAATGCCTTCTTCAGTGAGCTTCTGGGATAGCATAACCCCCCAGATTTCCTAGCTTCTTCATTTTTGTATTTATCCTGTTTGCCTGAACTTGAAAAGCTGACATGCCTCAAGGGTCCATCCTTAGGGGGGAGGGAGATCACTTTTTTTTTTTTTTCTAGCTAGAATCCCTTAGTGATCTCATTCAGTCTCATAACTTTTAAGACTATCTGTAACACTGATGGCTCCCAGTTCTGTATCTTAAACACAGCTCTCTTTCCTTTGTCAAACTCATCCGTCCAACTTCTTACTCAACATGTCTACTTGATAGAAGTACCTAATAGGCACTTTAACCTTAACCTGTCCAAAACTGAACTATCACTTTTCCCCGCAAATTTTGTTCCTTTAAGACTTCCAATTTACTAGATAGCAGTTTCATTCTTCCAATTGCTCATACCCAAAGTATTTGTCAAAACATAATTTTTTAAGAGATAGGAACATGACATACAAATACAAAGTGAGCACTTGCCAAAAATTTATTAGCTCACATATGTTGTAAACAGTAGGGTGATAAAGTGGATACAAGAAGAATAAAAAACTCAACAGAGATAAGGCTGATTCAAAAGAGAAGCAGAAATTATATAGTAGGTCAGGAAAGCAAGGCAAATAAGTTTGCTTAGCTGGAAACAAGAGTGGTTAATAATCTTCAAGACAAGAAATCTGTTGAGGTTATCTTCTCTACTAGGTAGAAAATACTTGCATCTTCATTGGACAAAAGCTTGCAAGTGAACATACAACTACATAGTAATGAAGTTATTTAAAATAATAATTGGTAAGTCAGCATTGGTGGATGTCCTAGAACATAAAGTCATCTCTCTCAGGTCCTGTGAAGCAGTGGTCTAATATGTAAGAAAACACAGTCATCCCTTTGTCTTACGTCCAAGTTTTAGAGATTGTTTCTTAATGCCTTTAGCCATCCATGATTTCTGTCTTATTTTTACACTGTACATCATCAAATCTTGTTGACTCTAACTTCTATTACCAGAGTCTAATCACTCCTCACTATCTTTACTGCTATCAATATGGTCTGAACCACTGTTATTTCTTGCTTAGATTGTTGACATTCTTTCTGAATTGTTTCCCTTACACTTTCAAAATCTAGTTTCTATAAAACAGAGTGATCCTAAAGTGAAAGTTAGGATCATAACACTTCTGATGTTAAAATTTTCTGAGTTTACATCTTACTCCCCACCCCCATCCCTAAATAAAAAAAAAAAGGTCTTTCCAATGGCCCACAACACATTCCATGATCTGTACCTCTCTCCAAGCTTGTTATCTCTCTGAGATAGTCTCCTACAACACTGGTCACTTACCTTGTTCAACCTCAAGGGCTGTCTTGCTGTTTTTTCAACACCCTTAAGATGCTTCCATCTTAAGTCTTTTTAGATTTGTTCTTTACACTTGGAATATTCCTCTCCTGGATGCTTTCTTGGCTCAATCTCCACCTCCACTAGGTCTTGCTCAAATACCACCTTCTGAGTGAGACCTTCCCTGACTACCCTATTAAAAATCCGCCTCATTCCCCCAGATTTCTGCCCCTGGCATCCCATTACCTTCTCTGCTTTGTTTTTCTCCATAAGACTTATTATTTTCTGACATATATATATTATTTATCGAAGGCAGATATTTTTGTCTATTTTGTTCATCAACTTGTCCCAAAAGCCTAGAATAGCACCTGACACATGGAAGTTATCCCAGTATTTTTGAATGAGTAAATGAGTGGATAGAGTATTAATTTTCTATCTGTTTCTAGTACCATTTTTTATTTCTTTCTAGATGGTCCATGTTAACTTTAAAATGAAGATATTTATTTCTGATTTCCATCCTAATATTGTTCCTAATTCAATCAAATCAAGATCAGTTACTATCTACATACAAGACACTGCACTTGTCTTGTAGAGGACACAAGGAAAATCAGACACAAGGATTTGCAATCTAATTAGGGATATAAGACTAGCAGATGATAAGTTAAATGCTAAGAAAAGATGTAAATAATGTTTCAAACCCCAAAATTGATGAAATGTTAGGAAGCAGAAATACTAAATTACTAAAATAGTTTGCTTTCTGAGCCTAATGCATAGATGTTGTAAAGTGAAAAATTTATGGACAGTAAGGTATTGTCCAAAAATAAAATTAAATATACAAAATAATTAAGAAACTTCTAAGAGGTTACTGAATGACATTGTTTTGTAAAAAAACAAAAACAAAAACCCTAAAACTCACTGTGAGATGCAAATGTAAAGGAAAAAAATTGTATCTCGTGCTCTTGAGCATGAAGACCTTGCATGAAGACCTTTTTGGGGTAGAAGGTAACCTATTTGTTCATGTTCTCACCTTTCTCTTGTTCAGGATATATCTTTGTGCTGAATTCTGCGTTCTACTTATTTTCCAAGTTCTGTCCTTCCTGTTTGGCTTTTCCACACACACACACACACACACACACACACCCCTCCTGATTGTGTTTAGTGGAACGACCAGTTCTTCTGTAGCTCTGATCATAAACTAGAAGCTTATTCATAGAACCGTTTTGGTTTCGAAGCAAAACCTCCACCAGTGGTTTACCATTTTTGGTTCCCTAATCTTGTCACAAAAAGAAAATTTTAAAATATATTCAGACTGGCCCTCTAGTCATAATCTAAGCATCTCAAAATCATACATAGATAAGTTAGATCTCAATATAACAATTGCTGCTCTGAAAAGAATATGCTTTGCTTAAGGAGAATGTTTATATTTCATTCCCTGGCTTCTTCCAAAAAAGGTTTCAGGCTACTGAGGTAAATGGAGAACAATGAAAGCAGCTTTATCAGCACAGCTTGCTTAATTTCTTTTGGAAGTAACATCATCGCTAACCTTTCTGCAGGCTTTTAGTTGATACTGCAGGAAAAAAGTGCCATTTGTACTGAGAAGCTACCATATAGAGCTGAAGTCAGAAGATAAATATCATGTACTTATTAAGGCCCTGTCCTTCTCCCATTTTGAAATTTCCTACCCTTAGGACAGGCACCAAACTGTCTACTTTTGATATAGTACTAACTTTATCAGTAATGTTAAATAAATAGGAAATAATGAATCCTTAGGCTGACTGTGGCAGTTAAAAGACATGTTCTCTGTCAAAACTGATCATAAGCAACAAGTTCAAAAGAACTTCTTTTTTGAGTAACCAAATCTTTAGTATTTGTTTTCACACTAGACCTTGGTTTTTAAATATAGTCAGCAAATTAAAAGTTTTTAAAAACCTAGTAATTTTATTAATTTATAGCAAAAATTGAACTTAAGTATTATATATTCAGGGTGCTCAACATTCACTCATTATTTCTATGTTACAGAATTTCCCTTTATAAATGTAGGTCAAATGAAAATCATATTTCCTTTGCTTTCTCTAAAGTCATTCTTAATTTCTTTTTCTTTCTGTCTGTGCTATTTCTGCTTCCCTTGATGCTTAATGTTCCAAAGTAGTTGAAGAATGTCAAAAATACATTGCCCTAGATATGTACATTGCTAGCTATTATTATGCCCTGTCATCAAAGTTCTTTCAATTCTAGGAAGAAATCTGATATAAATCTTGAAAAAATTTTTTAATATTAAGGTCAAATAAATCCCATATGCCTAATAACAATAAGGGATTAATTTTCATTACTAATGTTGTTTTTTTCAAAAGCATTAAATTTTTGTCTTACATTTATTCTTTACAAGTCTAATTAAGGTTTTGAACCTTCTTTGTAATGCTGATTTCTGAAGTCATCACCACAGCTTCGTTTATAACCTATGCCATTAATAATATTGTTAGACTGGAAATTAATAACTAATAATCACAACAAACTTTTATTAGGCATTTGCTGTACACTAAGCTCTGCTACTTCTATATGTTCATATGTCATTTAATCATTGGGAAGCACTAACATTAACTTCTTACTAGGTAAGAAAGATGCCATTTGGAAAGATCATTAAATTTGCTCTACGTAATGCAGTGAAAGTAGGTCATGCTGCCAATAAAAGTGGGAGAATAGGAATATGAACATAAATCTGTTAGACAACATTTCCTGAAGAACTCTGTTGTATGATCTAATTTATTTTTATTTTACAAATCACAGAAGATAAGTGTAATATTATACAAAGTGTATAGATGAAGAAACTCAGTAGTTAAGTACTTTACTCAAGATTACACAGCCATGGAGTAATTAGCTCTGTATTTATTGAATGACTCAATCAGCAGATACTTTTTAAATGCCTACTATGCCTGGCATTGTACTAGGCTCTGGGTTTATGAAGATGACAAAGACACAGCCACTGTCCTGGCAGGAGTTTATTTTCTAATGAGAATCAAAATAAACACTTTCAGTGCTTATTAGAGGAGATACCACAGGGCCCTCTGAGAGCCCACTGGAGAGCAGTACTCTAATTCAGACAGAGTAGGATGGCATCTGGTAAGAGGAAATGCTGCTTACCAAAAGATACAAGTAATGTTTCAAACCAAAAAATTGATGAAATTTTAAGAAGCAGAAATACCTAATTGCTAAAATAGTTTGCTTTCTGATCCCAATGCTTAGGCATTGTAAAATGAAAAATTTATGGATAGTAAGGTATTTTCCAAAATAAAAGAAAGGAACTTAAATATACAAAATAATTAAGAAACTTCCAAGACATTACTAAATGGCATTATTTTTTGTAAAACAACAACAACAACACAAAACAAAACAAAAAACTAAGAAATTCCTTGTGAGATGCAAATGTTAAGGGAAAAAAATTATATTTCATGCTCTTGAGCATGAAGACCTTGCATGAAGATCTTTCAAAGTGAAGGATGAGTAAGAGATGAGATGAAGGGAGAGAAGAGAGGAAGGATGTTCTGGGGAAGAGACAAAAAGCATGCTCAGAGTCCAAGAGGAAAGAAGGCTTGACAATTTGATGGAGTCACAGGTGCGGCCAGCAGGATGAAATGAGAAGGAGACATTAGGGAATGGTGAGGTGAGGGAAGTAGCAGGCGTGAGGCTGTGGAGCTCCTGGGATGCTGTCCTAAGCTGCCGGACTTTTTTATTCTGAAGCCAATAGTTACAAAATTGACAGATCAGATCAGAAAGATCTGGCAGGTGTGGAGGTGAAGATAGGAAGAGAAATAAAGCATGAATCTACTGTGGTAGATGATATAAAATGATACAGCTTAAACTAGATCATTAACTGCAGGAATGGAAGTGTGGAGTCGCAAGGGCAAAGATAGTGAAGTAACAGAACTGACAATATTTGGTAAATTACAGGTTGAGGAGCCTGAGAGAAAAGGAGCCTTTTAAGATGACCTCCAAGTTTCTGGGAGCTTTTTGTGTTTCATAGATTTTGTATAAAGAACATGTCAGTGTGATCTGACTGAATCAGCTGCAGATACTCTTTGACTAGCCTGTTCACCATGTAAATTTTAAGTGACTAACTATGGACCTTTTTTTGCTCTAAATTATATTCATTATACAGCTGAGTAGTTCAGATGTCAAACAAACTGTTCCAACGTCTAAACTAAATGAATTAGCCAAGAGATGATTCCTTAATTCTTGTCACTAAAATTTCCATTCACTTTTAAGATTGCAAAGTCAGTGAGTATGTATGTCCAGCACATCCTTGGCTACTTAGTGAAGAAAGTGTCCTCCATTCATACAGTGAAGGTGGAAAGGAAAAAAATTAATATGTTGATCAAAAGGAACATTTGAAAACTGCTAATTCAGTTAATCATTTTTTTTTTCCTTACTCAGTCTTCTGCCTATGCATTCTGGAGTGATGATTATGTAATCTTGGAAAAAAATGAGTCTATTTTTCCAAATTATGGATTTGTTTGGAAAATAAAGGTGAGAGACTTGGAATCCCATGAAAGTACTCTATTCTGTTCTACAAACTATCTGAGATCTGAGAATTCTCTGGGAGTCTTGGGATTGATCCCAGTGTGATGTGTTCTGGGCTAGTGTAGAAGCACCTGGCCTGCTTAGAGAAATAGAGAAAGGAGAGTTCAGTGTGCAGGTATTAGCGTTCAATGTACTGTCTGAGAATTACTCAACAGTCAGCCCCTTCTAAGCCCAGAAAGTTTGGTCTTTTGTATAGAACTGTGGTGGGTGGGTGGGTGCTGGAAAGCTTCTTTAGTTGCCAATCTCAATACGAAACAGCAGCAGTTGGGTAGGAAAGATGGCAGGGCAGGACAGATGAGAAAAAGGTTGAAGGTTAACCTTCAAATCTTTTATCTGTCTGGTTAAAGAAGAAATTTAAAAAGTGGAGCAAGAAAGGGGCTTAAAGATGAGAGCTGGCATGCCTGCTGATGATCCCAGAGACACAGGGGAAGGGGATTTGTAGCAGACAATGAGTTGAAGTTGGCCAAAGCTGGGCAACCAGCTTTGCCTGAGCCAGTAGAAGAATCAAGTGACCAGATCCATGTCCACCAGCGGAGAAATAACCATGAACCAGGTATCCCTCTGCCACAGCCATAGTCTGTGTAAGCCCCTCACTGTCACCTCAGAGCCCCCCAAATCTCATCAACTAAGAAGCATCCTCAAGTTACTGCATTGTCTCTCAGAAGAAATCCAGTTTAAAAAACAGAAATGACTGAATTGTCTTGTCCTAAAGGAATTCAAGGTTGCACTATCAAATGGATTTGAGGCTCGAGATCTAAGTGTGCTACAGAAAGTGTGGTTATATGAGGTTGGACTGTTCTGATTGCAGAATTACTCTCAGAGTATGAGCTGCTGGCCAGAGGTTGATGATTCAGGGCTCATGCGTTGTGTGTAGTAGTGGAAGGAGTATAGGCTTCAAAAATGCACAGGTGTGATTCCTCCACTTGATGACCTTGGGAAAAACATTCTGTCTCACTGAGATTTAGTATCCACCCCTCCCACAGTAAAATGGGTTTAAAAAAGAAAAAAACACATTTTTGTAAAAATGTATGCTTTACCGTACTAGAGAATAAGACTGTTGCTGTACAGCGGAAGAAACAGCAGACTGTAAGATGACGTTGACCAGAGTCATAGCTCCGCTGCATATTCAACAAGTGACTTTGTCTCCTTTTTATAAGATTGTGAGAAGAATTGGGTAGGATGGAAATGATCTTCCTTCAAAGTATGAGAATTCATGAATATGAATCCTGACTCCGACAGGGGTAAATCTTTAATATTTTTTTTTCCTATATGAGTGATCTCTGTAGGCTTTATAACCCATTATTCAATTCTGATAATTTATATTTCCTGAGAAAAGCCTCCATTTCACTGAGATTTTAAATCTATTTGTAAGCATACATAAACAGTATTTTCTAAAAACATTTTAAATTTCTTCATTTGTTTTCATAGTTCCTTTCCTGTTTTTAGATTTATTGTTTTTCTATGTTAGATTTCTGAGAGTCTGGTCAATTTTATTGCTAAAGAAAACAGCTGTGTTTTCTTTAATTCCTCTTTATTACTGTGGTTTTTTTTTTAAATTTTATTTTTATGTTAATCATTTCCTTCTGCTTGGTTTTCTTGGGACTTTAATTTTCTCTTTTAAAATTCTTGAATTGAGCATTATTTTGAATATGTTCCCTCTGTTCCATTATCTGTAAGATTCTGATAAAGATTTTCCTTAATTATTATTATTTTTTAATGTTTGGTAGAATTCACCACCATGTGACCTTGGGCTTTTCTAGCTGGAAGAGTTTTGATAGCTAATCTAACTTTTATTCTTGTTACTGGTTTAAGAATATTTCCTGTTTCTTGCATTCAAGATCCATGATTCTTGTGGTAATGTGTGCATTTTTAGGAATTATCTGGTTTTCTTTCTAAGTTATCTGATTTGTTAGTCTATAATTGTTTATAGTAATCTGTTACCACACTATGTATTTCAGTGGTTATCTATTGTATTGTTTTCTTTTCCATTTCTCATTTTGGTTTTTGACACTTCCTTTTTTTCTTTTTCTTAGTTATTGTAGTTGTAGCATTGCCAATTTTGTTTATGTTTTTGGAAAAATTGCTCATTACTTTCAGTGTTATGTCATTGTTTATTCTGGTCTCTGCTTTACTTATTTCTGATTTTCCTTTGTTATTTCCTTCCTCTATTAAATTTCAGCTAAAGTTCTTTTTCTGGTTCCTTGTGGTGTAATGTTAAGTTGTTTATTGAACTTTTTTTTTCTTAGTACAAGAACTTATAGCATAAATTTCATTGTAACATCTGCTTTTGCTGTATCCCATAGGTTTTAAGATTATTGCATTTTCTTTTCCTTTTTTTTTTGACATGTACTTTGATTTGCTGTTTGATTTCTTATTTGACCCATTGCTTGTGCAGTAGTGTTAATATTTTCATATTCAATATTTAATATTTACATTATAGATTTTCCAGCTTTGTTTTCTTGTTGATCTTCAGTTTTGTACCATTATGGTTGGAGTATATGTTTTTCTTAAATTTATAATATTTGTTATGTCTCTTTTTATGTGATTTAACCAGGGGATTTTTCTGTGTGTACTTGGAGAAAATGTGTACTTTGTGTTTCTTGGATGGAATGTTTTACATATATTTTTTTGAATGAAGAGTTCTTCAAGTAAAAAAAAATGTGCCTGTTGGAAAAAAAAAAGCGCAAAACTTTAATCTTGTAAAATAAAGCATATCAGAGGGACAGTGTGGAAGAGGAATGGGTGACATAGGTGAAGGGGCTGATAAGAGGACACTTACCATGATGAGCACTGAGTCATGATGTATGAAAGTATTGAAACACTGTATTGGAAACTAATATACCTGAAACTAACATAACACTGTATGTTCACTACAGTGGAATTAAAATTAAAAACTTAACTAAAATTAAAAAATAAAATTCTCAAACTGGACATGATTTTCATTTATTTTTTCTATTTTAAAATCATAAACATTTAAGAATATAAATTAGTAATGAGTACTATATTTTTTCATTTACTTTATTGCTAAAGTCTTTAAGGCCATGAAATTAATTATAGTTTATCATGTTTAGATTTGATATGTGGCATTTTCGACTTTATTATTTTCAAAAGTCTGTTATTGATACAGTACTTTGAGCTTTTAAATCTCTAAGCAATTTGATTTAGAGAATATTATAGTAATGTTTATGTAAAATTTCTGTTTTATAAGATTATATAACCTTTTGCTACACGGTATTTGATCAGCGCTTAAGATTGTTCTATTGACATTTGAGATGTAGGTGGATTTTTGTTGCTAAAACAGCATAATGTTTGAAAATATAACTCGTAATTGTTTTAAAAGTAATAGAGCTACTCATTATGTTCTGACTTACATCTTTTATTTGCTTTTTACAGACTGACAATGGATTATTAAAATCTTTTACTATAGTCATTATATCTATTCCTCTTTTATATTTCTAGTTGTGTTCTTCTTGCTGTTTTTGATACTCTATTATTCATCTGTCATAGTGTATCTATTTCTCTTTCAGTTTAGATGTTGACTTCTATCAATCAAAAATGACCTTTAATACTTTTTGTCATATGTTTGACTTTGGCTAATGTGAAGAATTGCTTTATTTTCTGCTTTATTTGGAGGGTTTAATTCTTCACTGCTGTGTTTCTTTGCATATTTATGATCATCTTTATAGATTACATCAGGAGTGTTTTTCTCCTTGTACAATCTAACTCATTATTTACTAAGGAACAAAAATGCTCCCTTGAGTGCAGGATTATTAAATGTTTCCTCTGATTTTCACATGCTGTGTTATTAAACATGCCATATCTGGAGTTATCTAGACCTTCATCCCAATTTCAGCACTTTTCCAACTGTTCTCCTTTCAACAGCCTATTTCTTTCTGATTTTGATTAATTATAAGATTAATGTGGGGGGATTGTTAAATTAAAAACACTTATTAGTAGAAGTCCTTAGGTTCTTTGACTATTTTCTTCCCAGGCTTGAAATAAAATAGGCTCAATGACAAGAATTCTTGCTGTTTTCTTTTCATCTGTGTATGAAAAATGATGATTTTGGGGCTAAAGAACATTCAGTCCTTTGAAATAAAAATAAGTAAGAGTCCATGAAAGACGAGAGGTGCCCTGTGCAAACAAGAGCATTAGAATGGGAGTTAACTGTCCTTCCTACCCCATGTGCTTTCCGAATGCGGGTCACTCCTTCAGATCTGCGTAAAACAGAAACGTGGACAGAGTTAGAGCCTCGTTCTTGTTCAAAAAACCTTTATTATACTTATCAGCCCAAGCTGCAATCATGCTGACCTTTCAAAGAGACTATTTTCCTTATTCCCAGCTTGTGATTATCCAAGTAGATTTCTTCTAAAATTTTAGATCAACAGTAATATAATTTCTGAGTTCCAAATCAATAGCTTCCTTTCTGTCTTTCCTTTTCCAACTAAATTGGGAGAAAAATGATATAGATCTTCTTTAACGAATTTATTTATGGAAGATTTTCTTTTCTCTATACACTATATGCTTTGGTTTAATTCCTAAAGGATTTTGTATTCACTGTAAGAACCTTCCTCAAATGAGGCAAAGGTTAAAGTTCTCTAACATGAAGACAAGTAAGCATTGACTCATTCTAATATTTCATCTCTTTGCAGTTTATAGATCTTTATTTTTGACCTTTAGTCTCTCTTGCCAGACTGTCTCACCCAGAAGACAATTAAAGAGGTATGATTTTTCCTAAGCAGTCACAAAGGACATAATTTTTTAAAAGAAATGATCCACAATTTTTAAATGGTTAGTTTTTTGGTATTTGTTATACCGTGACTGGTTAAAAATCACCCTTTTAAATCCTTGTCCTAAGATATATTTCTTTGTCTTCTGCTCTTTTCATTGGCTATTCCTTTAAAAAAAAGAAATTAAAGTGCAGTTGACATATAACATTATATTAGTTTTGGGTGTATAAAATAATGATTTCATATTTGTATACATGCCAAAATGATCACCACACATGTCTAGTTACCATCTGTCAGTACACATACTTACAAATTTTTTCTTATGATTTCTTTCAAGATCTACTCTCTTAATAACTTGCAAATATGTGATACAATATTATTGACTATAGTCACCATGCTGTACACTACATCCTCATGACTTATTTATTTTATGATTGGAAATTTGTACCTGTTGCTCCCCTTCTCCAATGTTTCCCACCTCCCAACCCCCCTCCCTTTTGACAACCAGCTGTCTGTTCTTTGTATCTGTGAGTTTTATTTTGTTTGTTCTTTTGTTTTGTTTTTCAGATTCTACTTATAAGTAACATCACATGGTATTTCTTTTTCTCTGACTTATTTCATCTAGTACAAAACACTTCAAGTCCATCCTTCCTGTCCCAAATGGCAAGATGGGTTTTGTTTTTTGTTTGTTTGTTTGTTTTATGTGTAGTTGATACATGATGTTACATTAGTTTCAGGTGTATAATACAGTAATTCAGTAAGTCTATTAAATTATGCTATGCTGGGGTGCCTGGGTGGTTCAGTCTGTTAAGCATCTGACTTAATTTTGGCTTAGTTCGTAATCTTAGGGTTGTAAGATCGAGCCCTGTGTTGAGCTCTATACTCAGTAGTCTGCTTGACACTCTTATCTCTCCCTCTGCCCCCCTCCCAACTATCTCTCTAAAAAAAAATAGTATGCTCCCCACAAGTGTAGCTACCACCTGTCACCCTACAATGCTTATTATAATAATCATTGACTGTATTCCCTGTCCTCTAGCTTTTATCCCTATGATTTATTTGTTCCATAACTGGAATGCTACTCTTTTTCACCTATTTTGACATACCTACAACCATTGGTAACCATCAGTTTGTTCTTGTATTTATGGGTCTGTTTCTGCTTTTTATTTGTTTGTTCATTTGTTTTTTGTTCTAGATTCCACATTTAAGTGAAATCATATGGTATTTGTCTTTCTTTGTCTGACTTATTTCACTTAGCATAATACCCTCCAGGTCTATGTCTTTGCAAATGGCAAGACCTCATTCTTTTTATGGCTGAGTAATATTCCATTGTGTGTAAATACTGCATTTTCTTTATCCAGTCATCTCTTGATGGACATTTTGGTTTCTTCTGTATCTCGGCTAAATTTTGGGGGAAACTTCATGCCGTTTTCTGTGGCTGTGGCCAATTTACACTCCTACTAGTGATACGTTGAGTGTTCCTTTTTCTCTGTATCCTTGCTGACACTTGCTATTTCTTTTTTTCTTTTCTTTTCTTAACAAAATAAATCCCAACTGGAATGAGATCATATCTTATTATGGTTTCAATTTGTATTTCCCTGGAGATTATTGTTATTGAGCATCATTTCATGTGCCTCTTGGGCTCTGTATGTCTTTTTAGAAAAATGTTCAGATTCTCTGCCCATTTTTAAATAAGATTGTTTTTTTAAATTATTGAGTTGTGTGAGTACTTTATATAGTTTGGATATTAACCCCTTATTGGATATATGATTTGAAAATATTTTCTCCCATTCAGTATGTAGCCTTTCATTTGATTGCTGGTTTCCTTTGCTGTGTAGAAGCTTTCTACTTCGGTATACAAATGGTCCCTGACCTATGATGGTTCAACTTACAAATTATCAACTTTATAATAGTGTGAAAACAATACCACATGCAGCGGAAAGTATACTTCAGGTTTTGAGTTTTGATCTTTTCCCAGGCTAGTGGTATGAAATATAATACTCCCTTATGATGCTGGGCAGTGGCAGTGAACCACAGCTTCCAGTCAGGTGAACCGCAAGGGTAATCATCCAACATACTTACAGTGATTCTGTATCCACACACACATTCTGCTTTTCACACTATTCAATAAATTCCATGAGATATTTGACACTTTAATATAAACTAGGCTTTGTGTTAGATGATTTTTCCCAATTGTAGGCTAATGTGTTTTGAGCATGTTTAATTAAGGTAAGCTGAGCTGTGATGTTCACTAGATTAAGTATATTAGATGCACTTTTAACTTGCAGTATTTCAAGTGATGATGGTTTTATTAGGACATAACCCCATTGTAAGTCAAGGAAGATCTGTGGTCCCATTTTTTAATTTTTGCTTTTGTTGTCCTTGCCTTTATAGTCAGGTCCCAAAAATCATTGCCAAGAACAATACAAGAAATATATTACCTATGTTTTTTTCTAGGAGTTTAAAGGTTTCTGGTCTTGCCTTCAGGTGTTTATTTTAAACTAATTTTTGTGTACAGTGTAAGGTGTGGTAGTCAAATTTCATTATTTTGCATGTGACTGTCCAGTTTTCTCAGCATCACTTATTGAAGAAACTGTCCTTTCCTCACTGTGTATTATTGTCTCCTGCTTACATTTTCTTATATTTTAGTAACTTCTAATTACTTCCAGTTGATTGTTTCTTAAGAATCTGTCAGAGCTGAACAAAGGATAAAGGAAAATACTCTTATCATTAGCAAAGCTCTTTCTGTACACAGGGGCCACAGAATGTTAGGGTGGGCTTCAAAGTGTACACAAATCACACATACAACAAGATAGTGCCAAGCAAATAATTAATGAAAACCCATAACAACATTATAATGAAAATTAAAAATGTACAGGTAAAAACATTTTAAAGGCCTGGAGAAAATGCCAACTCAGAGAAAATACTCTGAACAAAGAGATACTGTGCTTGTTATATAGGTGATAAAAGAGTTTGTCTTTATCTGATTTGTTGACTGTTCCTATTTATTTGCCTCCAATTCTTACTGACTAGGAATGTAGTGTTAATCAGGCCAAAGTTAACAGGTTTAATTCCTGTGCAAGTTGGTTAGACAGAGTGACATATTGGGTCAGGTGTAGGAGTAGGCATCTTACCAAAAGGCATTGCTTCCATACCATGGCTGTATTTATTAGACAATTGACTGGAGAAACCTATTAAACTTTCTGAGCCTCAGGTTCCTCATCTGCAACATGGAATAGTAAGTAGACTCTTGCCTTTTAATCTCAAAGGAGTGTGAAGGATCAGGGAGACAATGTAGTTGAATGTTCTCTTTAAAACTGAACAGTGTGACACAGGTTGGGTTATAGATTAGTGGTGTTCTAGTCATATGTTACAATCTCCGTTGTCTTATAAACCAGGCCTCTAATGTGCAGGGATGGCCAATCATTTCCATTTTCTAGACTGTCCTGTTTTCAGTAGTGAAAATCCCATGTTCCTGGGAAACCTCACTATTCTGGGACCACTGAACTGTTGTTCACCCTATAATATGTAGGAGTCTGTAGTTTATAGGATATAACTAATTCTCAGTTCAGTTGTGGTTTCCATCTTGAAAAGCACGTTCATTAATTCATTCACCCCTCATAAATTTTAGATCACTCACAACAAACGCAACAGGACTTTTCAAGACAATGAGTATATAATGGTAACCAAACAGATTGGGCTTCTGCCCTTGGAGAAAAGGCCATTGTGTTCTGAGAGGGAGAAATTAAAGCAAGTAAACATACAAATAAGAATACAGTTGGCGCCTGGGTGGCTCAGTGGGTTAAGCCGCTGCCTTCGGCTCGGGTCATGATCTCAGGGTCCTGGGATCGAGTCCCGCGTCGGGCTCTCTGCTCAGCAGGGAGCCTGCTTCCTCCTCTCTCTCTCTGCCTGCCTCTCTGCCTACTTGTAATCTCTCTCTGTCAAATAAATAAATAAAATCTTTTAAAAAAAAAAAAAAGAATACAGTTGCAAGTTGGAAGAAATGTGCTAAAGAAAATGAACACGCTTCCATGAAAGACAGTAGAAGAGGAGAGCTTTAGACTATCTGAATGAAAGAAAAATTGCTTTTAGATACTACAAAATGGAAATACTAAAGTGGAGATACTAAAAATGGAAATTTTTTGAGAATGATTAAAGCAAAGAATTGATGTTTAGGGAAAAAAGAAAGAGGGGTTTTGTTGAGTGAAAAAGTAATGGTAAACATTGTTGCAGTGTGGCTGCTAACAAGATAATTAAGGGTAATTATGGCAAAGGACACCATAGTCATGGATCAATCAGAACTCGGAGGAGAAGAGAGCAAATGAGTCTTGTAAAAGATGAATTATAATCAGGCCAAATTAGTCCAATAATTCCTGGGGTGTCTGAAGACATCTGTCTTGGAGTTAAAACTGGCAAAACCTATATTCAAAGAAAGTGGATGGGCATTGCAACCTATGAGGTGGTGTTCCCCTTAAGACTTCCTTTGCAAATGGACTTTCCCCTGAAGGAGCTGAATTCCTCTGGGCTCTTGAGTGCCACCAACAGGTAACTGAAGAGTACAGTGAACAAAAACATAGCCTCTAAAATCGTGGAGGTCAGCGCTTGTGCTACTTTATCAAATTTGACTGTTCATCTAATCATACCAATGACTATGATTCGACCAGAGGACTATATCTAATAGAATGGATAATTCTGTTTTTAATTATAAATTGGTTGAAACAATGGAATAAATTTTTTTAGGCATTTTTTTTCCAATTTATTTATTTTCAGAAAAACAGTATTCATTATTTTTTCACCACACCCAGTGCTCCATGCAAGCTGTGCCCTCTATAATACCCACCACCTGGTACCCCAACCTCCCGCCCCCCCGCCACTTCAAACCCCTCAGACTGTTTTTCAGAGTCCATAGTCTCTCATGGTTCATCTCCCCTTCCAATTTACCCAAAAGCACATACCCTCCCCAATGTCCATAACCTTCCCCCCTTCTCCCAACCCCCCTCCCCCCAGCAACCCACAGTTTGTTTCGTGAGATTAAGAGTCACTTATGGTTTGTCTCCCTCCCTATCCCATCTTGTTTCATGGATTCTTCTCCTACCCACTTAAGCCCCCATGTTGCATCACCACTCCCTCATATCAGGGAGATCATATGATAGTTGTCTTTCTCCGCTTGACTTATTTCGCTAAGCATGATACGCTCTAGTTCCATCCATGTTGTCGCAAATGGCAAGATTTCGTTTCTTTTTTTTTTTTTTTTTTTTTTTTGATTACTTACTATGCTGATAGGTGTATAGGGCAGCCCCTTTGAGAGATTAGGTCTCCAGATCTCTCTCATGCCATAAAATTAGGACTTGAAGCTATATTTTATTGAGGACTTTCCCACTCTACAATATATTTTTCTCTGATTTTTAATTTCTTTTTGAAATAAGTGTGCATATACATTTTGTACCTTTCTGAAAATAATAATTTTACATGTTCTCAATGTTAGATTGGATACTGAGCAATTGATGTGCATGCATTACTATTATAAACAGAAAAAAGTAGAGGTTAAAGAGAAATTCTTACCATTAGAGAGTAATTTTTTAGATTAAATACATGTTGGGTTTTTTTTAACCATCAGTTACTCCTACCCCCTTTTGTGGATCCCACATTTAGGAAGTCTGGACACTATCAAATAATGAAGTGTTTTTCCATTTTTTATTAATTTCACATGTATGATTCAGAACTTCTGCCATGAGGTATCTAGAGTTACTTGGTAAATTGCTATAATTTCAGCCAATTACGAGAAACAATCATATGACATTATTGATCAATAAGTGTTAAATTAGATGTCAGAATAGAAAAGTAATAAAATTGCTGATGGATAAAATGTTATTTTAAGTTTCCTTATAAAAACAATTGTATTTAAGCAACTATTTTAAGTATTACTCTTATTTCAAGTTAATGCTATTTTAGAGTTCACAAACTATCAGCAGCCAGTTGTATCTTTCTAAGAACTAAAGATACAATGTCTATCCATTTATTTTTTCACACCTTACTCTATGCTGCCTTCCAATAATTCATGTTTGTTCATAGATGTATGTGTGTCTTGCCTTCCTAAGAAGGTCCATTTGTTCTTTTGTCCATCTATCCGTTCATCCATCTAGAAATCCTTCAGTAATAGGCATGGTGTCAGGTACAGAGGAGTCAGAAGAAGAAAACACAGCCTTTTCATTACGGGGTTCAGAGTTTAGGAGAGCTCATGGTACCTGTAACATAGTAAATTACCTGGCAGACACCATGGAAATAAAGGAAAGCTTTGCAGATATTGGCTTGCATAAAGTTAACATCTTTACATGACATTGTATTTTTTTATTTTTCCCTCTCAGACTTGTTCTCATAAGTAGTTAAGATAAAAATGAGATTAAACAGAACCATTGAGTATCCCCTACTTGGGCCTATTGTAGAGTGGCTCTTTAAAAAAAATAAAAAAAAGTTAGATTCTGGTAAACATTAAACAGATTAGCTTAATAAGCTACCTCATACTTTAGTAAATGATTGACATTTTTCTTCAGACTTTAAGAAAAATGTCAAAGCTCCTTCTGCAATTGTAAGAATCAGTCTTCAGCTGAGGAAGTGCATTTTGAAGGAAAACATTGCTTGTATTTGAGTGAGGAAGGGGCATCTTTAAAGTAAACCTAATACATTTTGATCAGAGACTTACACTTTCTTGACCAGACTTATTAACTGTGCATTTGGGTCTAGAAGAATGACATGAGTATGAGGGTTTAACGAAGGGCACAAAAGGAATACCAACTTCCTAGACTCTTAAAGCTATTTGAGATATCAAGTTCTAAGAACAGAAATAAGTTCAGGTCATGGTCAAAACCACAGAAGTGGCATTCTTCCATTTATTACTCTCCTTACCTGTTTTAACTTCTCAACATTGTGAATTTGCTTCATTTATTTGGTCTTTTATGCCAACCTAAACGGTCGTGTTCAGGGATACATACATGTAAATGTATGCAAACTCACAAATAATTACATATTTAAATATATTTGGAAATTTAAATGAGCTCCTATCTGTCATTTAAGCAGATTGCTCCAATTTCCCACCAGCATGACCTGATCTAGGTCTGGAAATTGGTTAATAATAGCTAAAATACTTTTTGGAAGACATTACGCTCAGTGTGCCACATGGGTTTCTCTCAATTAACCATCATAATGGCTATGTATGGTTTGAGTCAGTATATCCTCAGGATATTAGGAAGAAGCTCAGACTAGCCCAGTGCTTCAGAGAAGTATGTGATAGTGCTATGATTTGAAAACTATTGCCATTGTTCATTTTAGCTGACAATAATTGTAAGACAAAACTTGGTTAGTTTTGGAAAATAAAGATTTAGAAATTAAAGATGCCTAATCCTTTAGTGCTTTGGTACTTTACATACGCAGAGAATACATGCTACCCCTTCTAGCTAGAATGCTATTTCCTCTTAATCCTTCACTGGGCAAACTTTCTTGCTAATTTTTCATTCACAGCTCGGTATTACTTCTCTGAAGAAGATATCTGTGGAACCAAACTGGGCTGGTTTCTTTTGTAACACTGCACGTAGCTGTTTCTCAAATTCTTTAAACTGTTCACAATTGTATGGTCAGCTTTGAACATGGACAAACCATGGAATAAACATTTGTTGAATGAATGGACTAACGAGTAAGCCACATATCAAATTACTCTGAATTAGGTTAGAATTATATGTTGGGCATGCAACATGGTGCAGCGAGGGATGAAAAGAGTGAGAATATCCTAAAGAAAGAACAAGTATAACTGACTCATGAGGCATAATAGTTTGAGGAGATCAAACAGTATCTATTTAGAAAGCAGAATCAGGACAAGTGAGACTAACTAAACATCTAATTGCTGAGAGTGTGGGGAGTAAAACAAGGATGAGAGTAACACAAAACTAAACCGGAGATATTTCCTGGAGCAAACTGTTAATCCCATAATTTCCCTTTCTGAAACACCTAGGTGTTTTGTAACTAATGTCGATCATAGAGTTCAGTTGTGTTCTTAAACCATGGTGCAGCCACAAGCAGATTGAATATTGTTGTCGTTTTAAAAAGCAGTATGTAAATGGCCCTATAAATATGCTAAACATTAGTTCACCAACTGCTTATTTTTGCAGTCCATTAGAGAAGAAAATTACCCCATTCACAGAATGTTTCATTTCCTTGTCCACAAAGCCGATAGCTAAAGCATATGTCTTGCTGACATGACAATTTATTTCAGAACAATAAGAAGAAAACCATTGTCTGAATTTGAATTCTTACAAAATCAAGGTAGAGGTCAGAGGTGGGGTGGAATCCTCTCTCAATAGCTTAGAAAGGAATCGTATTAAGACACTTATACAGTGATGTCATGAGAAGATGCCACTTTGGGCTGTCTTCCCCATCTTCCTATCTTGGCCTCAGTTTTGTGAGGAGAGTGGGAAAGTGGTCTCTACCACCACGTCCAACTCTAAAATCTAGCACTATACTGCTTTTTGACATTTCTTGCTCCAACTGACTGCCCTTTAGCCATTTTGTTGGTCATGTTTGTGCTAGGATAGGCAAACATTCTCTCACCATACAGTGTGACTTCTTGTAAATTCACAAATAATTAATAGGATAGTTAAAAGCACAAGAATGGATAAGAATAGTTAAAAGCAGGCTTTGGAGATGGATAAATGGTACATTCATTGAAGTTTGCCAATTGCCAACTATGTGAATTCAGGTGAATTTCTCAACTTCTGTAAGCCCTGCTTTCCTCATCTGTAAATTGAAGTTAATAATAGAACCATGCTCATAGGTTTGTGGCAAGTATTAAATGAAGTTGCATTAAATGAAGTGGTATACATTTATTGACTAACATGAATTGTCTCATACATTTATTGATTAATAAGCATTGCTTCCTTATTTTTGTTAATTTTTAGGAAAAGATGTTCAGTTTCAGATATTTGGATTTTTATGTGTGAATTTCAATTATTTTTTTATATGTTCTTTCCTATTATCCCAGAGTAAAAGAGGAAATTACTTTAAAAATAAAGTTTAGTTATAATTTATAAACATCAAATCTCTATGGTATATTCTTGAAACTAATGTAACATTTTGTGTCCAATATACTTACACAATAAATAAATAAACAAATAAATAAAGATTAGTCAGTGATTACAGGAGCCACATATGTAGTCTAATTGCTATATAAATGCTGCAGTGTTGTTTTTTTCTGAGACCCCAATTAACTTCAGCTGAACATATGTGAAGTACAAGTCTCTGCTAATTCTGGACAGAACAATTGAATATGTCATAAAGTGTGTTGTTAAATAAATCATGGTTTTTTCCAGTGATTCAAAGATGTGGCAGCACAGTATCATAAAATGGGCAAGAATGTTGTTATTTTGCTTATAAGGTGTTTCCAAGAGCTTGGTCATTTGCTTTGAATGACAAACTTTAGACACTCTTGTTGCTTCGCTAAGTTATATTTAGCACAATTAATGATTTTTCCATTGTGTCTATAGTTTCTTTGTGCCTTCCACTTTTCTTTCTGGAGATAGTGCTTTTTTTGCGTTAGTGGTCTTATGTCACGAAAGAGACTCTTCCAGAAGCCAATTATCTGCTGTTTTGGTAAAGGCAGCCTGTGATCCTGAGGCAGTTTCATAAACAGCATTAATTTCATGGATTGTTTATTTACAGTGATGATTTCTTAAATGGGGTCTAAGATGTGAAATCCTGTATAAAATAGATAACCAAAGTTACTCTGTTGCTATTTACTATAAACGTCTATGTATATTAGGGGTTGGAACTAATATGGAAATTTCTTCTACATACTAGATGCTTTATGCATGTTACTTAATATCCACAGCTACAACCCTGGCTAGTTAAATTGTATACATTTTGCTTTTGTAAATGTTTATACTGAGGCTCAATGAGGTTAAGATAGCTTGCTCAGTACACACAGGTATGTAATCGAGTAAGCATTTGAACCCAGGTTAATTTTATTCCAGAATGTATGGTGTTTCCAATATGCCACCATGGCAAATTTATATACTCATGTTTTGTTGGATACATGATTTTTAAAATAACTCTGTAAAATAGAAATTACTACTCAAAGCAAAAATGAAAGGAAACACTAAGAAAAGGGATGTTTAATTCAAGAAGTTCCAAAGTGAATCAAATGATCCTGATTCACTAAAGAGGTTTTCATTCATTCATTGGATAACTGCCATTCATTCACTGATAATTATATAACGCAGTCATACTCTGTGGCAGCACTGAGCCAGGTGCCAGGGGTACCATAATAAGCAGAAGCCAGAATAGTCCTTGTATTCAAATTGCTAGGATCTTATTGAGAACAGATATCAATAAAATTATTTTAAAATTATATTATTGCTTATATTACTATGATGTATGTTTTAACTGAAAAATATAGGGGCCTGTGAAATTATAATAAGGGGATATGGATTTATATTTGCTATGGGAAAACAAATTTAAAATAAAACCCGAAAGGATCTTACCTATTATATATATTTGAATATTCAGTTTTGTAATGATGAGGTAATAATGACATAAACTCATGTAATTGAGCTTATATTTTTTAATAATCAGAGTTACATGTAAATATTTTCTAATTTCATCATGGCTTTATTAGAATGGTAGGATTATGGGAATTTTTTTTTCTCTTTTTTTGTTTTCCATTAAAAGAAGTTTTTGGTGGCATGTTTTTTTTTGTTTTTTTTTTAAAAAAAGGTGGAAGCGAAATGATTTCACATATTACAGAATTTCCTAAGAATTCTGATTGCATCTTGGAAAACACTGTGGGGTGTGTGTGTGTGTGAGACTGTGCTATGTAACAAGATTTTTTTTTTTCCTTCCTTGTTTTTGACTGAATGAACTTTGTACTCCTGATATGCCTCATCTTCAATTTTGGAGGTAAAGGTCTACAGCTGCAACTCAGTTGTTATGATTTCCTTTCCTGGTTTCTTGGCTCATAGATTTGATTAAAAGGAAAATTGAAAATGTATTCAACCTTGAGTTAATACCTACAAGATTAGGGCAAGTCTGTGGAACTCAAACTTCTAAGGTAATCTCTGCTCATTTCTGCTTGTGCTAAACTTGAATGCAAAACGGAAATTAAAATTGTTTTGTTGATTATACATTTGCAGTCCTATCAATCCTGGATCAGAAGCAATTTGGGGGGCGCCTGGGTGGCTCAGTGTGTTAGACCTCTGCCTTCAGCTCAGTACAGGGACTGATCCCCGAGTTGGGCTCTGTGTTCAGCAGGGAGCCTGCTTTTCTCTCACTCTGCCTACTTGTGATATCTCTCTCTTTCTGTCAGATAAATAAATAAAATAAAATAAAAAAGAAGCAATTTTGCATTAGGAGACATTTTCATTGTCATATCTTAACATACATATCTAATTACAAATTAGATATATACAATTTATATACACTACACATAGAACCATATATAGATATGTATTCATTGTAAGTGAAACATATTTTTGTCTTTTTTTCCTGAAGGTTATCAATCTTACTTAAAACACATTTATTCCCTTTCAAGTTAGAAAATACTTATAACATGTTTACTATAAAAAATTTTAACAAGGCAGGTAAGAAAAAGAAGACACTAGTTATCATTCATAATCCCATCACACAAAGATAGACTATATTTGTATTTTTGTACAGGGCATTCTGGTACTTTTTTCTATATATACATACTTATTCACAATAAATGTATATATCTGTGTGTCTTATAACTCTAAGATATTTTATGTTCTTATTTTCTTATATCTTCCAGTGTCTTTTAACAGCTGTATAATGTTTTGTTATATCACCTTTATTGATCAGTTAATCTCTTAGTACAGGACTTCCAAGTGGTTTCCACTTTCTCACTATTGCATGCAATGCTATGACAAACATCCTTAGAGAAATTTTGAAGATGCAGTTTAGACATAGATGGCATAAATAGGTTAAGGAATACCTGGCTAGAAAATATACAGTGTTCCCCACCTCTCCTTCCCTCTCCTTCTGTATATATATACCCAATCCATCCTCAAAAAGACTTCTCAGGCAGCTTAAAAAATACAAATAAAGCTGATTTTTTTCTTGAACATTCTATGACTACTTTAAAATTACAGGTACACTAGTCCATCCCCATATGAAGATAGCAAGTGATAGAAACTTCAGAATGTTAACATGACTGGAGTTGTATAAAGGCTTAAAGAGAGTTGTATAAAGATTGCCGGCTCCGTGTCTCATCCACAGAGTCCACATTATTTTCTGTCTCTGTGATATTTAGTTGACCAGTGATTGAAGACTGATAGTTACGTTTCTGTCGTTTTCTGTCTGACCATGGATATAAATCTGCAATAAACTGCTAAATGAGAAAACATAACATGGAGGAAGAAAACCAAAGTAAGTTGTTTTATGTGTGTAACGTTAAAGAATTGGAAGTTGGTGAGCAGGAACTCTGTGCTGATTTGTTTACACATCTCTGATGGGGTTAATATATAGGGTCTAGTGCACATGAGTGTTAAATAGCCAAGTAATCATAGCCCGAGGCCAGAGAAACAGGGAGCTGACATCCTGACATTTATTTTCAAAATAGCTGAACGTTTTCCAGGCACATTTTGTCAGTTCTACTGACAAAAGTTCTTCTGTTAGCCATCTAGAATGAAATTCTTCTCCACATGACATAATTGAGGATCCACCTTAAAACACTTTGAAAAATAAAGACCTTTTCAAATTCAGATTGCCTTTTTGTCTCTCTCAGTTTTTATTTTGTGAAGACACTGAGCTTGAAATGTAGTTCTGAATATTTGTGAGTATAAAAGAGCTGGAAATCTAAAAGTCCCTTTAGTGATGGCTGCTGCAAAGACTGTTCTTAAGATGTTTAAAATTTTTAAATCAAAATAAGTACATGACGAATTGATTATTGTATTGATTTTTTTCCATAAGCCTTTCAATATTTTATATTTTATACTGACAAAGTATCAGCTGGAAGTGAGGGTTATTTAAAAAATAGTGCAGCTGGTTTTAAGCCTAAACTTTCAACTTAGGACAGCTGTGAAGAGTTTAGATAGTGAAGTAGAGTAAAAATTTTTCTGGGGTGCATGTGGGGACATCATAACAGAAGGGTCACATAAAGTATGCCTGAGAAGATCATGGGTGCACTAGACCGAGGGCCAAGGAAAGTCAAAGAAGGACATGGCGTTAAGAAAGTCACATGACCACATTGTGAGGAGGATGGAATGAAAGTGAGTGATCCTGGAAGAGAGAGAGATTAAGAAGAAATTGGAGACCCTTGATTATTTTTCTTCTGGAGTGAGTTGGTGAAGAAAATAATAATCAAGTGCTTTGCAGTAGTTTGGGAAAGCTGTAGACAAGACTAAGGGCAATTTAGTCTAGTTCTTTAAAATAAAAATAATGAAGAGCAGTCAGGATTTTGAGGAGCTTAAATATTTAAATAAAATGGATACCTGACCCACACAATTTGAGTGCATTGTGCAAAATGCAGACCCAAACTACACTGCCATCTTTTTTTTTTTCAATTATATGGCAAAAGTCCTTTTTTATACTTCCAATTTATCCTTCCATTCTTTCAACTTACCCATAACTTGAAATTTAAGCAGAATTTAGATGATATAATCCATCAACATGGGACAAGATGGGGAAATTAATTATATGCATATTCTAGGACCTTTCCTAATATACTATTTGACCATTTACTTTCTGTATAATTTTAGGATATTTAATTTATATTATTTAGTGAGTTAGATGTCTTTACCAAAAGAAGAAAAGAAAGACAAAATTAAAATAAAAATACAATTTAATGACACCTAGTTTTCTTTCTTTCTAACTTGATATGGTGAATTATTATTTTAATATTTTTTACATAGAAAGTTTCCTCTAATTGCTTCTAAATGTTTGTGTCCCTTTGAATTGTTTTCAAAGCAGAGTCTTTTCCTAAGAAAGAATAGATGTGGATCTAGATCTGAATCTAGAAATGCCTTTGGAGATGTCTGTCTTTTGGCCCCTTCTTGCAAATATCTAGCATAGAGCAATGTCTCTGGGGAAACATCATGCTTGACAACTTCCATGGTGACATCATCCCTCCTGTAAGAACTATATAAGAGAAAATGTCCTTGAAGACAACTCCATGTGAGCTTGGAAAAAAAAAGACTAAGTTGCTTAAATAATGAAGCAAGGTCATCCTCTGCTTCCTTAGAAAATATTTTTATTACTCTGAAAGGAACTTTGGAATTGAATCAAAAAATGAATGGTAGCCCCTCCCAGCCTTTGAGTTGCGTTTCGATTATTAAAAGGATTTGTCTGGTGTTAGTGAAATTAAAATGGGAAATATGCAGTGCCATTTTGATTTAAAATCCATATAAGCTTTGATATGTAAGTCATACGTTAGTATTTATTTGCATGTCTTTTAAAATTTTTTTCTATTACATATTACTAGAGTAATAAGACCTTAAAAAGTCATCTAGCCCCAATAACCATAGAAGAATCAGATGCAGACTTTAGTATAAAAAGATTTAATTATGCATTCTCAAAAGATTTATTTTAATATTCTCCCCCTAGATACAGTCAAAAGAGAAATTTTATTTGAAAATTATATTAAAATGGAATACTATACAAAGCCAAATTAATAATAGATTTCACTGTTTATTTCTAACTCTTACTTTTGACATATCCTTTCAGTTAATTTTTATCAAACGCATGAAACATTTTTAAAAATATACTATTTTATGTTTCCTATGTTTATGCAAAAAAGTGGATTCATTGAAAAATATTCCAGATAATCAGAAAGCAAAATCCATGTTTTTTGGGGGAAAAAAAAACACCAGCTACTTGTAGAGCTGTTTATTTTCTGTCTTGCTCATTATTTCTTCCTCTTTTCAAATAATTGTTGCTGTCTTCTTAATCACTCTCCTATCTTTTACTTTAAGAATTAGATTTAGATACATTCCAAAACAACTAACTCTACACTCAATAATCATTAACAAACATTGCCCTAGCCTGACCCTTCTAGTCAGACAGCCACCAAGAGATAAATGTTTTATAAGGCTTCACCCTTAACAGGGCTTACTTCTGCCCTCTAGGCAACTTGAACTCGGGAGCCCTTCATTTCCTACAAATCTTTCTTTACATTCCCAAATCAAATGACTTCTGTTGATTTAAAGGTTTTCCAGACTTTGTTATCACCATAGCCCTGATTTTGTAATTCTCTGTTGTGCACCACCAGTTTCCTAACCCTAATCAAAAAAAGAAATTTGAAATGTTTCCCAGTCCAACAGTAAGCTGGAAAAGGATGTGTACTAGGATTTAATATTTTTTTTTTAGTTTTTATTTTAATTCCAGTTAATATACAGTGTTATGTTCATTTCAAGGAATTAATCGTATTCACACAAATTGCCCAAGCATATTTTGTGAATCTCAACTACGTATGAACTCGTCTCTTCCCCTCAATTGAGATCCTAGAGGGCACAGGTCACATGGTTTAAAAACTTTTTTCAGTATATTGTATGTCCATCATATTGCTTCACACAAATTAGATGCTCAACACACTTAGCTCTCATGGTCACTGCTGATGACAGTTTTTCTCTTGCCCTTCGTTACTTATCCGATGATTTCTTGCTTGTCTAACTGGTTTCCTGGCTTCTAGGCTTTTCCTTTTCTAACTCCTCTTACACGGTATTACCAATTGAAGAACTACATTAACTATGTTATTCTGTTCCTTAAAAGTCCTTCCATTCTTGGTAGGAATTCACCTGACTTTTCACTTTCTTTCTTAGACTTTAGTATATTCCTTGGGAAATGTTTACTATGAGCATGTAGTTTTACTTAATTATAATTAAGAATAAAAGCTAATTTTATTTGAAAAGATAAAAATATTCAAAGGAATAGAATTTGCTCTAATAAAATAATTCTGAATATAATAGCATTTCTGGTTCCAAAATGAGTATCAGTCTCTGCGGTTGAATCTGTTGCTGCAAATGCCTGAACTCTTTATCAGTCACTGTGGGGAGAACAAGAAATGTACGTTAAATATACTTAAGGATTCACATGTAAAACCAAAGATTTTTTTTAATGCATCATATGCTTCCTACTTTCTCATATTTTATATTTGAAAATTTATTATATTTTTATTGTTGACAGATGTTTTTATATACATATATCTATATACCTATGACCAGAGATGGAGGTCTATAATGATATGTACCAAAATACTAGTCATTTCGGTACTCTAGGATAATTTACTGTATTTACAATTGTACATTTTTCCTGAAGTGAGTTTATAGCCTTCACCAGATTTTCAAAGACATGAGCGATCACCCAAATATTTAAGTCTACTTTTTGAGGCATAATTTAGTCTCTAGATAATTGGTCTCCTGTCTTTATTTAGAAAAAAATCAGTTTCCTAACCTCCCTGCTCTTGCTGATGCCTAATCATCTTCCCTTCAATGTTTCATTCCTTTCTTTCAAAGGAAATCATGATTATCTGACCTTTCTTTCAAGCCCCAGACCCTGTACCCACTCCCTCCCCTTCACAAATCACCCCCAAATTTCTTCTTTCTCTCAATTCTGTCAGCACTAATGATCTCATTAAATGTTGACTACTTAATGACATTTCAGTTCTGGGTGTTTTTTTTTTGTTTTTTTTTTTTTTGAGACTATGTGGCATCTTCCCTTCTGGATGTTAAGTTAACCAAAGGCAGGAATTAAGTCTTTTTTTTTTTTTTAATTGAAGTGTGGTTGACACACAATGTTATGGGAATTAGGTCTCAATCAAATCTCTAGCTGTGTTCCTTTCAGCCTAATAAATCGTGTTTGAGACATAAACCATTCTACCTGATAAAGAAAGCAGCATATGGAATGGTCTAAATGAGAAAGGAACATTTTATTCTTTCAGTTTATTGAAAAGAGTAAATGGTAAACTCATGTTCTATTTTTTACTTTACCCAAAACCCATAAAGTTACTGGGGAAGGGTATGTCTCTGACAGACTTTTTACAAATGTGTGTATTTAAGTACCCAATGAGGTTTTAAGATGAATCCCTTTAAAAACATTTTAAAAAAAATACTATCTTCAAACTAAATGATTCAAGATTGTGGAAAAGTATAACAATTAGGAATTTTATAATGACCAAGAATTTCAAATTCATCCTCTTCAGGTCCAGTGGGAAAGTAACTGTATTTTCTGGCTCTCTCTTGTTCTCACTCTCTCATTGCTGCCACAATATTGTTTAAGGACAAACTTTAAGTGAGAGAGCGAGTATTTATAATTACTGAACAACACATTTTATGTGAACAAAACTAATTAGCCATTGAGTCAATGAGTCCCTTTAATTTCAAAACATGTCATAACCTCAGATTCCCCCTTACCGCTGAGCTCTGATCTAATCCAATAGTTAAGGACATCAGTTCGGTTTAAGGTAATTCTAGGTTTGAATTTTGAGTCAACCGCTTAGTAGCTCTCAACTTGAACAAGTTAGTTAATCTCTCAGAACTCATTTTCCTCATTTATAAAATGGACCTAAAAATAATGCCTCACACAGTAATTATAGAGATTAGAAAATATAAAGTATGTAATCCCAATGCCAGAAAAATAGTAAGAATGCAATAAATGCCAACTATTCTTATTAATGTTACTAACCTTGTTTAAATCTAGTGGCGGGGTGGGGGGGGTGGGAGGTTGGGGTACCAGGTGGTGGGTATTATAGAGGGCACAGCTTGCATGGAGCACTGGGTGTGGTGAAAAAATAATGAATACTGTTTTTCTGAAAATAAATAAATTGGGAAAAAAAATAAATCTAATCAACAGAGATGCCCTACTGCTTCAGGGCTAAGTGGGATCTTTGGGCATATAGCATTCTGCCTGGCATTTGACCACTCTGTGCCTCTCCAAACTTGCATATTTCTAGGCTTGGCTGTCCACATCTTTACTCCAGTAATCATTGTTTCCCAAGCTCACCAGGCTCTTTCAAGTCTTTTGTAGCATTAGTCCTGAGGTCTTCTCTTCCCGGAACACCTTTCCCATTTAACAGTCTTTCCTCATCCTTTAAGTCCCAGTAGAAGGGGTTCCTTCTCTCACGTATTCCTGCCTTGATTGTGAGCCTCTGAGGAGACTGTAGCTTATTCATCTTTGTGTTCCTGGTGCCCCATACAGTGGTTGACACAAGTAAATTCAGCTGAAAACAATGTCCTTTTGCAAGGCACCCTACACTTAAGAATCCTTCCCCAATTCCCTGGGATCCCCTATAACGTGAACCAAACTAAAACTAAAATTTAATTAAAAGTAGGGGCTTTTGAGTCAAATAAATACAAGGTGTATATTATTTGCTACCTATATACTCTCGGGTTATTTAAACCACCTGAGTTCAACTTTGGCCTACAAACTGAGGTTATTTAAAGCTAGTAAAGGAGAGAATGTAAAGTATTTAATAAGAGCTTAGGATAGTCTGAGTATTTAACAAAATGGTAGTGCTGTTGCTATTGCAGTTGTTGCCATTGTTGTAGCTAGATTCTTTTTATCATCATGATCCTGGATAACTTCTTCACCACATCTTTCACCATCAGGAGGTAGGAAATCTATTGTTAAAGGACAAGGAATGGAAAATATTAGCATAAGCCGAGGACTGGCCATCCCCTCTGTAAAGGATTTAAGATCCAGTGAAAAATGCTAAATGGAGGCCTCTCTTCTTAAGAGGGGAACTATGCCTTTGCCAATTACTAAGAGCAGGGCAGTGGGAAATGAAAGGCACCACAAAAAGTTAGTTAATGGTCTCTTTTGCTGTGAGTGATTGTTACTTGTAAGCAATAATTGAAAATGATATTCAGTTAGAAAGGCTAGATAACACTTGGAAGGTCCTGTATACCATGTTAAAACAATTAGAATCCATTGACACCTTAGATCAATCACCTAGAGAGGTGATTGTGTTCTTTTTCTACTGCTGCAAAACAATTTGCCCCTAAGTGAGCAGCTTAAAACAGCACCCATGTTTCATTTCACAGTTTTATAGGACAGACAGACAGCACCAAGTGACTTGGTTCTCTGCTCAGGGTTGCGTAAGGCTGAAGTCAAGATGTTGGCCAGGCTTCGCTCTTAATCTAGAGGCTCTGGTAACGAATATGCTTCCAAGCTCATTAGGATGTTGGCAGAATTCAGTTCCTTGCAGCTATGGTACTGAAGTCCCATTTCATTGCTGGGTGTCATGTGGAGTTCACTCCCTGCTCCTGGAAGTCACCCACATTCCTTCTCACATGGTCTCTTCCAGCATGAAGGTCAGCAGGAGAACACGGAGGACTTCTCACACTTTCAAATCTCTGACTTTTTATTCTGCCATTAGTCAGAGAAAAACTCTGGTTTAAAGGATCATGTAATTAGATTAGGCTCATCAGGAAAATCACCCTAAATTAAGGTCCACTGGTTAGTTACCTTGATCACATCTGCAAAATCCCTTTTGTCATGTAAGGAAACCATCACAGAAATAACACTTGGAGGCTAAGGTCATGGGACCATCTAGAATTCTGTTTACCACAAAGAACCCATCAGTGTTGTACAGGATAGTAAAGGAAGTTCCCAGACACATAAAGACCGCTCAAGAACTATTTTGGCAATTTGAGCTGAGGTGTTAAAGGTCTAGTTAGTTAATAACAGCAGCTTGCTATGCACTAGGCACTGTTTATGGTTTTAACTCATAGAATCTGCACACAATTCTTGATATAGGTGCTGTTGCTATTCTTATTTGACAGTTGAAGAAATTGAAGCTGACTGGGGTTAGGAAGTGTGCTTAACTTCACAGAGCTAGCATTTTGTAGATCTGGGATGTAGATCCAGACAGAACAACCCCAGAGCCCAGGTTCTCAACCATAACCCCATCTACTCTCTCTTAGTTCAAGGGCTGGGGACCATGAAGGGGGGGTGAGGACAACACAACAGTTGGCCCCTTGGTTTTGTTTGAATCATCTTCATGCTACAAATTTCCATTTTTATTCACTTTGTATATTCATTGTATTCACTGAACACAGACCATATGTTAAGTTTTCTACTGGATAGTTTTGATGGAATGTATCCTAATTCATTCAATTTTCACAATACTAAAAATTTCCCCAGTATTAGAGATAAGAAAACTCAAGTACATATCTTGTTTCAGGGCTCAGAGATACTGAGTAGCCAATGTAGACTTTGCATTTCAGTTTGCCTACCTTTGGAAGCTTTTTATTACATCATATGGTTAACCTTAGGTTCAATGAGTTCAAAGCTCTGGTGACTGGAAACATGCAGTAGCTACCAGCATGGAAGTTGATGGTGCCACACTGCCTATATGTGAGGCCCAGTTCTGCTACTTACTTGTCTCTCTGGCCTCGGTTTCCTAATTTATAAAACAAAGATAATATCTGTTTAAGAAGGCTTTATCAAAAATTAATCAGTCATTATAGGAAAACTCTTAGAACACTGTCTGGTTTGTAGTAAATACTCAAAAACTGTAAGCTATAAGAGATGTCTGGGAGAAATGTATGATATAGATATAGGAATTATTTTTACCAGGGTTTTTTTTTTATTTTTGTCTTATTTGCATCATCAAAAGTTGATGATACCAGGGAATAGGGATTGGTTAAATAATATAGAATAATCAGTAATATAGAATAACCTACTGCAGCTCAGGAGGGCTAGCTAATTAGGCTATTGGTGAAGAGACACTTATTTTGAGTTGAATTTTGAAAACCTGGAGTGCAGATAGGAGTAGCAGGAAGTGAGGGGAAGGCTTTGTATGTAGGTCATTTGTGAAAAGGAGGATAGAAAGTGGCTTATGCTTGGGACAAATTAAGTAGACTTCCCTG
Organism: Neogale vison; assembly: GCF_020171115.1. NCBI lineage: Eukaryota > Metazoa > Chordata > Mammalia > Carnivora > Mustelidae > Neogale > Neogale vison. The sequence continues at coordinate 30,984,338 of NC_058102.1, read as the reverse complement.
TTTAGAATGGGGAAGATAGTGAATAGTATGTCATTATTCAGGTCAGAGCATGAAGGTTAAAGCAATGAAAATATTGAAAGTTAACTCATGTCTTTGTATTTATTCATCCATTTGATGAACATTCATAGAAAAATCTCCAAAGTTCAAGCTCTTATCAAAAATACCAAAATGAACCATAAATCTTGCCCTCAAAGAACTGATAAACTATTAGAGTAAATAAGATAAGCAAACACATAAAACTGAAAGTAAAAATTTCCATGAGTTATAAGTGAGGTACAGGTGAAATTGTAATGATGTTCTAAAGAAGGAGAGAGACTGCTTCAAGCTGAAAGAAATGGGAAGGTTCATGAGGGAAATGAGAAATTGTAGGGAGTAGAATTGATGAGAAAATTTTTAAAATAGGAATTGAAAGGTGGAGTGGGATTATGTCTTGGCCCTTAACATATGAGAGCAAACATAAATCTTCCTTAGAGTAATAACAGTGACAGTAGAGGTAAAAAGGCATATAGGAGAGAAATGTTTGGGGACAGAGTTGTTAGAAATTGGCAGCTAAATGGATTTTGGCGAAAGGAAAAAGAAGAAGTAAAAGTTCACTAGGGTTTTGGTTTCAATGACTAGAGAGTTGGTAGAATTAGGAGAAACACTGAATTGCAGAAGGAGTACAGGTAGGGAAAGTGATGCACTTTTATTTTGGATAAACTCCATTTTACCTACTGGGCAGGCAAAACCATCTGGACTGTAATATGGCTTGGCTATATTGATGCTGTTGGTGGAACACCAGCTACCAAAGTCATAAGGAGATGAGATGCCTGGACAAGGAGATATCCCCATAAAATATACACCACCAAGAGTGAATCTTTTCTTTTTGTCTTTTTTTTTTTTTTTTTTTTTTTTTTTTTAAGTAGGCTCCACACCTAGCATGGAGCCCAATACCGGGCTTGAACTCATGACCCTGAGATTAAGACCTGAACTGAGATCAAAAGTCAGATTCTTAACTGACTGAGTCACCCAGATGCCTCTCAAGATTGAATCTTAATGCAGATATGGACTTGGAGTGATAATGATGTGTCCATATGGGTTCATCAGTTTTAACAAAAGCATCAGTCACTCTGGTGGCAATGTTGATAATGGGAGACGTTCTGTATGTGTGAGGACAGGGGGTATATGGGCTATCTCTACTTTTCTTTCAATCTTGCTATGAACTTAAAACTACTTAAAAAATAAGTTTTTTTTTTTTAAAGAAAGAAAAAATATCAATTAAAATAAGAGAATTCTGTTCTATTTTATAACAATTCCAGACCAGTGGTTTTCATCCATCTTCTAGGAGCTCTTCACTTATTTGACAGTGCCTCAGAGGCAAGCTCACTGACCATACAGCTTATGAGTGTGAAAGGGGGAGCTATTAATAATGATGCTGGAACAACAGTGTAAACCAGGACTGTCCAGAAGCAACTGGGCACCTTCTTCATTTTCTTCAGGGGCCACTAGAGGAGAGTAGAGGTGGTGAAACCAGAGGTAGCCCCACCCACAGGGCTTCTGTCTCCGACAGTGTCTGTGCTTGTTTCTGCTTTATGTGGATTACTGTGCTACTGTGCTGCAGAAAACATAACTTGAAAAGGGGTTTTGATTGCCATAGAAAATACTGGCAACCATTGGCTTAGGCAAAAATTTAAGGGTCAAGAACAAAAAGGTTTAAGTGGAGAATGTATTTTTGAGAAAGGAAAAAAATAAATAAATAAAAGGACTGCTTTTTTGGTTCCCGTCTATCTCACAGGGAAAGGGGTGATAAAATATTACGGAAGCACGTGTGCTTTTTAAATTACAACTATATTTTTAAACAAACCATTTGTTGGTGATGCAATTGCAAAAGGTGTCTAAAATTGTTGTGTCTATATTTGATTCATAGAATTGCATGTTATGAAGGAATGAATAGATTCTTCCAGACTATGTTTAAATTCACTTGCAAGTTGTGACTTTGCAAGGCAGGTTTCATCTTGGATCACATTTTTTTTTAATGCTGTGAAAATGAACAATTTTAACAATAGCAACAAATGTGCTGTGAGAATCAGTTGCTCAAGAGCCTTTTCCATTTATAGTTCACTAGTGTTGAAAGGAAGAAAAATTATCCATATAACTTGTGAATACCAATAAAAAATCTTAAAAGTATCCATAATATTGAATAAGAACTAAAAATTCAGTAAAAAACTAGAAAACTGTACGTTATGATTTTAAAGAATCATTGAATTCTGACTTAATTCCCAGCCCTCAAGTATTTTCCTTGTATTAAGTGTCATTGGAAAATTGAAATTCACACCAGAAAAGTTTTAATTTAAATCAAATGTTTTAGCTATTAGATTAATTATATTTGATTGGTAGCTTGGCAATTGAAGTGCTACAAATGGTTTTATTAAATACTTTGCAGTTCAATTTGCAATTTTGATTTCAGGGGAAACTCAAAATTAAAAATTTTGGAATAATATTGTGCATTTTTCCTCCTCCTCCCATTCATATTCCTTCTATTTCATCTTCTTTTTTGAGCATTTAGTGAGCTTAATATGTGTTTGAGAATGGACCTGATGAATTTTTCTTCCTCAAGTCTAAATTTGGTTCTCATATAAGGCAAAAAGATAAACACATTGAGATTCATTAATAACAGGACTTACTGTCTAGATCCATTTGGTGAAATGTCTTTATTTTTCTCGAAACACTAATCCGTGAATCAATATTCTCTAGGAAGTGTCTGACTCTTCAGACCAGAAGTATCATTCATGACATTATATTCATTGACAATATAAGACTTTATTATGTTGAGACACTGGAGATTTTAGTTTTTAGACCCAGTTCCCGACAAGGATACAAACAATCCTGTAAGGAGATAGAAAAACAGAGAAGCAAATAGATAATTGCATACAATGGTAGGTGTCCTGGTAGGAAGGGGCACAATTTCCTATGCAATAATATAGGGGAACTCCTAATGAGGTATTAGGAAATAAAGGTAGCTTGAGAGAAGATGAATGAAATGTTTTCTGAAAACTAGTAGAAGTTCTTCATAAAAATATGAGTAGAGATTCACATATTCCAGCAAGTTGAACCTCATGTTCATTCCTTCTCACCTGATGGTAGAGTCCTTTGAATAGCTCTCTTCATGCTGGAATCTGACACACTGAGACACCTATGTTCTAGTTGAGAGAAAAGGGAAGGGTGAGTAAATCCCACTTTAGAAAGGTATAGGATTGAGTGAAGTACCCAAGCAGGGTCATGACTTTAGAAGTCAGAGAGCAATATAAGGAGATATAACTCTTTGTCTATACAGTTACATGTACAAAAATAATTACATATAAAATAGTTTATTTAAACCAACTGAATTTAAACTCAAAACCTCAATACATTAGAATGGTGAAAATTGGATCTTACTCATTTTTGAGGCTCTTCATTCTTTGCGGGGCAAAATTCGTAGATCTTACATAACCAAAGGCTATGGCAAATCTTCAGCTAATTGGATAATAGTTCATGCTGCTTCCAAGAGGATATCCACTTTCTAAGTTCATGGTCCCTTTAGGTTGGACAACTCTGATTCTTGGACACAAGTATCTTCATCTTTGGAGGAACTAAGAGCCCTGGTACCTGAGATTATGTCTGTAAATGCTGCACATTTCTTTTTAAAATCTTTCCCCCATTTAGGATACTACAAGGTCCTGCAGGGCAGGACCTATTTCTTTTTCCTTTTTAAAAAAAATTTTTAAATTCAGTTAATTAACATATAGTGTATTATTAATTTCAGAGGGAGAGTTCAGTGATTCTTCAGTCTTACATAATACCCAGTACTCATTATATCACGTGCCCTCCTTAATGTCTACCTCCCAGTTACCCCATCCCCCCCATCTTCCCTCCAGCCACCCTCAGCTTGTTTCCTATGATTAAGAGTCTCCTATGGTTTGTCTCTCTCCCTCTGTTGTTACTTTATTTTATTTTTCTCTCATTTCTCCTATGATCCTCTGTTTTGTTTCTTAAATTCTACATATGAATGAGATTATATGGTAATTGTCTTTTTCTGACTTATTTCACTTAGCATAATACCCTCTAGTTCCATTCACATCATTGCAAATGGCAAGATTTCATTTTTTTGATGGTTGAGTTGTATTCCCTTATGTTTATATACCACTTCTTCTTTATCCATTCTTCTGTGGGTGTATATCTGGGCACTTTACATAGTTTAGCAATTATGGACATTGATGCTATAAACATTGGGGTACATGTGCCCCTTCAGATCATTATTTTGGCATCCTTTAGGTAAGTACCTAATAGTGCAATTGTTGGGTTATAGGGTAGATCTAGTTTCAACTTTTTGAGGAAGCTCCATACTGTTTTCCAGAGTGGCTGTACCCACTTGCATTCCTACCAACAGTGGCAGGACCTACTTCTTGCTGGCCTCTCCCCTCTCCAATCAGTCCTGGAGTTTTTATGGCTTTCCCAATGTTTTCTTCACCTTCTTCTGTCCTTCTGGCATAATCCTTCTAGAGATTTTGTTTTAAATAAAAGCAGAAGTAGCTCTTAACATTTGTCTGCTTCTGCTTTGGCCCTGTTCAAATCCTTGAGGCCACAATTGCAAAGCTGGCTGCCTGCTAGAAATGGGAAGGGAAGGAGTATGTAGGCAGAACATGTACAATTTAATCTTTCTATAAATTATCCTGCCATTAAGGTCATAGTTCATGGGAAGGAACAGGGGAAGGAGGTCAGTCCCAGTTAGGTAAGCTGGAAAAGTGCCATGGTACCCTGGACATTTGTGGTCATCTATGCAATGCTTAACATTATCTTGCCTGTAGCCTTTAGCCGGCCTGGTGCAGGTTATCAGTGCTACTTCCTGAAAACAGTCTGTTTTGGGGTTTTATATCTTATGTACTTCAAATCCCCAATGCCATTGTGTTTTTCAAATTGGTAGCCACAGGGCTTTTGGTTTTACAGTTTGGAGTCTTCTTCAGAGTTATTACATGTGTTCTCCAGATGCCCTACATTTTCAGAGCAGAGCTGGATTTTCCACATACTCCTGGGTCGAAGTATGTACCCCATGTCCCTGCTGCCAAGGAGAACTGACTTTTTCTAACGGAATTGTTGTCATTATTGACTGTCATTATTATTAATAGAATTTTCCACTCTCTAGCAATTAAGGTTTTAAAGATTTTTCACTCATTATCCCTTTTGATTCTCATGAGAACCCCGAAAACTAGGGCAAATGCTATGCCTCTAACTATTGTCTTGATTAGAGCCCTTAAAAGCTGCAGGTTGACTCAACATTTGTTGATAGAAATTTAAGTGCCTAAAAACACATTTCACATAACAAGAATGAACTGTATCCAAGGCATTCATGTATTATTTCAGCTGAGGACAAATCATTGCATAGTATCTGAGGCATTCACATACTAAACTGTGCAAGACATTTTAGGAATTGTCATGGGCTGGGAGGTTGAAGGACATTAGTTCTACATTTTACTTTGAATCAGATTATATCCCTTTGATGCCTGTTAAAATCTTCATGGTGAAGCTGTTCTTGTGTAACATAATGATCCCTGTGAACTTTTTTCTTTCTTTTCTTCTTTCATCCTTTCTTCTCTTGTTAATTCATTTGTTCATTTGTTCCTTCATTCTTTCCTTCTTCCCTCCTCCTTACATCCCTTCCATCAACAACATGTGACATAGTTGTCTATTCCCAAGGCTCTATAAAATACCTGAATAATAATGGTTTCTCAAGAACTCAAGGGTTGGCATTAATTAACTCAATTAGTCAAATAACAAATGTGTAGTTATATAATATATATAGTGAAATAATATATAGTTGTATATATTTATGACTTACTAAGGTGAAATGTTTTTTATTTCAGACACTGGGTTAAATTTTACTTTTTTTTGTCATTTAAACTTCACAACCATCCTTTGAAATAGATATTACTACAGTAGCTCAAAGTTATGTCAACTGTATTTACTAAGGCCTCATAATTGAAAACCTACAGGAGGAATTCATTCTTGAGGGAGTCCACAATCAATATTTTGTCATTCCAAGAGTGTATTGAAAATGGTGAAGTTCAGTTTTAGGTTAGAATTATACAGCATATAACCTCAGACTTGGATGTGGCTTCATATGTTTCCTTAATGTAAAATGCTGTTTGTCCAAAAATTTCTGCCTAGGTAAACCTAGTTATTTGGAGTATTTTCTTGAGAAATTTATTCTTATTTTGAGACAAATTTTGTCTCTTTCTCTCTTTTTCTCTATATGTATCCCATCCTTTGATCTTGGTTATCTCCCATGTGTAGGTTGACCATATCTCCTACTTTGCTCAGGGCAGTCTTAGAATATATATATAAATCTGTTGTTCCAATATAAGTATTAATAGTATCTCCCTTCAACTCTCAGAAATTCCCCATTTGGGATAATAAATTATATGTCCACTCATTTTTGAGGCCACAAAGATTTAAATTTTCAAAATATTTGAGGAGAATCATTGTTTTTCACTATTTATCTCCTCTGCAGGTTAATATTCCTCATTGACCTTTGTAAAAAATGACACAGTTGCAACTTTCCTTCAATCCCCTTTGGCCACAGTTTCCTAGACTTTTTCCAGTTTAGATGTTCTTAACTTAGGCTTTATGAACCCTTTGGGTGTCCATGCATGGGTTTGATATTCTAAGAAATATTATATCTAGGAGCATAATATTAGATTCCTAGGGCTGCTGTAACAAATCACTACAAACTAGGTAGCTAAAAGCAACAGAAATTTAATCTCTCACAGGCCAGAAGTGTGAAATCAAGGTGTCAGCAAGTTGGTTCCTTCTAGAGGCTCTGAGGTTCTCCTGCCTCTCTTAGCCTGCAATCTTAGACATTTCTTGTTTTGTGTCAGCATACATACTTCCAATATTTGCCTTTGTCGTAGCATGACATTCTTCTCTGTGTCTCTGTGTCTTCTTTTCTGTCTCTAAATCCAGGATGAACTTGTCTTGATATCCTTTACTTAATTATATCTGCAAAGACTCTATTTCCAAATAAGGTCATATTTACAGATACTACAGATACAGATACATATTTACAGACTTGGACTTTTTTTTAAGGGGACACAATTCAATCCACTCTAAGCATATATGCATTGTTCTGAAACATGGACCAATAGATTTTCTTACACCACAGAGGACTCTGTGAGTTCCCCAAAAGTTGAATAACCTGCTCCAGTTTTTAATCGATCTTGAATACAATATTCCCAGCACCCTTAAGGACAGTTTTTATTGAAGTCATAATGTCTGCCAAATGGTAGGCATTTAATAAATATTCCTTTAACAAATATTCCTTTAACAAAAGATTTAAGGTTTGATCATTTTAGAGGACAGTTCCTCTTTGAAAATTGGCTTTTCTTATGGCAGTTAATGGATTTATTTATTTTTAAAGGGCAAATGCTTGCTCATGGATTGGAAGAACAAATATTATAAAAATGCCTATGTTACCCAAAGCAGTCTACACATTCAGTGCAGTCCTTATCAAAATGCCATCACCATACTTCACAGAGTTAGAACAAACAATCTTAAAATTTGTATGGAACCAGAAAAGATCATGAATAGCCAGAGTTATGTTGAGAAAGAAAACCAACACTGGAGGCATCATAATTCTGGACTTTAAACTGTAATCATTAAGACAATATGGTACTGGCACAAAAACAGACATATAGATCAATGGAACAGAATAGAGAACCCAGAAATGGACCCTCAACTCTATAGTCAACTAATCTTCAACAAAGCAAGAAAGAATATCCAATGGAAAAAAAAAAAGGCAGTCACTTCACCAAATGGTGTTGGCAACACTGGACAGCCACATGCCGAAGAATGAAACTGGACCACTTTCTTACACCGTACACAAAAATAGACTCAAAATGGATGAAGGACCTAAATGTGAGACAGGAATCCATCAAAATCCTGGAGGAGAACGCAGGAAGCAACCTCTTTGACCTCAGCAACAGCAACTTCTTGCTAGATGTGTTTCCAAAGGCAAGGGAAACAAAGCAAAAGTGAACTACCAAGACTTCATCAGGATAAAAAGCTTTTGCACAGCAAAGGAAACAGTCAACAAAACTACAGGGCAGCCTACAGAATAGGAAAAGATATTTACAAATGACATATCAGATAAAAGTATCCAAAACCTATAAAGAACTTATCAATTTCAATACCCAGCCAACAAAAATTCCAGTCAAGAAATGGGCAGAAGACATGAACAGACATTTCTCCAAAGAAGACATACAAATGGGTAACTGACACATGAAGAAATGCTCAACATCACTTGGCATTGGGGAAATACAAATAAAAACCATAATGAGACACCACCTCACACCTCTCAGGATGGCTAAAATTAACAACCTAGGAAACAACAGATATTGGTGAGGTTGGGGAGATAGGGGAACCCTTTTACATTGTTGATGAGAATGCAAACTGGTGCAGCCACTCTGGGAAATAGTATGGAGGTTCCTCAAAAGGTAAAAATAGAACTACCCTATAACCTAGCAACTGCACTACTCGTTATTTATCCAAAGGATGCAATAATAGTGATTTGAAAGGGCACATGCAACCCAATGTTTATAGCATCAATGTCCACAATAGCTAAACTATGGAAAGAGCCCAGATGTCCATCAGCAGGTGAATGGATACAGAAGATGTGACACACACACACACACACACACACAAAAACACAAAGTGGAATACTACTCAGCCATCAAAAATGAAATCTTGTCATTTGCAAGTACATGGTTGGAACTAGTATCATGCTAAGCAAAATTAATCAATCAGAGAAAGACAAATACCATAGGATCTCACTCATATGTGGAATTTAAGAAGCAAAACAGATGAACATAGGGGAAGGGAAGGAAAAATAAAATAAGTTAAAAACAGAAAGGGAGACAAACCATAAGAGCCTCTTAATCATAGGAAATAAACTGAAGGTTCTTGGAGGGTAGAGGAGTAGGGGAATGAGGTAATTGCTTGGTGGACATTAAGAAGGGCACTTGAAGCAATAAACACAGTGTGTTGTATGCAACTGATGAAGCACTAAACTCTACCTCTGAAACTAATAATACACTTAAATGTTAACTAAATTGAATTTAATTTAAAAATTAAAAAATAAAGGGCAAATGATAACAATAATGAAAATTGATTTATGATTATAGCTACTTGGAGTCACTGACATTTCAGACAGATTAATAGAAGAATCCTCTTGTAAAAGGAGCTTTTCCTTATTATTTGGTTCAGGTAGAAATTGATGAAGACTAGATTCCTCAAAACAGATAAGGTCTGTTGACAATGTCAGAGTTCCTTTTTTCCCATGTATCTTCTTTTTTCCCCATCAGTCTATGTACTCCTTTTTTCCCATCAGTCTATGGTGCATCTTAGTATAGGCTAGAGATGCTGTGGGCACCTGTGTTATGTCACTCTGATAATGAGAACTTAATGTTGCTTTCTCCACTCCACTCCAGAAACCTTATTAAGACATCACTTCTTTTGGGGCGCTTGGGTGGCTCAGTGGGTTAAAGCCTCTACCTTCGGCTCGGGTCATGATCCTGGGGTTCTCTGATTGAGCCCCACGTCGGGCTCTCTGCTCCGCAGGGAACCTGCTTTCTTCCCTCTCTCTCTCTCTCTCTGCCTGCCTCTCTGCCTACTTGTGATTTCTCTCTGTCAAATTAAAAAAAAAAAAAAAATCTTAAAAAAAAAAAAAAAAAGACATCACTTCTTTTGATGGGACTTATACAGTTGACCTCTTCACTAATTGTTCACATCAACTTCCCCCATTTTCCAATTTTACCTCTTCAAAACCTCATCCTGAAAGCAAATTAGATACCTAAATTACCCATTCCTAAAATCAAGCACTAGCATTTCCCACTGATTTGTGAAGTATTTCACAGCTGGAACATTACCCCCCTAATGATGGCTCAAGTCCAACAACCTGTGGACTTTCCCCATGATTAGTGGTACTTAGGTCTCAACAACCTGGGATGGAACCGGTTTTGATAGTCATTCAATGGAAAGTTATGCTCCACTTAATTCTATGCAACATGAGACAGAGACATCTCTGCTTGTGTTAGATTCCCCAGTGGTGTGCTTCCAATGTCCAAGATTCATTTCTCACAATGTGGCCAAATAGGGACCTGATTTTAGTAGTTCAATTTTATTGTTTTTTTTTTTTTTTTCCTTCTAAGTTTTAACAGGTTAAGCCTTCAGGAAAATTGGATTCTAGAAATTAGAAAAGTAATTTCAACTTCCCCACCCTCCACAGCTGAAAATCAAAAAAGGTAGAAATAAGGTCATATCAACTATTTTAATTTCAGTTACTATCAGGAAAGTCTTACTGAGCATCTAGAATTGTGTAAATGGAACTTCTTTTCATCTTGATGGAACTCCCAAATAAGATGAATGTAAAATTTTGTTATGTTTATGTCCTCCTGCCAAGGTACCAGTTGTTTGTTTAGATACATGGCTACGATTCAGCAATCTTGTGAATTCCATTTAGGCCAAGTATCCGGCAGATGAAGTAAATATTGCTGTGGACTTGAATGCCACGATAGATGGTAGAGTTTCCAGAGCCTTACCTGGACTCATTTTCAAGTACAGGAGGATTGTTTCCTCATGGGTCATCCTTTTAAGTAGAATGTTCCTGTTCAAATTAGTATTTTTCTCATAGCATAACTTTACTAACATTGCCATTTTAAGACCCCTCTTCCCTTCTGCAATACTTAGTGTCCTTCCAGTGTTTGCACAACCCTGGATTTGATTATTTTTCCTTGTCCAATCCTCTTAAATTAAAATGTTAAATAGGACTGAGTTGTTATAAAAGGTTCTACAAACTTAAAAACAGTCTTTTACGGTTTTAGACTCCATTCTTCTGCCTTTTGAGAGATATTTCTCTCCTTAGCCTCTATTAACAAATTGGCATTCTGAAATTAAGTCCTATTTGTCCTTTGTTAGACTTCCTTTAAGCCCCAAGTTGATAAGGATTATATAATAATCCTGACTATTGGAGCACCTGTGTGGCTCAGTTAGTTAAACATCCAGCTTTTCTTGGTTTGGGCTCAGGTCAGGATCTTGTGGCTGTGGGATTCAGCCCTGTGTCAGGCTCTGTGCTCAGTGCAGAGTTGGCTTCAGATTCTCTCTCCTTTCTCTCTGCCACTCATTCACTCTCTCAAATAAATAAATAAATAAATAAATAAAAATTTTAGCAAGTTATCATTGAAAATGGCACCAGAAAGAAACTACTTAAGAGTCTAATAAGACTTGGGGTGCCTGGGTGGCTCCATCTTCAAGCATCTGCCTTCAGCTCAGGTCATGATCCCAGGGTCCTGGGATCAAGCCGCATGTGGGGCCTCCTGCTGGGTGGGAAGCCTGCTTCTCCTCCCACTCCCCCTGCTTGTATTCCTTCCCTCGCTGTGTCTCTGTCAAATAAATAAATACAATCTTTAAAAAAACAAGTCTAATAAAATTTCAGTATTATTTTAAACTCTGTCACCTCTCAAAAACCTAAATATAATAGGTTTTTTTTTTTAAGATTTTATTTATTTATTTGAGAGAGAGACAGTGAGAGAGAGCATGAGTGAAGAGAAGGGCAGAGAGAGAGGCAGACTCCCGGTGGAGCTGGGAGCCCGATGCGGGACTTGATCCTGGGACTCCAGGATCATGACCTGAGCCGAAGGCAGTTGTCCAACCAACTGAGCCACCCAGGCATCCCATAAATATAATAGTTTTTGTAGTTATTGCAGAACATAGCTGTTGGAAAAATAAGGATGGCCAATTTAGAGAGATAATTACCTGCTGGATGGGTCTGTTGAGTGAAGCTACAGAAATAAAAATTCCTTTTTCTTTTTCTTTCTTTTAAAGGTTTTATTTATTTATTTGTCAGAGAGAGAGAGCGAGAGCGAGCAAGCGCACAGGAGGCAGAGTGGCAGGCAGAGGCAAAGAGAGAAGCAGGCTCCCCGCTGAGCAAGGAGCCTGATGTGGGACTTGATGCTAGTACTCTGGGATCATGACCTGAGCTGAAGGCATCGGCTTAATCAACTGAGCCACCCAGGCATGAAATAAAAAATTCTAATAAATATCTGGAAAAGGTTTATTTCTCCCACCTGTGTAGTTCTATGAAAACAATTGGAAACTCTATAAACACGAGGTCCCACAAGGGTGGTACACATAAGCACCAGACAAAAAACTTTGTCATCAGAACCAAAGTTTAATACGACTTGTATGTTAATCTTTCTCTTCTACATTCTTCCTTCTTTCTTGCCTTTTTTTTTTCCATTTGTCTTTTAATTTTTTTAAAGTCTTTATTTATTTGAGAGAGACAGAGAGAGCATGGTCATAAGTGGGGGAGGGGGCAAAGGAAGAGGGGAAAGCAGACTCCCCACTGAGCAGGGATGGGGCTCAGTTCTAGGACCCTGAGATCATGGCCTGAGCCAAAGGCAGCAGTTTAACAGATGGAGCCACCCAGGCACCCCTTTAATGTTTTTTTCTGATAGACAAATAAAAATAGTAACATAATCATTGAACATATTTATAAGCATTAAAAGGAAAGTAATATAATTAATATTTTAAATCTAAGTCATTTTATGAATAGTGGCACAGTATTCCATAGAAGATATATACCATAATATTTTTCAATCATCCTTGTATTGGTGAACACTCATGTAGAGAGAAAGGAAGAAAGAAAGAAAAAATAGTGCTTAAATACTTGTACATATATTCTCATATGATCACTCCTTTGGGTGAAGTTCTTTTGGATAATTTCTTGATCTAACTGTAAGCTAATTTTAAATGTTATTAGTTACTGTCTATATATTTCTATAAGTATTATACCAATTTTACATAAGCAATAATTCTGACATAGTATCATCTATATGGCTTAAGAGACATGAAGAATAGATCCAGAAAAGCCAGTTTCACTCCTATTAGAGTTTTTGATATAATAGAAGATATAGTAGAACAAATAGTAAAAGATACAATACTGATTTTAAAGGAAAAAAAGTCATTGCTTAAAAGTGAAAACTAAAATGACATCAGACTTTTTGGCTGTAATATATGTTGCTAGCAAACAATATCTCCAAGGTGCTAAAGGAAAATTATTTAGGTACTATACATAACTAAACTTTCATTCTAATGTAAGAGTAAAAGTACATTTCTCTTGCCCATTTCCTTGCGTGGGTCAGTGCCTACCCTACTGTATGGGAGTAGCTTCTCCACTGTATGTGAGTAGAGAAAACACAAAAGGTAGAGGTAGGGGTGTTTGCGAGTAAATGCTTGAGTGTTTCCTGCCCCCACTTCTCCTCCCATACTCCAAGAGCTAGATGATTATATTTGAGAAAGACAGGTGGGGAAAATTTCTGGGTAGAAATCCTAGATGGTTCCTTGAAGGGAAAGGCAACTCAGTAGATAGATGATAAAGTGGAAAGTCGAGCCCATATTTTAATGTCAGAGGCTGTCTCATCTGAGGCCTGTTGCTCCTCAATCCAAAGGTAAGTAAGATGGTAAGTTCTATTCTTCCCTCCAATGGGAAGTTTTTACCCTTTCATAGGAATACTTTACCTAGTTATTTATCACTACATAACAAAATACTCCAAAACATAGGGCTTAAAACAATAAACTATCATCTCACAACTTCTATGGGTCAGAAATCTGAGTGTGCTTTAGCTGGGTGCCTGGACCTCAAGACCTGTCAAAAGGATGCTGTCAAAGTGCAGCAAAGGCCATGGTCTTATCTGAAGGCTCAAATGGGGAAAGAGCTGCTTCTCAACTAACTTCTTCATGGATTTATTAGCAGGACTTTGTTTCTTATTGGCTAGAGGCCTTCCTCACTTTCTTGCTGTGTGGCCTCTCCATAGAGCAGCTCACCACTTGACAGATGAGTTCTACAGAGTGAGCAAGTGAGAGCAAGAGAAAGTAGAATCCAGAGTCTTTTTCTAATCTAATCTTTGAAGTGACATCCTATGGTATATTCTTATTAAATCAAGTTTCTAGGTCCAGCCACACTCAAAAGGAAGAGATTAAGCAAATGTAAGTATATAGGATACAGGCATCATCGGCAGCCATCCTTCAGACTACATATCCCTATGGAATGTAAGCACATAGGGGGAAATAAGGAGAATCTGAGGGGTGAGATAGAAAAGAAAAAATAGCAAACTAAAGAGCTTATAGGAGGAAAAAACCAATAGATCAACAAGAATAGCATTTTAAATAAGATTAATATTCTCTAAGAAGTAAGGGGAGATACTGGTATAATATGAAGTAGGAACCAAAAGTTGATAAAAAAGGACCAGTTGGGGGCTATTGTTTTGAAAAACATGATTGTTGACAGAATATCATGTGCAGGATGTATATCACCATGTATGTAGCTGAACAAAAATAGGGAGGCTGCAAGAGGTCATGAAAGAAACTATCCAAATGGCATTCAAAAGTGACAGAAATGGAAACTATAAGACTTCAGAGAATTTTTTAAAAAAATCCGTACCTGAATAGCAGGAGCCACAGAGAGAAGAAAAAAGTATTGATAGAGGGAGATAAATATTTGAAGAAATAATGACTAAGAATATACCTGGATTGTTTTTTTTCTTTAAGATTTATTTATTTATTTTAGAGGGGGGATGGACAGAGGGAGAGAGAGGGAATCCCCCAGCATACTCCTCACTGAGCAGGGAGTTAGGCACAGGGCTCCATCACAGGACCCTGAGACATGACCTGAGTCAAAATCAAGAATCAGACATTTAATGGACTGACCCCACCCAGGCACCGCAACCTGTATTGCTTCTAAAACTTAATCTGAAGTGTGTTTCTTCAGTTTTTCTCATAAGCTGATAAGCCATTTAAAACTCTGTAATTAATACTTCTCTGCTAAAACTAACTCTGGAGGATTTTTTTTTTGTAATTGAATTCTGGCTAATATTGTGTTAATTCCCAATAGAATACAAAATAATATATAACTTTAAAATCAGCAGAGGTAAAGTTAATCTATCCAATAGAAGTAAAAAAGGGAGAAAAGAAATGGAAGCAGAAAACACAAAATTGAGATGAGAGAAATATAACAACTCAAAATAACGTACATACAAGTATAACCTTATGGTATCAGTATGAAGGGTTCTGTAGAAGTATTAAGTGAAACTAAATGTGCATACACCTGGGCATCTCACAATCCCGCTCCCTGGAATATAGCCCAGAGAAATTAGCACACTGTTTGACAGATAAGCAAATATAAGGATATGGATCACAGTACTGTTTGTGGTCCTAAAAAGATGAAAACATATATGGTGGCTACAGCTTTAGTACTAAGAAGCAAAGAACTAGATTTCCGAAGAGCATCATGGTTGGATCTAAAAGAGAGTAGAATAATAATAATAATAAAAAAAAGAACTAGGTCTATATAATACAATCCTATACTGATGCAAGTTAAAAAGAACTTGTGGATAAACACAGACATATAAAACTGCATTATAAAGCAGTCAAAGGGGTGTCTAGGTGATTCAGGTCATGATCTCAGAGTCATGAGATCAAGCCCAGCACTGGGCCCTGTGCTCAGTTGGGGATCTGCTTGGGATTCTCTTTTCCTCTCTCTCTTCCCCTCCCGTTCATGCTTGCGCTCTCTCTCTCTCTCTCTCTCTCTTCCTTCCTCTCTGTCTCTCCTTCCCACCCCCTCACAAAATAAATAAATGAATCTTTAAAAAAATAAAGCAGTCAGAAATTGTAAAGTAATAGTACTTACACATTGCTGTCATTATCTATTGCTAAGTAGCAAACTACCCCACACTTAGTGACTTAAAACAATCTATTATTTCACAGCTTTGTGGGTCAGGAATCCAGGGAGGACTCTACTGGGTGATTCACCTTTGCATGGCATTAACTGGTGTGACAGCTGGTATTCAGTGGTAGAAGGGGTGGTTTGCAGCATATAACATGGCTTCACACATATGCTTGATGTGTTGGTGGAGATGGCTGGAATTCTGGACTTAGCTGGGACTGACAATGCCTACCTGTGCCTTGTCCCACATGGTGGACTCAGGGTAGGCAGGCATTTTACATGGCATCTCACGGCTCCTGGAGAAGGAATTCTAAGAGGCAGGACACAGAAGCTGTCAGTTTCTTAAGGTCAAGTCTCTGAAACTCACACAGTGTCATTTTGCTATATACTGTTAGCCAAAGCAGTCACACATCCCACCAGATTCAAAGTAAGGCATTTGAACTCATCTCTTAATGGAGGAATGTCCAAGAATTTACAGTCATATTTAATCTGCCATATATGAGTAGAGCTAAGACACACAGTGTTGATTAAGCAAGAGAGAAGATCTGTAACAAAAACTTTTACAGCCTATATACTTTTCAATAGTTCAAATATCTCTTAAGGCCATATATTAGACCGTGTAGGGTAGAAAACAATAAGAATGGAGGGAAAAGTATGAGATTAGGGGACATCAGGAAAAAATAGAATAATACGAAGTGAGAGGAACCCTGTGTGTACCAAAGATGATATGTACCAGGAACCTGAGAGTGTCAATACAGTGGGGATGGGTAAGAGAGAAAAGGTATAGTAATTCCTTCCTTAATCAAGTTAGAGGGCTATCTCTTTAGACTGTGCCACTCTAGCACTCCCTAACTGCATTTAAAATCATGTCCTTTTGAGAGTTTTAGTGCTTAAATATTTATCAGATCTTAGTACCTCTGAGGATAACACGTCATTTATATTCATGGTTTGTTTGTTTGTTTATTTCTTTTGAAAACTTGAATCACTTAGAAGACAGAGGAAGTATGGGGTGCTGTATATGTGTATGTGTGTGATCTGGGACTGTATTTATTATTTATTATTTATTATTCTTCCTTCTTAATTGTAGACTTGGCATAAAAATCTGCCAAGATTTCTTCAGGGTGAGGCTCTACCAGCTGTTGAAGGCAAGAAAACCCTTCTAATTTGAGTTTTACATAAGGTTTTGGCATTTGATTACTAAATGAAACTCCTTTCTTCCCTAGCTCTAATACTTACACTGCAAAAATAAATTTTAAGGCTCCAAATGTCAACTGTGATTCAGTTTATCAAACTAAATACTTTCATTTTTGTTGCTTACTTAATTCTCATATCTAAGGAAAAGAATAGTATAACTCAATTTATAAATTTGAACAGTTTTTTTAAAGATTTTATTTATTTATTTGACAGATCACAAGTAGGCAGAGAGGCAGGCCCCATGCGGGGCTTGATCCCAGGACCCTGAGATCATGACCTGAGCCGAAGGCAGCGACTTAACCCCCTGAGCCACCCAGGTGCCCCTATAAATTTGAACACTTTAAATTAAAGATAGATCTTTGAATCTGAACTTAAAAATCAACAGCACCATAAGTGAACATCTGGCCATGATTTGCTCATCAGTAATTTATCAGTTTTCAGTGTGCAAGTTCAGTCCCTTAAGCACTTGGAAATAAAGGAAATGAGATTGCCTGCTCAGAATTAAGCAGTTTGGTCCACATCAGACAGCTGTGAAAAGATACTTTAAAGAGGAAAAATGGTGTCTAGATGAGGAAAATTTGAGTATCATAAGACTAAGGATATTAATCTAGTGAAAAGTCTAAGAATCTTAATCATATACTGAAGTAAAAAGCATAGAATATTAAGTGTTTAGATTTGAGAAAGACTTCAAGGGCATCTGACCTACCTTCTCCCCACTTCTTTCAGAGCCATCCAAGATGGTCTTGAATGTCTTCAGTATTTGCTTTCTGCCTGTTAAGCTGCCCATTCCCCTTTGGGTTTACCTTCTCCCCACTTCTTTCAGAGACATCCAAGATGGTCTTGAATGTCTTTGGTTTTTGTTTTCTGCCTGTTAAGCTGCCCATTCCCCTTTGGGTTTAGAATGTCAGTGTACCCATTGAATGTGTCAGTTCACTTCTGGTCCACTGTAACAGTAGCTCACATAAAACCAACATTTATTTAATGATTAGATTAACTATTTTCTTAACTAAATAGAAAAATGGTTCATGTAAACAGATAGTGCTGGGTAGGGATTGTTCTCAGAGTCCTAGGTGGAGTTTTGGATTTGGATGGACATCTCAGGGAGAACAATGTATTCCTTGGCACTGAATCTCAGTTCTTCAGTTCTCCTTCCCCTGGGCCACATAGCAGTGGTAGCAACTTCACACTGAGAGCAGGAAGGCAGTCGTGTGGATGAAGAGTAGAATATCCATCACACTAGAGGTTGTATCAGTCTACTTAACATTTTTGTTTGCCATCAACTCTGTGAGGAGCTTGATGCCACTCATTCTTCATCACCATGTCATGTAATTTTCGCAGCATGCTTTCAAAGTGGGTTTCATAATCAGACAACCTTAGAGATATTAAGAACCTTATCCACGATCAAAGTTTAGAGCTTGTGTTTGAACACAGGATGACCCAGCTCTAGCTGTGGGAGGCACACTGGCGTCCATGACAACGTTTTCTCACCCAGGCTCCTTTCACTGCTGCTTGGCTCTCCTTTTTTTGCCCACCTACATGTGTCCTCCCACAGTCTCTTAGTTATTTTCTCCTTGTAAGGCCTGTTACAGGTCATGTTAATTAAAAAAATATGCATTTATTATATATCCACTGTTGAAAAATGTGAAAATATGGATCAACAACAACAAAAATAGTGCAAACAAAATAAAACCAAAAAAATTGCTTGAACTTTAGCTCAACTACCCAGAGAACAATTGTTCCATGGGGAATAATTGCAATATTGATACAACTTTATGTTTCTTTTATTCTGAACACATTAAAATGGCATCATATTATAATACCTTTTATAACCTGCACTTGATTATCCCTTAGATGATAATCAGCATCTTTCTGTAAGTAAGCCTCTTCATCATAATGTGTATTTGGGTTTTTAGAAGCTGTTACATTAACTGAATTTTATATCAGGTGTCTCTTAATTCATTACTTTTAAAGAGTACTTGTTTCTGAGTATAGAATATTTGCTTATTATTTAAAAATTAAATAATTATAGTAAACATATCATGTAGCAAGTGAAAACCTCCCTTGCAATTGGCACATGCAACTCTTTGATTTCTTTCAAAATAGTTCTGTAATTTTTTGAAGTTTCTTCTTGAAGATTTCTTTATATCAGCAGATATTCCAATAATTTGAAAGATTTGGATATGTACACAAGGATAGAAAATGTGTGCCTTCCTACTGTCTATCGTAATTAGGGGAAATTTTCTTGCTCATGCTCTCTCTTTCTCTCTCTCAAATAAATAAATAAAGTTTAAAAAAAATATATATATATAGCTGTAGCCATCAGGGAGAGTCAAATTAAAACCACATTGGGATACCACCTTACACCAGTTAGAATGGCCAAAATTAGCAAGACAGGAAACAACATGTGTTGGAGGGGATGTGGAGAAAGGGGAACCCTCTTACCCTGTTGGTGGGAATGCAAGTTGGTACAGCCACTTTGGAGAACAGTGTGGAGATTCCTCAAGAAATTAAAAATAGAGCTTCCCTATGACCCTGCAATTGCACTACTGGGTATTTACCCCAAAAATACAGATGTAGTGGAAAGAAAGGCCATCTGTACCCCAATGTTTATAGCAGCAATGGCCACGGTCGCCAAACTGTAGAAAGAGCCAAGATGCCCTCCAGCGGACTGGAATGGATAAGGATATGGATAAGGAAGATGTGGTCCATATACACTATGGAGTATTATGCCTCCATCAGAAAGGATAAATACCCAACTTTTGTCGCAACATGGACGGGACTGGAAGAGATTATGCTGAGTGAAATAAGTCAAGCAGAGAGAGTCAATTATCATATGGTTTCACTTATTTGTGGGGCATAACAAATAGCATGGAGGACAAGGGGAGATGGAGAGGAGAAGGGAGTTGAGGGAAATTGGAAGGGGAGGTGAACCATGAAAGACTATGGACTCTGAAAAACAATCTGAGGGTTTTGAAGGGGTGGGGGGTGGGAGGTTGGGGGAACCAGGTGGTGGGTATTGGAGAGGGCACGGATTGCATGGAGCACTGGGTGTGGTGCAAAAACAATGAATACTGTTATGCTGAAAATAAATTTTAAAAAACTAAAATATATATATATAACTCTTAATTTGGGAGTTAAACTTATTTTAAAAATATAATATGAATAAGCTACATATATACTTTAAATTTTCTGATACCCTCATTAAAGCAGAAAAAAGGTAAAAATAATTAGTTATAATAGTGTATGTTATTTATTACCCAATATATCTAAAATATCATTATATCAATATTTAATCAAATAAATTAATGAGATATTTTACCTTCTTTTTTGTGTTAATAAATCTAGTGTATATTTCACACTTCCGCTCATCTTACTTTGGACCTGACCACGTTTTCAGTGTACAGTAACTATATATGGCTAATGTCTAATATATTGAAAGGCATAGCTCTAGACATGAACAATGATGGTAATAGTAATTAACCATAAAGATTTAAAACTAAAGCACAGATTATGAATCTAAACAAAAATCTAGGTAAAAACGATGATTTTCCCTGTATTTCTCTGTGTTTACATGTATGAGCCAAATGGCCATGGCTAGAAATCCAAACTAAGGTCAAGCAAAATGGTAACTAATTAGCTTCAATGAAAAATTAACCTCAGTCATCACTTACTGGTTATGCCCAGTGACAAGTACGTAGTAGATAAACTTGGATGTTTTTAACATTATGGTGTGAGTTACTCAGCTGGTCTTGGATACATTTTCAATAGGACATGGAAAGACGTTGTTTGGCTGATTAATTATTCATACAAGATTACCGTTTTTCTTAGGAAACCACAGGTTGCCAATATCTGTACAAAGATATGAGGAAGAAATAGAACAGGAAGCTTGGAGAAGCTTGAAGAAATAGAACAGGAAGCTTGGAGAATATTCAGATTACATTTAGTTTTTATTTCATCACAAAAAATCAGAAGACTGGGAATTTTTGTTGGAGTGTGGAAATGAGCACTCAGCTTTATGGAGCTCTTGTAATATCCTTGATAGGATTTATCATTCTGTTACTGCTTATCTACCCCAATGATAGGACATTTCTTTGAGCAAATTGAAGTGCCTTTAATTCACGTTTGTATCCTCTTTATACATTTGGGAATTAGTGAATAACGGTAGCAGTTAATAATAATATGTAGCCATCTCCTTTCCTAAAAAAATAAAATAATAGAAACAAACCTGGTATATTAAAAAGTGACCTGACTTCTAATAATGAAAATGGGGGAGAAAATGAAAGAAAAACAAAGGGGAGAGAGAGAGAGAGAGAGAGAGAGACATATACACAGTCACATATAGGACAAGGTAAACAATATGAGAATGATACTCCAAAATATTCACTCCCTTAGAAATGCATATTCCCCAGAGAAGAGAAAACCTGAATTCAGTTGAGAAGTATTTTAAATCAGTCTATGGAGGAGCCAGTGTTTTGATAAAAAACAAGTCCACACATGACCCAGACTAAATTGGTTGGCTTAAATCGATTCTTCATCATCTTGGATGATCTTAGAATCATCTTAGAAGTTTTTCTTTTCTTAATCTGCTGAAATCTCTAGTTGAAAAATACCTGAAATGAATGCTTTATTGTATCTCTTCTTAAATCCAACAATCCTTTCAGAGACTTGAGTTCACATAATCAACTTATTAAACTTTTGTTTCATGTTTGATGAAATCAGCATAGTAAACCATCAACATTAACAAGAGCATTTTCTTTAGTAGAGAAGTTCAGGCATATTTATTTACTATTTACCACACAGTTTCTCCATAACATTTCTCAGCTTATTTAGCTCATTAAGAAAAAGATGATTTGACTTTTATCCTGCATACATTAAAATCGCTTCTCCCACTTACTTCAGATGATGAAAAAAGATGTCTACTGGGTGGATGAAGGAGATGAATATTTCATTTTTACATTTTATAGTTACAGCTTTATGATTAGAGAAAGAAAAAGAAAGAGGGAAATACATAAAACACTGCATCTTGCAGAGCTCAAAGGGAAAACAGCAGAACTCAAAGGCAGGAACAGAAAAGGTTTAGAACAAAGTGCTGAAATAAATTAAAAGGAATTTAGAAACGTATATAAATATTTAGAAATTTTTCCTAAGTGCTTTTTATGTATGCAAAGGAGATAAAGTTACATTTAGCAGTGTTTCAGTTCTCTTTATTCCTCCTCTGTTCTATCATCTACATGACTGCACATACCAATGAGTATCCGCAGCTTGCAGAAAATCTTTTATGAACAGTTCTGCCAAAAATATTACTTCAAGTTGTACAAAATAAAAAATTTAAATTTGAATACACAGTTAGCTATCATTTTTAGAATTGTATTCTTTGAAACAATGCTTCCACTGCAAACTCAGAAAAAAAAAAGGATTCCAAGGTCGAATTTTGGGAAAATACTATCTATATTTCTCTCTTGGAGATCTACAATGGGCTTTATCATATCAAAGTTCTGATAAATCCTGCAATATAAAGACTTTGCTAACCTAATACTTCCCAAATTCGTTTAAATTGGAAGCCTTTTAAAAATATGACATCTTGTAGAACAACTGTTTAAGGAAAAAAATATTTGGGAAAATGCTACTGTAGACCCACAATATTTATGCTGGTTATAGCTCCAGACCCTTGAGTATTTTCAAATTCATAAAACCCAGAAATTAAGAAATTAAGAAACAGATGTTTGGGAATTAGCTGGGCTAGCAAAGTTACTTGCTTGTCAAAACTAACATCACAGCCCATGAGATTTGAATTCATGCTAGATGCTTTTATTACAAGATCTTCATTTCTCCAGATGCTTATGTCTCAGAACAGCCATATGGTGCTAATGTCTTTATTCTCATTATAGTCGAATAAATCATGGGATTTTTTGTTCTCACTGATAAGTGGTTGGAAGTATAAATAATAAATCTATGATGGCCAGAGATTAGAGATGCAGTATAAATAGTTGAGCAGCCTAGTTATTTAACATCTTTATACCCAATTTCCACATCTATGAGTTGGGATAATAGTAGTTCCCACTGCATAGAGTTCTTATAAAAGCCAAATTAATTGATCCTTGTTAAGTTCTTAGAACAGTGCCTGTAGTATATAGTAAGCACATTCAAGGGCTGTTAAGTTAAACACAAAATATTTTCTTCATCAGCTTTATGACTGAACATAGGTGTCATAGATTTGGATTTTGTGAACTGTGGAGAGCGACTGTGTCTTCCCATAGAAGGAAGAGAAAAAGAAAGAAACAAACAAAATACCTGCTTCACTTACCACAGCCAAATGCATCAGTTGCTTCAACATCCGTAAGTCTGAGAGTTTTTACATTTTGTTATTTGTTGGGTTTGCTTTGTTTTAAAGTAAGATAAAAACAGAGAGGGAGACAAACCATAAGAGACTGTTTACTCTAGGAAACAAACTGAGGGTTGCTGGAGGGGTGGGGGTGGGGGGATGGGGGAACTGGGTGATCTGTGTTAAGGAGCACACTTAAAGTAATGAGCACTGGGTGTTGTATACAACTGATAATCCCTGAACTCTACCTCTGAAACTAAGAATACCGTATATGTCAATAACAAAAATAAAAAGTAAATGTGGTCTTAGAACTAACTTTGGAAAGTCAAGATGAAATTCCTATTGCCACCTGGATGACTGGAATCAGAACCAGAATCTATGCGGCTGTGGCTCAGAAATGTGAATGTTTAACGGGTACTTTTGGTGATTCTCAAAACACTAAAAAAAAAACAAAGACAAAAACAAAAAAAACCCCACTAAATATAAAGTTTAAGAAATTCTAGCAGACACCATTCAAACTCTGTAACTGCACAGTACTCTTTGGGGTGGCTTCCTCTAGTCTGTTCAGGTTCACTCCACCAGTTCGCCCAAGTAACACAAACCTGAAAAACAGTGGTTTAACTAATTAAGGAGTTTTACCCTCTGGCAATAAGTCTGTAATAGGCATTGGAGGGTTAGTTTTTCAATCTAGCCTTAGGGTTGCCAGGCCCTTGCATCTTTCTGCTTTGCCACCCTTAGCACTTGCTTGTTGCCCTGTGGCACAGGGCATTATTCTTCCTCTGAGCATCATTTTCACATTCCAGGCAGGAAGAACAGGAAGGGAAAAAGGCAAAGGCCCATCCCAGCTGAGCTGCTCCCTTTTTAAAATATTTTATTTATTTTTTTGACACAGAGAGAGAGAGATCACAAGTAGGCAGAGAGGCAGGCGGAGAGAGAGGTGGGAAGCAGGCTCCCTGCTGAGCAGAGAGCCCCATGCGGGGCTTGATCCCAGGACCCTGAGATCTTGACCTGAGCCGAAGGCAGAGGCTTAACCCACTGAGCCACCCAGGAGCCCCAGCTGCTCCTTTTTAAAGGAATTTACCTGGAAGCTTTCCCCCACAACAGCCACTTTTAACTCATCAGCAGGCCCCCGCTACATTCCCAGTCTTCACCTTCATTTGCAAGGAATGCTAGGAAATGTCATGTTTTAACGGGCACATCTTTATATCCAACAAAACTGAAGTAGGCTTTTTGGCATTCTCTATGTTGCAGGCTTAACGAAATCGTGTTTTCTCAGCCTCCACACTTCTGTGTATACAGTTTACTTGTACCAAATTGCCCTTTCCCACTTAACTATCTTATGAATTTCTATTCCTTAACATCAATTCAAGTACCCATTCCTCTGTGAAGGTTTCCCATTCCACCAAAACAACCCATCCCTCCGGGTTTCACATTCCCGGCACTCTGTTATAGCACTATTGTGTATACTGAGTCCGTGGACTGAGATCACTTTGAAGGCCCAGATAGATGGCTTATGTCTGGAAGCCGACTACAGCAGTTGACTCAAAGTAACTACTTAATAAATGTTTATGAAATGAATGAATATACAAAAATTTAAATAAACAACTGAACTTACGAATGAAGAATGGAGCATTAATTTCTTTGGTAAAGAGTGACTGCTATAGACTCCCGTTATTTTTCTCATTCAGAGACATACCTGCCATGTGTTTGGGAAGCTATTATATTATAAAATTAAATGAAAGTAAGGAAGAATATAGTAAAGAAAATATCTGGCACACAATAAGTATGTGAGCTCCTCTGGTAGAAGACCCACTTTTATTATTTTTTTTATCTCTACTCTTCCACCCCATGAAGGGCTTAGTTCAGAATAGGTTTTTAATAAATGCTGAGTGAATGAGCATTGAATTGAAAGGAAAAGAGTGAAGAACCAAAGAGTTAGTAGGCTACTTTCATCTCTTAAAATTCCAGCAGTATATTATCAATGTCATTGTTCTGAGTGAATAATTTTAGGGTACAATAGATAAATAATTAACAGCAACAATAACTAATAAGGTATTGTATGTCAATTATACTTCAGTAACAAAACAGTAACAGTAATTATTTGCTCAAGAGGATGCTATACAGGAAGCTGGTATTTTTAACTTCTTTTAAGATATTTAGGGTAACTACATTGAACACTGAAACTGAAGCTTTGCATTTTTATAACCACAGATATTACATATGATTGTAGAATTGTAAGAAATGATTTTAAAGCTATGTACTACTAGAGTTTAGCTATGAAAACCAGTGCCTTCACAAAGGAGTACATTTTGCAAGGAATTTTTTTCTGTCAGTAAAGAAAAAAAAATAGAGATGTTCCACTTAATTCATGAAAATAATCCAGATATTTACTTTTCAAATATTAAAATGATCGGTCTTAATTTGCTCTGCAAAGTCTAGTTTAGAGTAGGAAAGGCTGAGACTTAGCTTTTTTGTGAGATCAAAGCAACAAAAGCCTGGCTTTACAGATAGGGAGCTCATGCTCTCTCTTCTTACATATACCAACCCAAACCTGGAGATTCTAACTCTTAGAATAACCAGTCCACTGTTAAAGTCAGGAGGAGGGAGGGTAGCTACAGAAAAGATCTTACCCTCTTTTTCATGTCTGAGAGATAACAGAAAAAATGAAATGGAAATCAGAAGTAGGATGTTAAGGTTTCCTCTCTTCCTGAATGAGACTCAAAATGGCAGGTTCTAGAAGTTGAGAGAAGGAGCAAGGCAAGATATTCTTCCCTGTACCTTTGCAGTCCTGGGTAGGGACCATGTTGGTGATGGCCTCATAATAATCTAGAATGGTGACTCCCACTTCCCTGAGTCTGAGCCACTGATTCCACGTATCGTAGGCACTGATTCAAGAACCACTGTGACTGGCCAACGGAGGTTGGAGGAAAACAATCAGGCCATTGAACCAAATGAAGGACTCAGCAGAATCTCAGCTGCTAGCTTTAGGTTTACCCAAGGCATTCAAACCGAAAGGTAGAACAATATAAAAGGACAAGGAACAATGCCATATTTAAAATTTACTAGGAATAATCCCAGGTAAGAAATTTTTACATATGAATCCATTATGCATAAGAAAGCAAACTGTTTGTCTTTGTGAGAATGGTTTGGTTAATTAGTCATAGACATTGAAGATGAAAAATACTAATACTGCCACATATTAGAATTTATTTATTTCATTTAGTAAGAAGAGGATATTATTGCTTTAGATTTTATCAAGTAGATAATTATGAAAGGAAAACAGTGGCTTTTTAAAAATTTTGTTTTGTTTCTAGAAATGGCCAGGCAGATGAGTCAGGAGGGGAATAAAAAGTGATTTTGATGGGAAAGACATTAGCAAAAACACACTTCATGTCACACTTCAATGACACATGACACCCTATTCTTTATCCTCAAGGAATTAACAATCTAGTTACAGAAATTTGTTTAAGAATACAAACCTGTAATAGTGGTACCAAAAGGGAATGTGAATACAAAAGATCTGTGGTTTATCAAGGACTAGGTACAAGGTTATTACGTTTGAAGGAGAGTTTAGTATCAGAGAAGGCCCTAAGAAAGGAAGCAGGATTGATTCAATTCTTTTTAAAGATTAGATAGCTTGATTAGAAAGAAAACATAGAAAGCCATGATGGTGTTGATGTGGACATTCTAGGTTGTCCAAGTTTCATTTGCAAAAGCCAAAATGATATAAAATAATAAAATAAATTGAATAAATTTGAAAAGGATTCTTCTGGGGAGAATCCAGCGTGTTGGTAGGAGTAGTAGAAGACAACAGCAGGTAGTTAGATGCAGATCAAGATGGTCCTAAAGAGCCAGAAAGAGGAGCTTTGTTTTGGGGAGGAGAAACGCTAAAGATTTGCTATAGATTCTTGAGGAGGGACGTGGCACCAGAAGTAGATTTTCAGTTATATGTATCACAAGGGAGAAGCGTTGAGACTAGCAGAGAGGTGAGGAGGGTGCCACAGAGCTCAGGGTATGGATGGGCACAGAAGCAGTGAAAAGGAAGGCAGAAACTAAGAGTGTTAAAATAAGGAATTGACAGAACTAAATGACAGAAAGATTAAATAGGGTGACTGTTAGCTCTGGTTTCCCAGGACCATCTCGTTTACATCTTGTATACCCGTGGAGTTACTTATTGATAGCACTTCTTTCACTTGGATGATAAATTAGAGTGTCGTTTTCTATATATGGGAGAACAACAGCTCCTAGCCCAGGCATCTGTGATGATGAAACTGCCTTACGGTGCCTCTGACAAATACAGGGAAGATGGGCATCCAGAACAGGAAGTAATTTCACTTTGGGAGATTGGAGGAAGCAGTGGCAGAATTTCAAAGTATAAATGCCCAAAAGTTAAGGTAAAAGACAAACTGAGATGCACATTCCAGAAACAGGTTTTGCAGTCATCTATATTCTTCTTTTGGAAAAGCCAGTTTGTACCATGCTCCACATTTTCATTCTGAATCTGAGGAGATGAACTGAACAAGGGAATTCACGACATCCAGCACAATCTCCCAGAAGTCCAGACACCACAAAGATCAGGAGAAGTAGAAGACCACCAATGGAAAATTTCAAGGAGAGTTTAGCTCAAGGAGTCTCACATTTCCCTCTACCTAACATTTCAGCCTATTTTCTGCTATTCCCCTTCATGAATATGTGAGTCCAGAACCTTGCATCCCAACTAATTTGGTCACTGCCTAATGTTAACATTGGATGCCCTCCTTTTCCTGTGTCTGTTAACCTAGCCCTTGTGTTTGGCCTCTCCCTTCCTAAAATCCTTTCCCTAACTTTTCCATTTTCTCATTTTCTACTAGTGCTTTATTACCCCTTATTTTCTAAGTTCCCTATGAAATCCTCTTGACAACACCAACAAACTGCACTCTAGCATATGACCTCAGAGTGTTTACTGTCTTTATTGCTAATTTCGTTCCTAATCAATCATGTAGGTGCATCATGGCATTCATTTTTCTCTGATCTTTAATGTTCTAAAACTTTTTAACCACTCTATTATTTAATTTATGCATATCTATTCTCCTCAAGATTATGTGTCATTTGAAATTGGGGCTGCCATACTTCTCTTGATTTACTGCTATTCGATATTTCTCAGAAACAAAGCAAAACATTTTAATGCTTTTTATGTTGATGAGTAAATTCAAATCCTAACACTATTACTAATGCATTTTCAGAATATTACTTCAAATTTTACTACAAACTGTGTTAATTTTATCACTTCCCAAACTTATATCATATCATCATAATATGGAGAGGTTCTAGTATTTTTTTTAAGATTTTATTTATTTATTTGACAGAGAGAGATCACAAGTAGATGGAGAGGCAGGCAGGCAGAGAGAGAGAGAGAGAGAGAAGCAGGCTCCCTGCTGAGAAGAGAGCCCGATGTGGGACTCCATCCCAGGACCCTGAGATCATGACCCAAGCCGAAGGCAGCGGCTTAACCCACTGAGCCACCCAGGCACCCCAAGAGAGGTTCTAGTATTTTAAAGACAGTCTACACAAAACATGAATCCTTTCCTTTGTTTCAAAGACATTTTTAAATGGATATATAGTAATAATTTCATGTACACCTAAAAATCATATTTATTTAGCCTGCTTATTAATGCTACATAATATAGTGTAATGAAGTAAACAGAAAACATGCAACTTCCAAATTTAAAGCTATACCTGTCACCAAATTAACAAGGTTACAAACTGATTCACATTTCTGAGGTGGCAATGCCACTGAGTTCAGGTGTGATTTCCTTTCCTATTCTTTGTGCATAAATCAATGAAATTTAATTATTTAATCACTGGACAATTGCAAGATCTTTGACTCTGTCCTGAGTCTGCCACTGCCACAAATACCTTTACCTATGGCAGCCTCATAAGTTGTTAAACTGAATGGTACCTCTTTATAATGACAAAGGAAATGTGAAAGGGATTGCTTCTAGTTTTGTAGAGAAACTCTAAGATAACTGGGTTATTGTAGGTAACTAGATAATTGTAGGTAACTAGATAATTGTAGGGCAGATGTATGAGACATATGATCGAGAAAATTATTACAATAGGATTCCACTGAATTTTCAAAGTTACCTGTCAAATTCTGAACTTAGGTGGCTCTTGCAACATCTGTTTAAATTGTTTTTTTTTTTTTAAGATTTTATTTATTTAACAGAGAATCAGTGAGAGAGGGAACAGAAGCAGGGGGAGTGGGAGAGGGAGAAGCAGGCTTCCCACTGATCAGGGAGACTGATGTGGGGCTTGATCCCAGGATCCTGGGATCAGGACCTGAGGTGAAGGCAGATGCCCAATGCCTGAGCCACCCAGGCACCCCTACAACATCCTCTTAATCTAATCATCTGGATATAGACTGTGTCATGGGAGGCAGTCAGTATGGACTGATCATAGCTAACCTTCATGAACCCCATCAACAGCAAAGTCCGTAAGAGTAGGTATAATTTACTGGACATCCATCCATCTTTACCTCAAGAAATATGAGTAATGTTCTTATATTTTTAATTTGTACTCAGTTTCTATGTCAAAAAGCCTGTGTAAGTTGCTAGAAATTAAATGAGTAGAAATCTATGCTTGAGATGGTGGCATGGGAAAATATTTTTACTATAGTGCATATATCTCTGATGTCTTCAGAGGAAATTGAATAGTATTTTACCAACTGAGATCAAACGATCTGTAATTACCACCCAGAGGTATAAATCTGTAATTACCACCCAGAGGCACAAGTAGAGGCAGAATTAGGTTGCATCACATAGTCAGGCACTATTCTGGTATATGCCCAGGCATTTCCCTGGGGAGCTCACCTAGGATTACCAGAAGATTCATCCCACTAGGTATTGTGTGGCAAGGTCTTAGTTGCCCTTCTCT
The DNA here is from genome assembly GCF_020171115.1 of Neogale vison. Classification (NCBI taxonomy): domain Eukaryota; kingdom Metazoa; phylum Chordata; class Mammalia; order Carnivora; family Mustelidae; genus Neogale; species Neogale vison. The sequence continues at coordinate 30,954,123 of NC_058102.1, read as the reverse complement.
GCCATGTCTGAGTTTGTTTCCTTTTTTGCATTTGAGGTCTTCAACAAACTTCAAATAACTGGAAAGCATAGCCAGGCAGCTCTTGTTAACCAAAAAGCACAGGTATTTTTTTTTTTTTCTTTCCACCTTTTGGTAAAATATTTAAGAAATCTGTCAATCCATTATCTGTATTAGTAATTGCAATATCCTGGATGCACATGAATCTTCTGGGCACAATTCTTAATTTTATTTTCCTACATATAAACCATCAAGATATCTTGATTCTTTGCTGAGTAAAATACATGTCTTACCCTGAGGCAGGATCTGACTCCAGCCTGAATTTCCTGTGACTCTCTACCTCAGGCCCTAAACTCCAGCCTTTACAAAATTATCTTTACTTCCTGAGTATCCCGGTGTCTTTCACACCCTGTGGCTTTGCCCATGGAGTCCAAGTAAGTCTTACGAGTTCAAATTTGATCATTTCAACTCATCTCTCTTTTGAATCCTTGAACGGCTTCATTGTTGTTGCCCATGGGTATTCCTTGCCCTGTCCCTGCCCACCTCTCTAGAACCATCTTAGGCCACACTATGTGTAAATAATGCTCATCTTCATGCATAGCTGATCATTGCATCAGGACCATTAGACATGGTATTCTTATTGTCTCTTAATGTTCTTCCTTCTCTGTTTTCCACTTGAGTAGATAATTCTAGTATCCTCTAGGCTTTAACTTCACTGTCACTTATTCAGAAATATCTCTGCTTCCTCTTATCTCTATCCCCAAATTAAGTATTCTTATCAAACATTTTCATTTTACTTTTAAAAGACAAATTATCTGTAGTCAACCCTTCAAATTTCCCACTAAAATAAAGATGCACACAGGCAGTGGCCTTATTATCTTGCCTGATCCTGTAATCCAGTATGCAGCATATGACCTGCCCCACAGTGGTTTTTAAATGAGAGTCAATGATCGATCTATAGTATTTCTATTGCCTGGAATCCTACTTTCTAGAGAGATTTCAAGATGCAAATCAGATGTTACCTCTTTCCAGAAACTACCCTAATCTCTCCCTTAGATTTGAGTTTACTTTTTTCCTAGTACAAGTTATCATGATCAGGGGTGGGCTTCTTGTGGAATGTGGAGATGAATTGTCCTCATGTTTGTCTCCTTCCATGTGTTTATGTTTGAGGACCATGACTGTGACTCATTTATTTTACACTGCCAGAACCTAGCAAGGCACCTACACACAGTACGCACTAAAAAATTATTTCTATTAATTAATGGGTTCTTTCTAAGTAATCATGTTGATGTCTATTTCTCTTTGAGGAAATGAAGTGGAAAATGTGGAGCAAACAAGGATATTGGGCATCCTGGATATAGTCTGAGCTTTGCCACTGAGGGACCAGTGGAAAAATAGTTAACCTCTCTGATATTTAGCTTCCTTATCTTTAAGGGAGATGCCAGTAATGGGTCTTAAAAATTATAATTAAGGTCGTAAATGTAAAAGGTGTAGAATATAAGACTGATTCTATATATATGATGTGCATCAGCTTTTGACCAAATTCTTAATAACATTTGGTGTACTTTTAAATATGCCTTTTGTCCTAAAGGGGAATTGGCTGGGGGAGTGAGAGGGGGAGGGATTGCTTACTTGAAATTTAAGTCTCACTGAATAACACAAGTCAACAAAACTATCTCTGTTCAGTACAATTACTATGTATTGAGGCCCTGGACTAAATGAGTAATGTTATACAGTAGAGGTTAGGATGGCAGACCTGGGAAGTATATACTGCTTGAGTTTAGATCCTCGATCTGTCACTTTTTAGGTATGTAACTTAAGGCAAGATATATCTCTATGTCTCAGTTTCTCATTTGTACATGAGATGATAATTATACCCATTTCAAAGCTTTGTGGTCAGAATTTAATTAGTTACAGTTCCTCAGATGGGCCATGACCTTCAGCATGGCCAAGCCTTTGTAATAGATATTCCTCCAGCTCCCCACTCCTTCATTTACTCTCAGATTGTCTGGTCCATCCTGTAGGAAACTTTTTTGGTTTTCCAAATTTTGATGACCCTCTTCTGTGTTTCCTCAGTTCCCGGTGCTGACTTTGTGCTGATACTCCTACTAGGTACAACTTTATTTCCATAGAATTCCTCTGCAGGTGCCTCTGTAAGTGGCCAGGCCTTTGCCTGTGCCCCTCTTACTGCCATCGAAGCACGGATTTCTAGACTCAAGGCAGCCTGGTGAGAGAGAAGGTCTTTCTCCTTCCCCATGCCCATTTTTTTTTTTTTTTTTTTTTTTTTTGTTAATGTACTTTTGAAGAGAACCTAAAGCAGTGCTGCTTATAACTCAACATCATACTGAGATTCTAAGAAACTGTCCTTTTGGGTTTAACATTTGTATCTGGGGACTAGACAAGAGTTCATGGGCCTGGGCTGGCAGACAGTTAGAGCCAATACCCTGTTGTTTTCAGAGTCATCTCTTCTCTCTGACTGCCAAGGCTCTGCTACTGCCTTAAATTTATTTTCCTAACTCTCTTTTTGCTCAGAAGGAATTAATTCCCAGGGGCTTCACAAATCTTTTGGAAAATAGATTTCTGGAGATCCCATTTCAGCATTTCAATGAAAATAACTAACCAGGCCTAATCTCAGCAATAGACATTTCCTAGGTGAAAGCTGAGGTCTCCATTGTATGAACACTGAAAAAATAAATAAATAAATAAAATTCCCCTATATATCCTGTGGATTCTGTGTGTGTGTGTGTGTGTGTGTTTCTTTTAGCTGTAGGGATAGTTTTACATTTCTTACATTGCAATATCTGTTCTTGCTTTTCAGCCAAATTAAATGCAGCCTCATGTACAAAAGGCAAATAAGTCAGTTGCAAGAAAGGATGAAATGAGAAATTGGCCCAAGAGCACACAAAGGCATCAGCAAAGTGTGAATATACTGCCCAGAATGGCTCCCATTAAAGTCAGGAAATGGTCCTCCGGGTAATAAAAGTTCAGAGTTAGTTACTGGAGCTTGTAAGAACTTAATATGCACTGTAGCCTTTCCCGTTTAGTCGAATATCTCTTACATTTTCTTACATTCAAATGCAGATAATTCCTTGTTTTATTACATTTTTAAAATTCAATTAAAAATCATAAAGAAAAGCAGCACAGATTTGTGATGTGGGTATTAAGTTTAGGCTCAACGCACTTGACATCCATTCTCATCTTCCATGGCCATAACCCCATTTACATTCATTCATTTGTTCGTTTAATGAATATGTATTGAGCAGCCACAGTCAATATGTAAACAAATGAACATGGTTGCATTCCAATAAAACTACATGTCTGGCCATTGGAGTTCAATATAATTTTCACATATCACAGAATATTCTTTTTTAAAACTTATTTCAACTTCTAAAAAGGTGTAAAAGGCATTTTAGCTAATAGGGCATACACTGACAGGTTTGGATTTGGCTCATGGACTATAGTTTGCTGACCTCTGATTTAGAGAACTTGGCATGTAAGTTCTATTAGAGAATGTTCCATTAGAGGATCTTCCATTAGAGGAGTTTTCCAAACAGACAAAGGCATCTAGATTGGAGAAATCATGTTTAGCAAAGATATAAGTATGTGAACAGGCATGACTTATTTGAAAAGCCAAAGATAGAATTATTGGCCCTTCGGGTTGGAGATGGTAGAAAATTCAGGGAAGAAAACTGAAGGATCCTATGTACCATAATGGGAATTTGACCTCTATTGAGTAAGCAGTGGGGAAACATTGTGGAATTTGTGGCATAATGAGATTTGCATTTTAGAAAGGTCACTCTAGCAGCCAGGTGAAAAACTGATGAGAGAAGTCCAAGAGAGAAAGAAAGAAAATAAGAAAGTTATTTGGTAATTCAGAGAAAGATAGAACAGATAATCTATTATTTCCATGAAATTTTCTATTTTCTCCACAGACGCCATACCCTTTACTGACTCAGGACCACTGCAAATGATATACCTTTCTTTCTGGAATTTTTTTTTCTTTTTGCTTCTCTTTAATTACTTAGCTCCTTATCCTTTAGGTTTTCATTTTAATTTTACTTCTCTGGATAAGCTCTCTTTGAACCTTCAGATAGGATTCACAGCCTTGTGATACACAACCTTAGGACATTACACTTCTCTGTGTTAATGATCACACCCAGGAGATGTGCTCAACATTGGCCTTCGGTGCTAGACTGTAGGCCACATGTCCACCCCTGTATCCCAGTGCCTACTTCAAAGTAGATGCTCAGTGAATATTTCCAGTGGCCATGAAGTTGAAAGAGAGGATATTTACCAGGAAGATCTGACAGGATTGTCTGACTGAATGGCTGACTTGATAGATAATATAAGGTTAAGGATAATTCCTAGATTTGGGTAACAAAGTAGTCGGTCAGAAAGGAGACGTAACAAAGGATAAAATCATATTTTTGGAAGTTTTGGGAGGGTTGATTTGAAGTTCCTGTAGCACATCTGAAGGGGCACACCAGGAAATATTTTGTCTGTTTCCATTTTAGGCAGAGATGGGCAGCAAACTATAGCTTTCTTAGCACCTGGTAAAGAATTGATTATATTTTATAATTATCTCCTTAACATGTGTGTCTTCCAGGATTCATCACTGTAGTCCTATCATCTAACATAGAACCTTGCATATCAGTAATTAATTAATGTGAAAAGAAGGAAAGAAGGGAGGGGAAGACAAGGGGAGGGAAAGAGAGTAGGAAGAAGAAAAATACTAGGTCACTTTGAGAACATTTGATTTCTCCTTGAAGAAGTTCCTAAGTACGGAGAATTTTCAAATTCTGGAGTCACAATGATCATCTGTCTAAGGTCTTCCTTTTCACTTGCACATAGATCATCTTTCTTTGTGTAGCTTTTTTTAGTTTCCTTCTTTGTCCACCCCATAGTCTTGCTGATTCATTGCTTAAAATCAATGACTAATATCTTAATTTAATCAAGTCAAGTAAAATTATATTGAATGAATAAATCGTGGAAATCACCAGATTAGTCAGTAAAATTTCAAGCTATGTTTCCCTGAATATGAAGACTTTTCAATAAGGTTTGACAGCTCTTAAACAAGTGGTCTAATAAAAGGAGGTAAGCTGGGCCTCAAGCAATCAAGGTTTGGAAAACCCCTTACCCACTCTTAGATCTGTGACTTGAGGTGTGTCACTCAGTGTCTATGGGCTTCCATGTCTCAGCTTTAAAAAGAGGGTTTTAATTCCTATTCTGAAGAGATTTGGGGTTGGATTAGGAATGATGTACATAAAACATCATAATACCTGGCTCATGGAAGAAAAAAAAATTTTGGGGGGGGAAATTTAGGAAATGCATAAGTTTTTGTCAAATGGTTATTACAGATATTATGATAATAAGTTGCTTAGTAATTTAAAGAGAGACATATGGTTAGCTACTAGCAATGCCTGAGAATAAAGTAAGGACATAATAAATATCAATCAGTTATTGAATAATAGATATTGAATGCATTCCCAAAACACATGAAATGATTAATACATATTATTTGTTTGGGCACGGGTTGGGGGGAGCGGGTGTAGGGGTTCATTTGGTTAAGCATCCATCCAACTCTTGATTTCAGCTCAGGTCATCAATCTCAGGGTCGTGAGATCGAGCCCTGCCTCGGTCACCACAGTAAGCAGGGAGTCTGCTTGAGATTCTCTCCCTTTCCCTTTTCCTCTGCCCCTCCCCCCATTTCTAAAGTAAATAAATAAATCTTTTAAATATATAAATAAGTATTCGAATGATGCTGGTCCGGTTTGCTAGATTTTCACATCCTGTTCATTCCCTTTAAACATGGCCTATCATACTACTTAAAAAAATAAAAATAAAAAGCTAGTCTGAGGATCTTAGAAAAATACAAGCAGCCAAACCTAGTGAATAATGACAAGAGAAAGTCCTTCAGAAATGGTCCTGTTACATAAGTCCGGTTGAGTTGTTGTAAAATTGCACAAGTTACGTAATGTATCAACCTTGTTAGGCTTGAAAGAATCTAAGAGGGAAAGCAAGTGCACGCATGTTGGAAAGTGATGTAAAGAGTAACCCACTGCACACCCCTGTTCTTCCTGTCCCCATGGTTCCCATGCAGACTAAAAGGGCTAAAAGTGGCTTTTCTCATGGAAAATACTCTACCGGCCAGAAAGAGAAATCCAGGTTTTCTATTTACCTGGTTGCTGTATGTACTCATTTTACTGTAACTGCCTGAACACACCCTGAGATCTAGTGACTCTCTGAACTCATAATGAATTCCAGAAATTATCTTTTATTCATAAAATTATGTTCATAAAAACATTTCCAGGAATTCCTAAAGCACATTCACTTCTCAGTAAGACAGTGGATCTACCTACCTTCTAAAATCTTGAAGATCTTCTTTATCTTCCGTCGTGTTAAGAAAGGCTGATGCTGTCCCTGTATGAAAGCGTGCCTATCCATTATTGGTTGCTTGGTGTCCCTTCCACTTGTGCATATTGGGTTTCATTTGGCACGCTGCCTGTGCTCGCTGTGACCCTCTTCTATCACTTCACAAGCTACGGGACAGTTGGGCTTAAAACCCTCTCTTTAATTGGAAGCCTAAACCTTTCGGGTTTCTTTTTTGTCACTCTGAACAGGGCTGAATTACAGAAATGGAGTAAAACTGATCTTGTTGGACATGTTGGCTGCACTCCTTTGGTTTCGTGCAAAAGCCTTCCAAGTCCAACCATAGGATGTCAATGAACTGAGCATCCGAATATATTTGTGAGAGCCAGGGCTTAGGCCACCTGAAAGTATCTGATATCTCTCTTTGGTGAGTTTGCATATTTTCTTGCAAATAGAGCTACTTTTAAATCCTCCTACTGTACAATGAGTTCATGCGAGGACAGGCATTTCTTACTCAATACCACACCTCTTTGGAGACTTTTAAAGGCTGGGTATGGTTACCTTGCTCATAGGTCTGATAATATCGAATGTTGTTCTAAGGTTGATTTGTACTTATGTAATCCCTGGTGTTATAACCTAAATACCTAAACCAGTCTTTTTGTTTTTGTTTTTGTTTTCCTAAGCTACAAAGCCTATAACCTGGCATGGCATATGGAGGCATAAAGAATCTATAGTCACATTACAGGCTTGGAATATATGCTCAGGAATGCATTTCTGGGAGCCTCAAAGGTTTAGCTAAGCTCTACCAGTTGGTGTACAATTTCTACCAGTTGGTTTACAATCTCCTTTCTCCTCCCTTTCTTTCTTCCTCAACTCAAGCATGGCACCTGCACTGGTTATTATTTTTTTTTAAGGTCTTATTTTTTTTTTTTTTTTGACAGATAGAGATCACAAATAGGCAGAGAGGTAGGCAAGGGGCTGGGGGGAAGCAGGCTCCCTGCTGAGCAGAGAGCCTGATGTGGGGCTTGATCCCAAGACCCTGGGATTATGACCTGAGCTAAAGACAGAGGCTTAACCCACTGAGCCACCCAGGTGCCCTGGCACCTGCATTGGTTATTAATCAGAAATGTGTGCTTTAAAAAATTGTTTCTAGTTTTTCATTTCCTCTCCCAAGAAACTTTTTATGTATGTGCAGTTCTAATCTCATTTGTCCTTTGAGGTTTTTGAAAAGTGCAGTCCCTGGACTAATAAGAACTAAGAACTTTGGGAAGGGTGGCAAAAGCAGGGGGATCACATCTGCCCCAGACAGTCAGTTTTCTTCAGGACCCTGACAAGTACACACTGAAGATAAAGCAGCAGTCCGTTGTCACTGCCACAGGTCCATGTGCCTGTCTGCTGTGGATGGCAAAGCATCCTAGAGAAAGCTCAGTAACTTGTCCCAGTTGTATTATCATCTGCAAAGTTGTTCCTATGAGACAGTTTAATGGGTGCTGGAGCCATAATATGAAGAAACAACACAGGAAACGTTAAATTAGATAATTGAAAGCTTTCCAGGAATCCAAAGCATCTGCTTATATCCATGAGTGCTGTTTTTAATGTTTGGAACTAGAATAAGGCAAATGAATAACAATAATAAAACACTTTTGATAATAATGGTAAAAATGACACCGAGTAAAATCTTGAGAGTAGATTTTTTTTTTTTTTTGCTAGTCATTGTGCTGCTTTCTAATATTCCTTCTTCCCTTTTATTCCTCACATTAGCCATATGAGACACCACCTCCATTTTACATATAAGGAAACTAAAGAATTACACATCTAGGAGTTTCTGGGTAGCTCATTTAGTTAAGTGTCTGCTTTCAGCCTGGGTTATGATTTCAGGGTCCTGGGATTAAGCCCCACATCAAGCTCCCTGCTCAGAGCCTGCTTCTTCCTCCCCACTAGCACTTCCCCTGCTTGTGCTCTCTCTCTCTCTCTGCCAAATAAATAAATAAAATCTTTTTTTTTTAAAAAGAAGAATTACACATCTAATTAATAGCAAATTAATAATGGTAACAGTAGTTATGATAACAATAATAATCACTATTTTAAGAAATTTGTACGTATCACTCAATTTTATCCTTAATAACAAACCAATGACATAAGGTCTAGAATTAGGAACCTTACACACGAGGGAACTAAAGCACAGAGAGGTTAAAAAAATTGCCCAAGGATACTCAACAAATAAGTGGTAGAGCTGGGATTTGGACCCAGGCACTTGGCTCCAAAATCAAGGTCACTAAACCTTGTCCTATAGCATCTATCCAGAAGCAAAGTATAAATAAATTTAGATACTGTTAATAAATACCCAGCTCATAACAACTTCTCATTTACTTTATTTTAATAATAGAACATAGCTGCTATGAGGAAGAATAAAAGAGTGCATTCCTGGTTGCTGAAGCTAAGCGTAACATAAACAGACCAGCTAGAGAGAACACCCTTCCCAAACTGCCCAATGTCTCCCCAGTGTTATTACAGACAGTCCCACATCCCAGGAAATCTTTCAGTTCTAGATAAAGCAAGACAGTTGGTATTAGTAGTGTAGACTGTCAGCATTGTTTACCTAGTAGCTTAGCTCCACTCCAGTATTGATTTCAACTGGAGCTTACCAAGCAGAGAATTAAGGCATCCACCATGGTAAACTTGGCAAATTCTAAGGCTCCTGTTCTAACACTTCGCAACTTTGTAACTTTCAACATGCCTCATGTTCATACCTAGAAAGGACTCTGTAAAACTGAATTGGGAGGAAGGAATTTATCACTGCTAAGAAAGAAATATACCAATGTACCATTCACATGTTTCTGATTTCTTCCTCTCTCTACCATACTATACAAAAGCCAGCATTTACTAAGAATCTTTACTAGGAGTTTGGGCTTTCTGTCAGTGGACCCAGAGTGTCCTCATCCTTGGATAGTCTGTGAGAAAAGCATCTCTATTGAATTTTGAGAAAACCAGTTGCAGTAGCAAATGTTGGAAAACACAAAGATAGTGGCTTATCTTCACCTGATGATGTTGGGCAGGAAGTATGATAGGTATACTTAATAACATCTGCAATCATTTTTAGTAAATAAAGCCCCACCATTCTGAAAAATGAAATAGAAACAAGTTTAAAGAACTACATGAAAAAAATCCATATTATGTTAAAAGAAGACACCCTACTCCGTTGGATTTACACATTTCACCATAAGCATTTCGTGGGTGCTTATTACATGCCAGAGACTGCTTTAGAGGCTTGGAAGGTGTAAAAATAAATAAGACAAAACATGAAGTAAAATGTGCTAAAAGTATTATATAAGTTCAGAGTTCCATGAGACAGAGATTAACTCTGATATGGAAGCCTTGATGTTGAACTGTGTGTGCTAATTACTAGGAACAGAAGAGCCTTTCTGGCACAGCAAATGTCATATGCAAGGGTAAGAAAGTCAAATAGATTTGGTGTACTGGAGGAGTCTCAAAAAAACTTTCTGTGGATGGGGCATACCATGAGATAGAGGGGCTTGTAACATGTAACTTTTGAAATAACTTTGGGAAGGAGGTTTTCACATTTGTCCGAAGAATGGGAATACAGTAATAATTTTATTAACAACAATACTAATAAGTACTTTATTGAGCACTTACTATGTTTCAGGCCGTGTGCTATTTACTTCAATTTTCTCTGGTTAGCATAATCGACCTACAACTATGAAAAGTAAACATAGTTTCCAAAATAAAAAAGTGAAAGTTAGTGAGATGAGTAACAATGTTTTAAATTCTTGCAAATTTTCCCTGGTCTTATGAAATATAACTGACATATAATATTGTGTAAGTTTAAGGTGTACAATGTGATAATTTGATATATATCTATGATTACCACAATAAGTTTAGTTAACACATCTGTCATCTCATAGTTACCTTTTCTTATGGTAGGAACTGTTAGCAACTTTCAAGTAAATGATACATATTGTTAACTATAGTTAACACATTGTAGGTTAGATCCCCAGAACTTATTCATCTTATAACTGGAAGTTTACACCCTTTGACAACCATCATCCATTTTCTCCCCATACCCTCCACCCCCAGTAGCCACCAATCTATTATTTCTACATTTTCAGTTTCTTTTTAGATTCCACATATAAGTGAGATCATACAGTATTTATCTTTTTCTGCCTGACTTATTTTACTTAGCATAATGCCCTTAAAGTTCATGCATTTTGTCACAAATGACAGAATTTCCTTTCTCATGGATAGAATATATTTCATCGTGTGAGTGTGTGTGTGTGTGTTACCACATTTTCTCTATCCAGTCATCTGTTGACAGGTACTTTGGTTGTTTCTGTGTCTTGTCTTTTGTAAAAAAAAAAAAAAAAAAAAAAAAAAAATTCAGTGAACATGGAGGTGTAGATATATCTCTTCAAGACAGTGATTTTATTTTTTCGTTGTTGTTTGCTTGCTGTTGATCTATACCTAGAAATGGGACTGTTGGATCAAATGATTGTTCTATTATAAAATGTTTGAGGACCCTTAATTCTATTTCCCATAGCAGCTTTAACAATTTACATGCTTACCAACAGTGTCTTCCCAGGTTGGGGAGCAAATTTGTACTCCAGCTCAACTGCTGAACATAGCCCCTCTGGGAAGTGTGGTTACAGATATCTAGCAGCGGCAGAGCACATCCTATGGCCTTTATGATTAGGGAGACAAGCCAGCAACTCTGCCCAACTGTTAAGCATACCCTCTGGCTCCAGATAACCAGGGAGCCTAACAATGATCCTGAGTAGCCTCAGAGTCCAGCCTACAGTACCATGGAGTCCAATCTACCGCCCAGCCCAGCAGTGAAGCTTAGCATAGAGCTCTGCTCAATTGCAGAACATAGCTTACAGCCTCATCCAGCCAGGGAACCCAGCCAGTGACCCCAGGCACTCGTGGAGCATAATCTGTGACCCCACTCAATGATGGAGTCTAAATAGCAATCCTGCCTGACTGCAGAATCCAGCTATGGTACTCTCCCTCTAACCTCTGAGCATGGGCAGTGGCCTTGCCTTACTATGGAACCCAACAGCAAACCTTGCTTGCTTACAGACACAACCAGCTGATTCATCAAGCTTACTTTAAACCAAACTGACTGACTGAAGTCTTTCCTTGCCAAGAAATCCATAAATTCTACTAGAGGAGACTCTATACTCAAAAGTGCAGATACCAATGCAAGAATACAAGATAACAAAGACTCAGATAAACATGGCCCTATCAAAGGGAATGAATAAAGCTCCAATAACTGACTCTAAAGAAATGGAAACCTGTGAACTGTCTGACAAAGAATTCAGAATAATCGTCAAGAAGTTGAGTGTGCTACAAGAACACACAGAGAAGAAACAGTATTGGGAAAACAATGCATGAGGCAAATGAGAAGTTCAATAAATAAAGACAAACCATTAAAAAATAAATAAAAACCAGACAGAAATTCTAAAGCTGAAGAGTATAGTGCCTGAACTGAAGAATTAAAAAGAAACAGCTGACTTGACAAAGTAGGAGAAAACCAATGAATTCAGAGACAAAACATTTGAAATGACCCAATTAGGAGAAGAAAAAAGAATGAAGAAAAATAAAGCCTACCTTCTTTTGATGGTCTGCCATCAAAAGATAGCATATTTATGCATTATGCAAAAAGATGGCCATAATGTATGCATTATGGGAATCCTGACAAGAAAGAGAAAGGGGCAGAAAATCAATTCAAAGAAATAGATGAAAACTTTGCAAACTTGGAGAGAGAAGTGGGCATCCAGATTCATGGATTCCCAAATAGGTTGAACCCAAAAAGGACTATACCATGCTTACCATGTAACCATCATGGTAAACACAAAAGGTGTTCACAAAAGTAGTAGTAGGTTCACAAAAGGTTATAATAGAAGAGTCAAAGCATACCTCCACAAAAAAAAAAAAAAAATCATTAATCACAGAGACAACAAAAGACAAAGAAAGAACAAAGAATCTACAACAGTCCGAAAACGATGAACAAAATGACAATAGTAACATCTAACCTAAGAATAATTACTTTAAATGTAAGTAATTAAATTCTCGAACCTTGCAGATTTCTCAAATTAATGTTTGGCTTAAATATAGTTGGTTCTAATATCTACAGCTGCATGAAAAATGTGATCTGTTGAAGTTTACTCATCATGTATTGGGCTCTGCACTGGATGACAGAAACATGATGAACAAAACCAATGTGATCTCTTTACTCTTGGAGCCTACCGACTACTGAGGGATGTATTCCATCAAGCATGATTATACCAATGGCTTCCTAACTACTTCTGCAATAACAATTCTGTGATAAAAGCAGAGGATGCTGTAAGGGTACGTGACCAGGGAAAGTGATCGAGGCTGAGGAATCTGGGATTAGGTGACTTGCAGGTGTAAACACACTACAGTCTTCAGAAAAAAGGAAGAGCACATTTTCAGATGTTAATGAATTTGTTCATTTTTTAAAATAAAATTCATTATTAGCAAATTCACATTGAAGCAATCAGCTAGACAGATGGAAACTTTGGATTCCACACAGATTCATGTCTTTCTATCAGCTAGCAATTAGACATGTGAAAGCATATTCTTAAACCATAATGTGTCAAAGATTTGCAGTTTTTAAAGCAATATTGTCAGGCTGCGAAACTTAAAAAATTATCCAATTTTTTATTACTGATTTTGATTTATATGTTCCCAAAAGCAAGGTTTGGAAATCTTCCCATTTTAGTTATTGCAGTCACTGGAAAAAATAAAAAATATAACATATAGTTTTTACTTTCGTAAAATTATATTAGAGTCTTTCAAAGGAGCAAATTTTATTAATATATTCTCTTTGGAACACTGAATATTCTGCTTTCTTAGTAGCAACAATGACAATAAAATGAGTGTTTTGGGATTCTGGAGAGGTCTAGTCAATCCTCCTGAATTTTGAACAGGAACCGGAGCTAAATGAGCAGCCCTATAATGTTAGACTGGCAAATAGAATGCAAGCTGGTGGGTTAAAATGAGCCTCTGGGACATCCTCTCTCCAGTCTAGATCTAGAAGCCACCTATGGATTTTCAGGGTGTCACTGTAACCAAACTGACCACAAGGAAGATTGCAGCCTGCCTCTGTAGGGCAAAAAGCTCTGACCTGGTGAACAGAAGTGGAACAGAATGGGAGAGGCCTGAGGATAGGCAGATCCCAGAAAGTCAAGTGGAATCTGACTAAGGGAGCCTTGTGATCCCTGGTTTTACTCTCACCAGTGGGTATCTTTGCCTCTCTTCCCCATTCCTCCTCCTCTCCCCCCTCCTCTTGTAGGAATAAGCTAGTGGAAGAAGAGAGAAAAGACTAAGGAAAGAACTTGGGAAAAGAGAGAAAACATTTGCTTCCTCCAACTAGTATGCTCTTTGTTTATTTTAAAGATTTTATTTATTTATTTGACAGAGAGTAAGAGAGCACAAGCAGGGAGAGATGCAGAGGGAGAAGCATGCTCCCCCTTGAGCAGGGAGCCCAATGCGGGACTCAATCCCACTACGCTGGGGGGATCATGAATTGAGCCAAAGGCAGACACCCAACTGACTGAGCCATCCAGGTGCACCTAGTGTGCAATTTAAAGATTTTATTTATTTATTTGTCGGAGAGAGAGAGGGAGCGAGAGTGAGCACAGGCAGACAGAATGGCAGGCAGAGGCAGAGGGAGAATCAGGCTCCCTGCCAAGCAAGGAGCCCGATGTGGGACTCGATCCCAGGACGCTGGGATCATGACCTGAGCTGAAGGCAGCTGCTTAACCAACTGAGCCACCCAGGTGTCCCCCTAGTATGCAATTTAAAATCAGGGTCCAGAAATAAATAGTTTCTCTTATTTGTTACCTTCATTGTTTCTCTCTGTTGTGGCTAGTACTAGAAGCAGTGGACCACAAAAGAACCTAAGAACTTCATCTTCTCTCACCTTCCTACCTCCAACCAACCTGTGAAATCTGGCTTGAAAAACTGACATATTAGTATGGAACCTAGACTTCCAGAAACCAATCCTAGAGATGATTTACTTTTAAAAATAACAAGGCTTGGGTATGGTTACGTGGTACAAAGAGCTTTGTAATCAGAGACCCGACTCTCCCTCCACACATTCCCCAGATTGCTATACTCTTTAGTGAGTTACTTAACTTTCTGAAACAGTTTCATCTATATTTTTGGGATGAGGACTGTTTAAAGTAATATTAGCTTAATTTTAAAAGAAAAATTGAATGAGAGAATACATGCACCAACAATATTCAGATAAATCACTATCAAGTAAATATTCAGTTACTTCTTATTAATTACAACTTTATTTGAAGGTGGATAAGAAGTATAATGTCACTGACATACGAATATACTTTATTTGATTTTTCAGAACTTCCAGTAAAGTTCCCAGGGACGAGTACTTCTTAAAGATATCCCTCCCTCCCCTCCTTTCCTCCTTCCTTCCTTGCTTTCAGGAAGGGGTTAGTTCAGAGAGTATGCTTTTTTGTATTAAGTGTTGGGTATAATTTTAAAACTCCCTTGAAAATAAGATTTTTTGGTGCCATTTATTTACATGAAAAAGATTTTAGTGGTTTATTTACAAAATGCCCAATTAAAACCTGATCCATCATAATTCAGCCTTAACATCAGAATTAGAAATGCATGAAGTAATTTCAGTAGTAGGCTCCCTGCTCAGTGAAGGGTGTGCTTCTCTTCCCTTCCCCTTGGTAGGGGAATTCTGCTTTTGCAGAAAGTACTTCTCTCAGAATAGCCAAGATAATTTAATTTCAGCATATGTAGCACCAATTAGTGCATTCAATATGGTCCTACAGCTTTGTAATACCCCTTTACCCAAGAACCTCCACCCCCATATAAGAAAGATGAAGTTGTTTCCAGATCCTTGTTGTACATCACACTATACTGCGAGGTCCCAGCAAATACCTAGCGTGAATATTTTGGGTCTATAATTTATTTTTTGTTATTGTTATACTCCTAACATACTTCATAGTTCTGCCAAATTGTTAGCATTTTTTGTTTGTTTCAATTAATGGGCTAAAAAACTTGTTCATTAATATTAAGTCTAACTCTCATATGTTTATGAAAAGACTGCTCATAGATGTTAAAGGATCTCGTATACTTTCATCATCTAATAAATATTACAATGAAGTATCATGGTGTGCTTATCTAACTTAAATAAATTCAATTATATGTGTTCAGAGGGCCGAGAGAGAGAGATCAGCTAATTTTATCCACTGCCCCCAGGATGAGTTTATGGCTCTGAGTGAGCGTGAAATGGAAGATACGACTCTGCTGTTCTCAGTTATCTCTGTTCTCAGTTACACGAAGGTAAGCATCTTGCTGCATGCAGTAAGTGTAGTCTTCATTTTTAAACATGCATTAAATACTTTTTTCTGAGACATCGTCCCAAAATGTTGTCAACTGTTGCTTAACCAAGTAAACAGCTCTATTCTGAGACTGGAGGAAAGTTTTATTGGATTTAATGAGTGGTGTATTTGAAGGTCATTTTCAAGGGTATTATTTATTTTATTTCATTTTTACTTTAAGTACTGACCGTAAAACTAATTCCCATTTGAGATGCTAGTATGCTAATCTGTTATTAGTAGTCAGAATTTTAATTTAGTTTAGAATCATCAATATTTTTATTTTAAAGATTTTATGTATTATTTATTTATTTATTTATTTAGAGCACACACATGAGCCGGGGGAGGGGCAGAGGGAGAGGGATAGAATCTCAAGCAGATTCCACTCTGAGCACGGAGTCCCATGTGAGGCTTGATCTCACGAGATCATGTCCAGAGCCGAAATCAAGAGTCTGAAGCTTAACAGACTGAGCCACCCAGGCGCCCCTAGAATCATCAGTAATTTATTGATAGAGATTAGGAGAAAATGATAGTGTGAGTGGGAAGAAGAACCTCATTGTTAATACTGAAGTGCCAATATTTTGGTTGCTATTTTGTAACCAAAGTAAGATGTTGAAGAGATTTTCTGAATCGAGAACAAGCTCTAGTGCAAATCTAGAATTCAGTGGGACACAAATCAAGGACACCGTGGATTTCTATTTAGTGAAAGAGCTAAAAATGAGTCAGTGCTCATAAAGGCTGTAACTTCGTAGAAATTGAGTTTTAAGTTAATAAAAACAGTGTTATGTGATTGGACAAAGTAAACAGACATGTTGGGTTTTTCTCTTTTGCATTATATTATTGTTAATTAATGATGCCCAAATATATTAGAGTATAAATATAAAAGTGTAGTTTGAGAAAAACTTCACTATATGTTTTTTTAACCTACCGCATTATAATGTATTATTGAACAAAACTTACCATTTAGATTTACTAATAAGTTAATGCACAATGAAGATAGGTTAAATAAGGGAAGGATGTAATAACCACAGCAATAGTAGGAAACATGATTGAATACTTTGTATGTGATCAGCAGGGTGGTAAGTGCTTTTCTTACATTATGTAACCTAATCTTCAGAACCTGTGTATGTAGTGGGTATTATTATTATTAGCCACCATGCTTTACCAATGAAAAAGTCAAGATATAGAGAGTTTTGATAATTTTTCCAAGAATTACAAATAGAAAGTGTTAGAGCCAGTTCTGAACCTAAGTTCCAAAGCCCATTTAATAATACTGTACAATTTGACACATGCATGAATATTATATTCAGATAAAACACAGTTTATAAAAATTTAAAGATGGGTACTCCTAAATTAAAAATGAATACCCTTCATTAAAAACCTTTGTTAAGGGACTCCTACATGGCTCAGTCAGTTAAGCATCTGTCTTTGTCTCAGGTCATGATCCCAGAGTTCTGGGATGGAGTCCTACCTTGGGTTCTCTGCTCAGTGGGGAGTCTGCTTTTCCTTCTGCTTGTTGCATCCCCGCTCATGCTTTCTCTCTCTCTCTCTCTGACAGATAAGTAAATAAATAAATAAATAAATAAATCTTAAAAAAAAACAACAACCCATATGTATTTTTTCATTCTTTCATTCTTAAACTGTCTCACACTCCTTCTACCCTGCTGCATTAGGAACCAATGCGGCCATTGTTTCTGTCATCAACTCTTATCTTTTGCTATTGTTATTGTGAGGATGGTGAGCGTCATTCTCCTCTGCCTCAAAATGAGACACCAGGCTTGCATTGCAAGAATGCAGAAGCAGAGCCAGGAGGGGCTGAAGTGGTGGTGACAGTCCAGCCACCGTTTATTTTGACTCTGTTAGCGGTCACTCACTTGCTCCCAGAATAATGCAGCCGCCGCTGTGAGCGTCTCTACCATCCTAGTCCTTAACCTCTTCTTCACAGTCAAAAGACTGGTCTATACTCCCAGCCTGTACCACTTTACCAATTTTTCATTTGTGGCACTCCATTTTCTCTTCTGACCTACTACACACTGAAACGTCTTTACCAAGGTTATAAATCATCATTTTGTGTCTAAATCAAGTAAATATTTGAAATTCTTTTCTCAGCTGACTGAACCACAGCTAACCATTTCCTCCCTCTTGACTATCCTCAAGTTTGTTTCCTAGTGCTTTAATTTCCTATCACCTGCCTGGCCATTTTTCTCAGTTTTCCCATGTTAATCTTATAAATGTGTGCGTCACATCATCGCAGTAGACATTTTTATCCCTTCCGTCTGGCCGCAGAGGCTGAATTAGAGGTAGCCACATGACCCAAATCAGGTCAAGTAGAGCCAAAGAGATCCTCTGCTAGGACTTATGCTGAAGCCATCAAAGAATAATTAAGTTCTGTCTGCTGAGATTGCTCGAAGTGGAAATGATAGAAGCACAGTGTTGCTGGGGGTCCGGAAAATGAGGCCATTACTGTGGAAAGCACATAAAAACCAAGTCCTGACAAAGTCAGCTAAGTCTCTGGATCCAGATGTGTCTAAAGCCCTAAATATATATTTGGATTTTTCCATAACATGAGCCAATACATTTCCTTGATTACTTGAGTGAGGTTTTATATTATTCACAAATGAAAGACATTTTGATGATAAAATACTCCCCTCCCACCTGCTCACCCATACCCACTGGATAAATGTAATTTTCTATTAGAAATCTCATTTTGGCTGCTTTTCTGGCACCACACACTCAACACTTCCATTTCTGTTCACCCAATTTTCTAACCAGAAACTTGGGCATGATTGTTGACTCTTTCCTCGCCTTTAGCTCACCTCTTCATCCAAATAAGTCATCTAGTCTTATTACTTTACTCCTAAATTTTTGCTTATTTCATCTGTTCTTCTCATTCTTGCTGCCCCAATGTAAGGTACACCACTATCTCTTGCTTGGATTACTTTAACCATTTTCCAGCTCATTTGCTTGCCACCAGTCCGTCCTTTGCCTTGTAACCAAAGTGATGTGTGTCCAAAGTACAAATCTGACTATACTAGTCTGTTTAAGACTTTGTATGGCTCTCCTTTGCCCACAGAGTAATAAGACCCCCATGATGGCTCCCATCATGATCTGTCCCCTACTTAATTAAGCCCTCTAGACCCACCTCCTGTTTTTCCCTCCACCCTTGCAATCATCTACCTGGAACTACTCTTAATCCTTCAGATGGGCCATGCCCTCTCTGTTCTTGGGGTGTGCTTATGCTCTTCCCTTGCTTTAGAATATTCTTCTCCTCTGCAGTGACTGGTAGAATTCTGTGCACCCAGAGGAACACTTCTCTCAGGTCTTCAGTCCTCTAAGACAACTTCCAAGTCTGAGTTAAATGCTCTTATTTGTGTCCCATTAGCTTCTGAGCCATATTTACCAACTGTAATTGCCATTTATGTTATCATTGCCAATTTATATCACTCAACCTGAAAGAACCACTTGAGAGCAAACAGGAGTGCTACTCCATAACTACTTGTGTAAATGAATGAAGAAACAGTGATTGAACAATCAGTCAGAAAGTAATTGAATATAATAGATACCAAATTGACATAGATTGAATTTTCTGCTTATGTAACTATATAAACCTCTCTCTACTATATTCTAAGCAGATCATGCTCAAAAAAAAAAAAAAAAAAAGATAGAGGTCTTTCTTTCTTTCTTTCTAAAGATTTATTTGTTTGACAGACAGAGATCACAAGTAGGCAGAGAGAGAGGAGGAAGCAGGCTCCCTGCCTAGCAGAGAGCCTGATATGGGACTCGATCTGAGGACCCTGAGATCATGACCTGAGCCGAAGACAGAGGCTTACCCGACTGAGCCACCCAGGAGCCCAAGATAGAGTTTTCTGATAGAGGAATTTCACATCTTACTTGAAACTGTTTCACTTCCCAAACTCACTTGATTGATATCATACACTTAAAATTAGGCAAATGGTTTATATTAGTGAAAATGAGGGCATGCCCTTAACTTTCCAAATCCATTTTCTTGTCAAAACATGGACCTTTTGACCCCAGTTTACATATTCATATTTAAGCTTAAAATAACAAAATTATAAAAGAGATAGGTTGATAGTTCATGAAGGAAGTTATGCTTCTCTGTGATAGCTGACTGAGTGCTTTATACAAAATATCACAGCTGACAAGCCCAGTACCTTAAGCAAGAAATCCCTGAGGGCGGGAGGACAAATAGCAAGAGAAATAAAGGATGTAGAGTAAACCAGCTTTCAAGCTTCCTGCCCTTCCTGACTTCTCCTCAACACACACACACACACACACACACACACACACAGGCATATGCGAGTGCCTGTCCCTAACCTATCATTTGTTGGTTACCAAGTAGGATTTCAGATTTCAGTGATTTGGGTTCCTTGACCACCTAAGAAACAATCATTTACATCTCAGAAACCTGTCAAGGAAATTTTCTATTTCCTATACCTAATTTCCTATTAAGGAACCAAACATAACGAATAAAAGATTCAACAAAAAATTATTTAACCAACTGTAAAAGTTCCTTTCTGGCTTTCTTGAATTTGCTTTTTCTTTCCTCCAGTTAGTTCATCACAAAGAAGTCAGAGAAATATTTCAAGAACTCAAAACTCATCAGATTCTATTTCAAACTTCAACTTCTTCCCATTACCTTTGGGATAAAGCCCCTAATCTACAATATACCTCTTAGTCCTGTACATCCTAACTCCTACCTGTCATTCAGTCTGCAACAGGTTCTCTTTTCTCTCTTTCTCACCTCATGCCGGCCATAGAAGCCCTGTCACTTACTGGAAGGCACCAATCTCTACTCCGTCCCAAAGCCTTCGCACATACTGTTTCTCTGCCTGGAACACTTTGACAGCCACCCCTCTATTTATCAACCCATTAGTTCTCTGTTCAAATCTCACTTTTTAAAAGAAGTCTTCTCTGAGTTATGAGTGGATTAAGTCACTCTTACCTTAGCCACGCCCATCTGATGACTATGATCTTTCTTGGAAGTGCTTATCACCTTTATAAATTTCCCTATTGAATTGTAAATTCCATGAAGGCAAAGATTATATCAGGTCGTTTTCTTTGCAGCTCTGGTACTTAGCACAGTACCTAAAAACTGCTGGTGGTTAATAAATGTTTATTGAATGAATAAGTGTGTAATTTAGAGGGAAAGGGACTAGACAAGTATGTAATTCAGTATCAGCTAAGACCACTGGGGCTCGGTCTATTAAGAAGCTGCCTTCAGGGGTGCCTGGGTGGCTCAGTGGTTTGAGCCGCTGCCTTCGGCTCAGGTCATGGACTCGGGGTCCTGGGATCGAGCCCTGCATCGGGCTTTCTGCTCAGCAGGGAGCCTGCTTCCCTCTCTCTCTCCCTGCCTGCCTCTCCGTCTACTTGTGATTTCTCTCTGTCAAATAAATAAATAAAATCTTTAAAAAAAAAAAAAAAAAGAAGCTGCCTTCAACTTATGTCATGATCACAGGGTCCTGGCATCCAGTCCTGCAGTAGGCTCCCTGCTCAGTGAAGGGTGTGCTTCTTCCTCTGTTTCTCCCTCATGTCCTCTTTCTCAAATCTCTCTCTCAAATAAATAAATAAAAATCTTAAAAAAAAAAAAAAAAAAAAAAAAAAGGATATCTGGGTGGCTCAGCTCATTAAGCGACTCCCTTCAGCTCAGGTCAGGATAGAGTCCTGAATCTGGCTCTCTGCTTAGCGGGGAGCTTGCTTTTCTCTTTCACTCTGCCTACTGCTCCCCCCTGCTTATACTCTCTCTCTGGAAAATGAATAAATAAAATCTTTAAAAAAAATCACAGTATGAGATATTTGCCAAGTTAATCATCAATCTTGGGAAAAAAAAAAAAGAACAAAACCTAAGACCACCCATTAAAGCTTTGTTGTCAATTGCTTTGGCAGTAACTGGCACTAATTATGGCTAATTTCTTAGGCTATGTTCCATAGCATCTTGCCTTTGGGTCCCTAAAAATGTCATTTAACTTAAAATGCAAATATGGACATCTTTAATTGACTTTTTCTCCATGTTATTAAATATCCTTCTGCTATCAAAATTCATACACTGACAACTTTGAGGCCACGTAAAATTAGAAACCCTAGATGCTGAAAACCTTCTATAAGTATGGTGAATTAGCCCATCAGAGCTCTCTTGACAGTCCTCATATATTTTATTGACATTTTATAACCACAATTTGAAATCTTCCTGCCTATTTTTTGCTCTGTTGTTTGCTGCAATATCTCTAGTTCCTAATAGCATATAGCCTCAAATAAAAGATTTAGTGGCTACTTGAAAACCAGCCTCACCAGTGCAGTCTAGATAGACTCCTCTTTCTGCAGGTGGGTCAAGGTAATAGCCCTTAGTCAGTTACTTCTGCCCACTATACACCCTCTTCTCTTCCAGGAAGGAGTCCAATTTTTAAGCGGTTGCAAATCTGCTTGGGTTAATGCCCAGTTTCCAGTCTGGTTCTTACAGTTTTAATTTTTTTTAATAGCAGGGGATCTTAACATGCCACTCTCAGTAATAGACAGATCATCCAAGCAGAAAATCAATAAAGAAACAAGAGGATTGAATGACACATTTGACCAGATGAACCTCATGGATATATATACAGAACATCACCCTAAAACAATGGAATATTCATTCTTCTTGAGTGCACATGCAACTTTCTCCAGAATAGACCACATAGTGGGTCACAAATCAGGACTCAACCAATACCAAAAGATTGAGATTTTTCCGGGCATATTCTCAGAACACAATGCTTTGAAACTGGAACTCAACCACAAGAAAAAGTTTGGAAGGAATTCAGATACTTGGAAGCTAAAGACCACCCTGCTTGAGAATGTTTGGATTAACCAGGAAATCAAAGAAGACCTTAAACAATTCATGGAAACCAATGAGAATGAAGACACTTCAGTCCAAAACCTATGGGATACATCAAAGGCAGTATTAAGGGGGAAATAAATACCCATCCAAGCCTCCCTCAAAAAAATTGAAAAATCCAGAATACACCAGCTCTCTTTACACCTTAAAGAACTGGAAAAATCAAGAAGGAATTAAGCCAACCTCACATACAAGAAGGGAAATAAGATTAGAGCAGAGGTCAATGAGATAGAAATAAGAGATACAGTAGAACACATCAACAAAACTAGAAGCTGGTTTTTGAAAGAATCAATAAGATCAATAAACCATTGGCCAAACTAATCCAAAAGAAAAGAGGGAAGACCCAAATTACTAAAAAAGTATGAATGACAAGGGAGAGATCATGACTAACACCAAGGAAATAGAAACAATCATCCAAAATTATTATCAACAGTTATATACCAATAAGTTAAGCAACCTAGATGAAATGGATGCATTCCTGGAAACCTATAAACTTCCAAAACTGAATCAGGAAGAAACTGACAACCTGAATAGCCCAATATCTAGTAACAAGATTGAAGCAGTGATCAAAAACCTCCCCAAAAAACAAGAGCCCAAGACCTGATGGATTCCCTGGAGAATTCTACCAAGCATTCAAAGAAGAAATAATTCCTATTCTCCTGAAGCTGTTTCAAACAATAGAAACAGAAGGAAAACTTTCAGACTCTTTTTTACGAAGCCAGCAGTCTTATCCTGATCCCCAAACCAGGTAAAGACCCCACCAGAAAGGAGAATTTCAGACCATATCCCTGATGAATATGGATGCTAAGATTCTCAACAAGATCCTAGCTAATAGGATCCAACAGTACATTAAAAAGATTATCCACCATGACCAGGTGGGATTTATCCATGAGATGCAAGGGTGGTTCAACATTCACAAATCAATCAATGTGATAGAAAAATCAATAAGAGAAGAGAGAAGAACCACATGGTCCTCTCAAATGATGCAGAAAAAGCATTTTGTAAAATACAGCATCTTTTCCTGAATAAAAGGATTCAAAGTATAGAGATAGAAGGAACATGCCTCAACTTCATAAAATCTATGAAAAAAAAAAACCCACAGCAAATATCATCCTCAATGGGGAAAAGCTGACAGCCTTCCCTTTGAGATCAGGAACATGACAAGGATGCCCACTCTTACCACTCTTGTTCAACATAGCATTAGAAGTCCTAGCAACAGCAATCAGACAACAAAAAGAAATAAAACATATTCAAATTGGCAATGAAGAAGTCAAACTCTCTATTCGCAGACGGCATGATACTTTATATGAAAAACCCAAAAGACTCCACCCCCAAACTACTAGAACTCATACTGTAGAACTCATTCAGTAATGTGGCAGGATACAAAATCAATGTAAAGAAATCAGTTGCTTTCTTATACACTAACATTGAAAATATAGGAAGGGAAATGAGAGAATTGATGCCATTTA
This sequence comes from Neogale vison, assembly GCF_020171115.1. Taxonomy (NCBI): domain Eukaryota; kingdom Metazoa; phylum Chordata; class Mammalia; order Carnivora; family Mustelidae; genus Neogale; species Neogale vison. The sequence continues at coordinate 30,930,010 of NC_058102.1, read as the reverse complement.
CTATAGCACCAAGAACCATAAGATACCTGGGAATAAACCTAACCAAAGAGGAAAGGATCTGTACTCGAGGAACTATAGAACACTCATGAAAGAAATTGAAATAAAACAGAAAAAGATGGAAGAGCATTCCATGTTCATGGATCAGAAGAATAAACATTGTTAAAATCTCTATACTGCCTAGAGAAATCTATACTTTCAATGCCATCTCAATCAAAATTCCACCAGCATTTTTCAAAGAGCTGGAACAAACAATCTTAAAATTTATATGGAACCAGAAGAGACCCCAAGTTGCTAAGGAAATGTTGAAAAAGAAAAAACAAAACTGGGTGCATTATATTGCCTGATTGCAAGCTTTATTACAAAGCTTTGGTCACCAAGACAGCATGGTACTGGCACAAAAGCCGACACATAGACCAGTGGAACAGAGTAGAGAGCCCAGATATGGACCCTCAACTCTATGGTCAAATAATCTTTGACAAAGCAGGAAAAAGTATCCAGTGGAGGGTGCCTGGGTGGCTCAGTGGTTTAAGCCACTGCCTTCCACTCAGATCATGATCTCAGGGTCCTGGGATGGAGCCCTGCATTGGACTCTCTTCTCGGCAGGGAGCCTGCTTCCTCTTCTCTCTCTCAGCCTGCTTCTCTGCCAACTTGTGATTTCTCTCTGTCAAAAAAAAAAAAAAAAAAAAGCAGTGGGAAAAAAGACAGTTCTTCAACAAATGTGCTGGGAAAATTGGACAGCTAATGTGTTGAAGACTGAAACTTGACCATTCTCTTACACCATACACAAAGATAAACTCAAAATGGTTAAAAGACCTCAACATGAGGGAGGAATCTATCAAAATCCTAGAGGAGAAAAGAGGTAGTAACCTCTTTGACATTGGCCACCGCACCTTCTTTCAAGATATGTCTCCAAAGGCAAAGGAAACAAAAATGAAAATGAGCTTTTGGGACTTCATCAAGATCAAAAGCTTCTGCACAGCAAAGGAAACAATCAACAAAACCTACACTTTTAATTTTTAAAATCTTGTTACATACTTTAAAAAGTGGAATAGTTATATAAAGTTTATAAAGAAAACCAGATTTATCTGTTACTTCCTATAGTCTAGCTCTTTATTTTTTTAATTTTAAATTTAATTTTTAAATTTAAAAATTTTTTATCTTCAAATTTATCTTCCAAATTCTTCTCTAAATTTATTATTTTTGCTCCTTTATCTTTTTAATTTCCAAGGCTAACTTTGTTTTCTGAATCTTATTGCCTCTTATTCTTACATAATGCAATTTCATTTCTCTTTATAACTTTTACAGAAAGATTTTCTCCTATTTCTTTAATCATCTCTGTTTCAATTGTTTTATTACTTGTTTTGGTCTCTGCCTTTCATATTAAAGGATTTCCTCTCATATTTGGTGATTGTTGGCTTCTTACTCATCTTTAAGAGACACCAAAAAGTTGACTGGATATTTAATGTATTAAAGTAGGCTTCTCCACTTCTGTGTTTCATTGCAGAGTGATTTGGCTGAATTGTTTCTTTGGAGAAATGTTTTGAAGACTATCAATATCTGCAGTTTCCTTTCCAACGTTGATCAGTTTTCTAGAGAGGAATCCTACAATGGCCTGCCCAGAGAGAATAAAAGACTGGTTACCAGCCACTCATTTATAACTAAATGAGTCAAGTGGGCCCACTATTTATATATAGACTTTTATTTTGCTTCCTTATATTTATAGTGATTTCCTTGCCTTTATCTGTATATGGTGTATATGGTGTCCCCCATTTTCAACTTCTCTGGAAAATAAACTCTAAATTTTTGCTGAGAGCAATTTCCTGACTAAGAATAGCATGGAAATGGATCTGGGACTTGAGCTACCTTTCTTTTTTTTTTTTTTTGGAACTACTATTTATATAGCTTTTTAAGCAATCTTTTAGTTTTCAGACATACTGGTGCCCAAGTCCAATTTGGTATAACTGGTGTTTCCAGCTCCCAAGATTTGCTGGATTTCTGCATTGTGATTAGCTTTCCTCAGAGGTCCACACCTTTCTGGATAAGCTTTAGCTTTCTCTGGTATATTAAATCAACCATAACTTACTCATTTTCAGCTTCTAAAATTTAGTTACTACCTTTTTCCTGTGTACATTGTCCTTGTTGACTTGTACCATTTTTGAAATCCATGTATGATTATTTTAGTATGGTTTTAAGAAAAAAATACAGGAGTTATGGTCATTCTACCATATTTAATCAAAACTTTATAACTTGATTGGGTATACTTGATATACTTGGGTATACTGAATTCCATTTGAAATAGCCCGATTCCAAAAAGACTATGAATGTCAATATCATAGTTATTTCCAATATTATTCTGATAACAACATCAAAAAAAGTCCAAACAAACAAACAAAACCAGAGACTGATATTTCTTATGAATATAGATGAAAACATAATCCCCAACAAAACATTAATAAACTGAATCTAACAGTATGCATTGGAAAATATACAACATGACCCCTATGATTTATTTCAGCATACAAGGCTACTTCAGCATTAAAAAACGAATCACTGCAATCTGCAATATCAACAGGTTAGAGAATAAAAATCACATGGCCATATGAGTTGATGCGGAAAAAGCCTTTGATGAAATTCTACACACATTCATGGCAAAACAAAATAAAACAAAATAAAAACTTCTCAGAAGACCAGGAATAGCAGGTATATTAGTTTGCTAATTACCATAACAAAATTCCAAAACCTGTAATGTTTAAACAACAGAAACACTTAGTCTAGCAGTTCTGGATATTAGACATTCTTGATTAAGGTCTGCTGGGTTGGTTCCTTCTGAGGGCTGTGAGAAAGAATCCATTCCATACATCTCCCCTAATTTCTGGTGGTTTTCTGGCTATCTTTGGCATTCCTTGGCATGTAGAAGTATCACCTGGTATCTGCCTCCATTTTTACATAGAATTCTCCCTTTGTGTCTGCTCCAAATTTCCCCTTCTGGTAAGAACATTGTTCATTTTGGATTTTAGGGGCCCACCCTACTGGTACAATCTCACTTAACTTAGCTAATTAACTCTACAATTAACTTATTTACAATAAAATCCCATCCTGAGGTATGAGGGCTGAGACTTCAACAATTGGGAAAACACTATTCAACCCATAACAGAGGGGAGACTTCTTTAAATTTTTCAAGAACGTGGACTAGAAATTCTATCCAGTGCCGTAAGCCTTATGATCCTACTCATAAATCATTATTGAAATGACAAAATATAGAGATGATATTTTAAACCAGTGATTTCCAGGAGTTAGGATGGTGGGGAGCAAGGAGATGAGGGTGACAACAAAGGAGTCACAGAGTAAGGTCTTTGTGCGATGAAACAGTTTTGTATTTTGACTAAAATGGTGGCTAAATGAATCTAGTATGTGACTACAACAAACAAACAAAACTCCATACATACATTGTATCAATGTCAATGATTTTAATATTGTACTATGGTTATGTGAGAGGTAACCATTATGGAAAACTGGGTGAATGGTGTATGGATTCTCTGTACTATCTCTGTAACTTCCTGTGAATTTATAATTCCAGAATAAAATGTAACAATAATATATAATGTATAGGGAATTGTGTGAAGACGCAGATGAAAGAATACTGGCCATGAGTTAATAATCATTAAGGCAAAGTGATGAATATGAGGAAGTATTATACTCTTGCCTGATTTTGTATATATTTTGAATTCTTTATAATAAAAAGTTTTAAAAAATCAGGGAGTATGTCCTATTTACTTCTGTATCCCCAGTGTCCAGCATGTAGATGATTAAAACTATTTACTGAGTAACAAACTTTGAGAAAATCAACCTTTTCAATCTTGTTTTCCTCCAAAATGAACAGTGTAGTATTTGTCATTGAGACAGGGTCAAAAGACAAGAAATATGTTTTAATATGTAAAATATGAACAAAACATCAGGGAATCATGGGACAACTTCAGGCAACCTAATCTACATGTATTTGGAATCCCTGAAGGATAGAAGAGAGAAGGAAGGAGAGAAAAATATTTGAAAAAATAATGGCCCGGATTTTCTAAATTGGATGAAAACTATTAACTCACAGTTCAAGAAAATTCAACAAATCACAAACAAAAGAAACATGAAGAAAACTACATCAAAGTGCACAATAATACCAAACAAACGAAGACGAAGTCTTAAAAGTAGCCAACAGAAAGGATGAATACCCAACTTTTTTATATCAACATGGATGGGACTGGAAGAGATTATGCTGAGTGAAATAAGTCAAGCAGAGAAAGTCAATTATCATATGGTTTCACTTACTTGTGGAGCATAAGGAACAACACAGAGGACATTTGGAGATGGAATGGAGAAGTGAGTTGGGGGAAATTGGAGGGGGAAATAAACCATGAGAGACTGTGGATTCTGAGAAACAAACTGAGGGCTTTTGGAGAGGAGGGGAGTGGAGGGTTGGGTGAGCTTGGTAGTGGGTATTATGGAGGACACGTATTGCATGGAGCACTGGGTGTGGTGCAAAAACAATGAAAGCTGGAACACTGAAAAGAAATAAAATAAAATAAAATGGAAAAATATAATGTAAATAGTGTATCTATGGAAAAAAAAGAAAAGATTCCCCCCACCCAAAAAAAAGTAACCAAAAAAGAAAGTTACATATAGAGGAACAAAAATAAGATACAGCATTGTCAGAAACAATGCAAGCAATTGAGTGAGAAGTAGATCGAATGAGTTGAACTATATATAACTCTTAACATTTGGCAAAAATAACACAATCTACCATATATAAAGAAAAAGTACAACATGACTGAGTGGGATTTATCTGAGGAATGCAATGTTGGTTCAAACATTTGAAAACTATACAGTGGAGTCCACCTGCTAACAGACTATGAAGAAAAATGATACGCTCATCCCCATAGATACAGAAAAAGCATTTGACAAAACCTACCATCACTTCATGATTGAAAACCCTCAGTAAACTAGGAATAGAATAGAAATTCCTCAATGTGACAATGTCTATGGGAAACCTACAACTAGTATGATATTTAATATTGAAGCAATGAATATTTTCCTTCTAGATTTGGAAAGAGCTAAATATGTCCTCTCTTTCCACTTCTTTTGTACATTGTACTAGAGTACTAGAGTACTAGAAGTACTAGAGTACTAGAAGATCCTGCCAGGGGAATAAGGCAAAACCAAAATAAAACAAATAAAGACATATAAATAGAAATAGAGGAATAAAACTGTCTTTATTTGTTGAAAGCACAGAAAATCCTAAGGAGTCTACAAAAAAGCAACGAAATCTTTAAATGAATTTAACAAGATTGTTCATTCAAAGTCAGCATATAAAATGAATTATATTTCTATTTATATAAACAAGGCATAACTAGAAAATGACATCTAAAAAACAATACCTTGGGGTACCTGGGTTATTTAATTGGTTGAGCATCCAACTCTTGATTTTGGCTCAAGTCATGACTCCAGGTCCTGGGACTGAGACCCGCATTGGGTTTGGTGCTTGGTGAGGAGTTTGCTTGAGGAATCTCTCTCTCCCTCTGCCCCTCCACTGCTCACATTCTCTCTTTTTTATTTATTTTATTTATTTATTTTATTGATTTTATTTATATATTTGAGAGAGTGAGTTTGAGAGAGAGAGATTAGAGAATGAGTGGAAGGAGGGGCAGAGGGAGAAGCAGATTCCCTGTGGAGCAGAGAGCCTGACATGGGCCTCAATCCCAGGACCCTGGGATCATGACCTGAGCCAAAAGGCAGATGCTTAACTGACTGAGCCACTAAGGCAATACCCTCTCCCCAAATAAACAAATCTTTAAAAATTTAAAAATAAAAAAATAAAAAATAATAGTAGTTAAAATAGTATAACATATGAAATACTTAGGAACACTTAACAAAATATGTTCAGATCCTATAAACTAGAAAACATTGTTGAAATTAGTTAAAGAACATCTAGATAAATGAGAGATATTCAGGTTTTTGGAAGGACTAATAGTATGAAAACTTCAAATTTTCCCCAATATGGTCTATAGAATTATAACTCCGATCAAAAACCCATGTGGCTTTTTAAAATAGAATTTGTTAAGGTTATTATTAAATTCATATAGAAATACTATCTAGAGGGGCACCTGGGTGCCCCAGTGGGTTAAAGCCTCTGCCTTCAACTCAGGTCATGATCCCAGGCTCCTGGAATCAAGCCCCATGTCAGGCTTTCTGCTTGGTGGGGAGCCTGCTTCCCTTCTTCTCTCTCTGCCTGCCTCTCTGCCTACTTGTGATCTCTGTCTGCCAATTAATTAAATAAATAAATCTTTAAAAAAAACGAAGAAGAAATACTATCTAGAATAGCCAAGATGATTCTTGATGAAAATAAGTTTTTTAATGAAAAGAAAAAAGTTAAGAGACTTACGATACCTGATTTTATGGCTCATCATAAAACTTTGGTAGGCAAGACAATGTGATACTGGCCTTAAGATCAACATATAGATCAGTGAAATAGAATGGACAGCAACAATTTCAGTGAAGGAGCCAGAGTAATTCAGTTAGTCAGAGAATAGTCTTTTTAACAAATAGTGCTGGAATAATTGGAGAAATCTATGCAAATAACAGGAGCTTTAGCTCTTATCTTATTTAATAGACAAAAATTATCCCAAAAGAATTATAAGAATTAAAGGTAGGAATTAAAACCATAAAAATTCTGGGAGAAAATCTTTGTGACCTTGGGTTAAGCAAATTGTTTTTGTTTTTGTTTTTGTTTGTTTTGTTTTTTTTAGATATGCCACAAAATGAATGAACCATAGAAGAAGAACGTGGTTGTATTGGACTTTATCAAAATTAAAATTTTAGCTTTTCAGAAGATACTTTAAAAAAATGAAAAGGAATGTCAGAGGGTAGGAGAAAATAATTCAAATATATCTGAATATTCAGATATATCTGAAATACATTTGTATCCATGTTATAAAAGGAACTATTACAACTTCGTAATTAGAAGATAAAATTTTGAAAAATGGAAAGATTTCAACAAACATTTCAGAAAGAAAGACACTTAAATGTCAAATAAGCACAGAATAGAATGTTCTACATCATTAGTCATCAGCAAAATGGAAATTAAAACCCTAGCAAAATGCCACTGCACCTCAACTTAGAATGGCTAAATAAATAAAGCTCACAGTACCAAATGTTGACAAAAGTATGGAACAACTGGGGGCACCTGGGTGGCTCAGTGGGTTAAACTGCTGCCTTCGGCTCAGGTCATGATCTCAGGGTCCTGGGATCGAGTCCTGCATCGGACTCTCTGCTCAGTGGGGAGCCTGCTTCCTCCTCTCTCTCTGCCTGCCTCTCTGCCTACTTGTGATCTCTCTCTGTCAAATAAATAAATAAAAAAAATCTTTAAAAAAAAAAAAAGTATGGAACAACTGTAATGCTCATTCATTGGTGGAGAAAAGGTAAAATGATTTGGTCACTTTGGAGAAACAGTCTTACTCCTAAATACTTATTTAAGAGAATGAAAGCATAAGCTCACATTAATACTTGGATTCATATTAACTACAAATTGGAAACAATGTAAATGCTCAACAACTAGTTGAATGAATAAACAAATTGTGATATAGGAATACTTTGAAATAACTACTAAGCAATAAGTAGAAACAATATACTGATGCATACAATAATGTGGTTGAATCTCAAAAGTTTTATACTCAATAAAAGAAGACAGACACAAGAACTACATGATGTATGTCTCTAGTTATATGAAATTAGAAAAAAATAAAACTACATTAGATCAGTGATGTGTAGGGACTGGAGGTTGGGAGATGAAATATACTGCAGAGAGGCATGAGAAACTTTTTCAGGCAATGGAAATGTTCTGTACTGTGATAGCTACAGTGGTTAAGTGACTCTGTGAAATTTTTTTTTTTTTTTTTTTTTTTTCATTTTTTTTTCCCCAATTTATTTATTTTCAGAAAAACAGTATTCATTATTTTTTCACCACACCCAGTGCTCCATGCAAGCTGTGCCCTCTATAATACCCACCACCTGGTACCCCAACCTCCCACCCCCCCGCCACTTCAAACCCCTCAGACTGTTTTTCAGAGTCCATAGTCTCTCATGGTTCACCTCCCCTTCCAATTTACCCAAATTCCCTACTACTCTCTAACGCCCCTTGTCCTCCATGCTATTGGTTATGCTCCACAAATGAGTGAAACCATATGATAATTGACTCTCTCTGCTTGACTGATTTCACTCAGCATAATCTCTTCCAGTCCCGTCCATGTTGCTACAAAAGTTGGATATTCGTCCTTTCTGATGGAGGCATAATACTCCATAGTGTATATGGACCACATCTTCCTTATCCATTCATCCGTTGAAGGGCATCTTGGTTCTTTCCATAGTTTGGCGACTGT